>NW_028253761.1:0-526237 GCF_964263255.1 Lissotriton vulgaris
TTCGTACGTGTGTTCTGAACTGCTATACCTTCCCCATGGCGTCGGTTCGGGTGAATGGCTGCTCATCGTCCGTATTCCCCGTCGAACGCGGAACTCGGCAGGGGTGTCCACTCTCGCCCCTGCTCTTCGCGCTGTATATGGAACCCCTGGCGCAGGCCATGCGATCGCATCCGACCATTAAGGGGATTAAATTCGGGGCTGATATCCATACGATTAGCTTATACGCTGATGACGTCTTGCTTTCCTTTGCTTCCCCTGCGGCATCCCTGCTGGCCGGGGCGGCCATCCTGGATGGGTTTGCGAAGGCCTCTGGCTTTAAGGTGAACATGACGAAATCAGTAGCACTTGGCCTTTCCTTGGAGGCACACACGCGGGCCTCCCTAGAAGCACAATTCCCCTTCCAATGGGCAGACGGTGCAGTCCCCTACCTGGGCATACAATTGGCGGCCACGCTACCAGAAACGGTGCGTCTCAACTACGCTAACCTTAGTCGCACTATCCGCGCGGAGGTCAGGCGGTGGCGGCACCTCCCACTATCTTGGCTGGGCTGAGTGGCAGCAGTAAAGATGACAATCCTCCCGAAAGTTTTATACGTTTTTCGGGCTAGCCCGCTCCGTCCCCCGGAGGGATGGATTCGCCGCATGCAATCGGAGCTGGCTCAGTTTGTGGGGAACGTGAAACGGCCCAGACTCAAGCTGAGGCTAGGGATGCTTCCCCCGGAGAGTGGTGGGCTGGCCCTGCCGGATTTGCGTCACTATTACGAGGCGACCCAACTCAGAACCCTAGTGGAATGGAGCAAATGGGAATCGAAGCGCCATTGGTTTTCCAGGTCCAAGCAGTCGCGGGCGTCCACTCCAGGAGGTGCCTTTCCTGCAGCGACAACACCGACCCCCTAACCTATACGCCTCCTTCGTCACGAGGGTACCGCTAGAGGTATGGTATCGAACATGCGTCTTACACGACCTGACGACCTTCCCGTCTCCCCTCACACCCCTGTTAGAGAACCCTGACTTCGGCCCGGGTAGGGATGTCCAGGCCTTTGCACGGTGGCGCCCAGCAGGATGCCGATGCCTCTTTCACATGTATTCAGATGCGGGAGTGATGCCTTTTGAGGAATTCCGTAAGACCTATGACCTCCTGGAGGCTGAACACCTTAGTTATCTACAGGTCCGACATTGGGCGCTTCAACCCCAGATCCGTGGAGACGCTACACGCAAGCTCAGTAAATATGAATACTGGCTTCTCTCGCGCACCACAGATAAGCGACTCATTTCAGACATATATCGGCTCCTCTTGGACAGATACTCGCGCGTTTATAATGCAGGACGGGCTAGATGGGAGAGGGAACTGGGGCGGACTCTGCGCAACAAAGAATGGGAGGACATTTACTACCGCGCCACACACACACGAGATGCGTGAGGTTTGGCACCTCACGCGAGATGCGTGAGATTCGGTATCTCACGTGGGATGCGTGAGGTTTGGCACCTCACCCGAGATGCGTGAGGTTTGGCACCCCACGCGATATGCGTGAGGTTTGGCACCTCACCCGGGATGCGTGAGGGTTGGCACCTCCCCCGAGATGCGTGGGGTTTGGCACCTCACCCGAGATGCGTGAGGTTTGGCACCTCACCCGAGATGCGTGAGGTTTGGTACCTCACGCGAGATGCGTGAGGGTGGTACCTCACGCGAGATGCGTGAGGTTTGGCACCTCACCCGAGATGCGTGTGGTTTGGCACCTCACCCGAGATGCGTGAGGTTTGGCACATCACCCGAGATGCGTGAGGTTTGGCACCTCACCCGAGATGCGTGGGGTTTGGCACGTCACCCGAGATGCGTGAGGTTGGCACCTCACCCGAGATGCGTGAGGTTCGGCACGGGGCGTGCCTACGATGATGTCAGCGGCCGTGCTCAGTTCCCCGTGCTCACGTGTAAGGGCGTTCCATGCTTTGGCGGCGAGGAAGGAGAAGGAGCGGCCTCCCGATCTGGTCTTTCTGGTGCGGGGGACCACGGCGTAGGAGAGCTGGGCTGATCGTAGGGTCCTTTGGGAGTGCCTGGAATTTGAGCCGGCTGTTCAGGTATGCTGGTCCGGTGCCGTGGAGGGCCTTGTGTGCGTGGGTGAGCATCTTAAAGGTGATTCTCGCCTCGACGGGGAGCCAGTGGAGTGTGCGCAGGTGCTGAGAGATGTGGCAGTGTTTTGGCAGGTTGAGGACCAGTCTTGCGGCGGCATTCTGGATGTTCTGTAGCTTGCGGATGATGATTTTGTTTATTCCGGCGTAGAGTGCGTTGCCGTAGTAGTCTGCTGGTGACCAGGGCGTGAGTGACTGTCTTTCGGTGTTCGAGGAGGATCCATTTGAAGGTCTTACGAAGGAGGCGGAGGGTGTGGAAGCAGGAAGATGAGACAGATTTGATCTGGCGGTCCATTTTGAGCTCGGAGTCCAGGATGATTCCCAGGTTGCGTGCGTGGTCTGTGGGGGTTGGCGGGTTTCCAAGGGCGGTGGGCCACCAGGTGTCGCTCCAGGCGTCGGGGTTTGGGCCCATGATGAGTACTTCTGTTTTGTTGGTGTTTAGTTGTAGGCAGCTTTTTTTCATCCATTTGGCGACGGCTTCCATGCCTTCTCGAAAGTTGCGTCTGGCGGTGTTGGGCTCGTTGGATAGGGAGAGGATGAGCTGGGTGTCGTCTGCATATGACACGATGTTGAGTCCGTGGGTTCTGACGATGGGGGCAAGTGGAGCCATGTAGACGTTGAAGAGCGTCGGGCTGAGGGAGGAGCCCTGGGGGACTCCGCAGGTGTAGGTGTGGGGTCTGAGAGGAAAGGGGGGCCTCTCAAGCTCTCTGTGATTCGCTAGCACAGGCCTTTGAGGATAAGATCGCCAACATCTTAAACAATCTTCCCTCGTCAACTGGCCGTGCTGTGCACGATTCCATCTCGTTTGAGAATAGGAAGGAGTGTACTAAATCAGGTGAGCTGAGCAACTTTCCTCTACCATCTTTTGAGGACTTCTGCTCTTTCGCTGACGGGGTGTCCTCTGGCTCACCTTCTGATCCTCTTCCACCCAAATTCTGGAAACTTTTTCGTGAAGAGATGTTTCCCCCACTTTTTCCATCTGTCGCCAGTCTCTAACTTCAGCACGGGTTCCAGATTGCTGGAAATTGGCTGTGGTCTCCCCACTGCTTAAAAAGGAGAATCTGGACCCCACATGCCCAGCCAACCTTAGGCCCATCTCCCTCTTGCCATTCCCTATTAAAATTCTAGAGAAATTGGCCACAAAACATCTCTCTAACTTTCATGAGACTACTGATTGTTTGGATGTGGCTCAGTTTGGGTTTAGACCGGCACATGGGACAGAGTCGGCATTGGTGACTGTTCTCGATGACCTTCGAACGCGTGCCGACCAGGGTCGAGCAGCCTTTTTAGTGCTGCTCGACATGTCGGCCGCGTTCGACACGGTCAGCCATGCAATCCTGGTCAGGGGACTGACGGAGGCTGGGGTGTCGGGCTTGGCCCTTGAATGGCTGGTGTCATATCTCGATCAAAGGCACCAGGTAGTTGCCCTGCCACCCTTTAAATCCAACATCAGGAGGGTTGGTCAGGGAGTACCCCAGGGCTCGGCCATCAGCCCCATTCTTTTCAATCTTTACCTCCGTCCCCTGATCAAGCTGATTAAATATTTTGGCATAACAGTCACCAACTACGCCGATGACACCCAACTTATCTTCTCGTTTGAGGGTAAGGACGGGGTGTCACAGGAGGTCTTCCATCGATGCATGAGCACCACGGCAGAATAGCTGGGTAACAACTCCCTACAATTTAACAGCTCGAAAACCGAGGTGCTACATTGCTCTATAGATCGGACCCCCAGACCCCTACCGCAGGGTTTTTGGCCTCCTGATTTCCAAGGTACTAGTCTGCCTGCCAAATCGGTTCAGAATTTGGGGGTAATGTTTAGTTCCGACTTACAGCTGGACACATCAGTGAACAAAACGGTGGCCACTTGTATGGCATTACTTGGATCATTGCGAAAGATTCTACCCTTGCTCCCGGTACAGGCCAGACCAGAGGTAGTGCGGAGCATAATTTTAAGTCGTCTCGACTACTGCAACGCACTGCTGCTGGGGGCACCAGTTACTCTGCTAGGAAAACTCCAACGAGTACAGAATTTTGCTGCCAAACTGGCACTCTCCCGACGCTGCCTGGACTCTTCTGCCAAGGCACTTAGGGACCTCCATTGGTTGCCAATCTCTCAACGGGTGAACTTCAAAGCTTTGTGTTTGGTTTTTAGGGCTCTACACGGACAAGGCCCGTCTCCTATGCAGGACCTTTTCTCATGGTACATCCCTCCAAGACCACTCCGGTCAGCCTCGGCTTACTTGGTGGTAGTACCCAAGTTTCTGAGGTCCCGGATGGGTGGTCGGTCCTTCAGGTTTACCGCAGCGCGGCTGTGGAATTCTCTACCGGTAGGCCTGAGGGGCCTGGAAGATTTTTATTCCTTTAAAAAAGCATTAAAGACCCATCTGTTCCCCAGAACAATGTAAATAGATTGGAAGCTGGAAACATCATGTATTGTGTCATAACAGTCTAAGCGCCAGAATGCCCGTCGGGTGACAGTTATAGTGCTATAAAAGAACGCCTATACATACATACATACATACATATCGCATGTAAATTATACTTAAGTATTTAAATGTTGCCTGTCTCTGCCGGCTTCGGAGTGAGGGGGATTTCGTTAAGGAGGCGGGTTTCAGAGGGGTGAAGAAGAAGCTCTCTAGTCTGGGGGTTGAGGTGGTTTGTGTTGCGCCACGCGCCGGGACTCCTTTACCCTGTCACCCGGGATGCTCAGCTCATGCATGCCTCCTTGTGCGCCGGCTCGGGTCCCTTGTCAGTGGCGTGCAGGTGCTTGGTGCTTCTATGGATGCTCTGAGCTCTTCTTGCGGCTGCGTTTGGCAACCCGTGCCTGACTGTGATGGGGCAGGTGGGACTGCGATGTCGCCGTGCCACCTGCCCTTACTCTGGGAAGAGATGGTCCTGTGCAGTGAGAGCGCTCACGCCTGATTCTTGGTTTCCCGTTCCGACTTCCTTCCCATGTGGTGAGTGCCATTGTGCATGTGCATACATAATAATTAAAAATGAAAACAATATAACATCGAATAAACTCTGAAGACTGTACATTGTTGGCACGTTCCTTGGGTTGCCTTAAATAAGGGCCTCTGTGACTGTGTGTAAATGAGTTGTAACATGTAACCCAATTCAGCCGAAAATACAGTCATGCTTTGCATTCTGTATAAAAGTTCCGAGTAAATAAAGTGCGAGTTTCTCTCATCCGTTTGTGGCAGTAGTTTGTATGTTTGTTTCCATCTCTCATAGTCCTAGTGCCAGTAAGCAGGCACAAACGCGTGTCTCGTTAATTCACTGACACAAGAGAACTGGCGTTCCCCTGCACACCGAACAAGTAGGGACATCAGAGGAGTGACTGGCCTCTGACTAGACACAAACTTGTCAGCACCAGCACCTTCGTCACTCGCCTGATTCACACAGTTTAGCTCAGTCATGCTGGTGCCAAATTGTATATTTGGGAGTGAGAGGATAAGGAAGGGCTGACAATCGACGTACTTTTAAAAACAGTATCTGCGATAAGTTAAACATTAATTAAAATAAGTTTAAATGGCGTCACTGGAGTAAATTGAGAGGGCTGCTACGGTTTGCACGGCGAGCACGTTATGTAAACAGCTCCGTGTGAGTGCACCTCCGACCCAGCAAGAACTCCCTCAGTTCGGAGTGACACTGGACCAACAGGGCAACAGGGCAATTGGATATCTGACTATGGTTGCCCCCAACTTTTTGCCTGGTGTTTTGCTGGTTTCGACTTAGTTGACCTGGGACCCTGCTCTCTCTAAAATGGATTCCATGTACCCTAGGTACATATCTAATTGGTACTGGGCCACCTTATCAGACCCTTTAACTCAGGGCATAGGTGTACCCAGGGCCTACCAGGGGCTGCAGCATGTATTATGCCACCCCTGGCTGGCCATCTAAATCTGACACAACTGGCTGCACGACAGATGGGGCAAAGTGGTGTAATAACCCTTGGCTGTAGATATAGTATACCTATATCTAACCCTAAAATGGACACATAGATTCCTATCAGTCACTCCTATGGCAGGCCTTAACAATCCTGAAGGCAGAGTGCGTGGAATCATGTGAGATGGTGCTCTGGCATGAGCTGAGCCCATCTGCAGCTTGCGGAACCAAGTCCTAATAGCTGTTCTATAATAACGCGTACCATATACTCTTAAGTGCATTATAATCCTTGCGGTTATTTGCTATCTTTGGTATCGCTTTATCAAAACATGTCGAGTAAGGTGTCATACGAATTGGAATACTAACCCCTCGCCAATTCTGGCGACGGGGTTAGCATTTCACCCTTCTAGAGGGACACGACATGTATGTAGCAGTGAACCCCGGTTAAAGTTAACTTGCGCCTCAGCATCACAAAATGGATGCTGCCACCACAGACACAAGTCTGACCTCCTGCTGCTGGGAGTCCTTCCAGCGAGGGAGGCTTGGACAAAGGGTTTCCTGTCAGGGGCGGTGCTAGCACCATCCCAGACAGGGTTTTGTGTATCCTGGGTAGGCAGGGTTTTAGAGGAAGGTGACTGCAAGTGGCACCCCGGTGCTCACTATGCATCTGCCGGCTAGAACCAGTTCCAGGGGCACACCAGCTCCTGAGCTGGGGAAAGTCCGGCATGGGAGAGGGGTGTAACCACCCCCCTTCCTGGTCCCACCCATGGGCAGGACCTAGTCGCGTGCCAGCCCCTTTTCCTAGATAGGAGCGGGCCCCCTTCCAAATTAGATCATCTTTGAATCCTGAAACTACTTTCTACGAAAGGAACTCTCGACTTCTTCTCAAGATTTCTCCCTTGTGACTAAGGAGTAGTCACCCTGCACCCGCAGGCACCATCTAAGAACACTGCGGTTTGCTGCACGCCCTTCCTCCGTAATCCGACCGACCAGCATGACGAGACCCGGCTTCCCTGGCACCTCTGACCTCTACCTACATCTTCAGCTAAGCTGAGATCCGTGGGTAAGACGAGACCTCGAGGGACCGGCCATCTTCAGAACTGCATGACGCTTATCCAGCACGACCGCCGAGGGATCCTCGAGTGAGTGCTTTGGGGTTTGAGAAGCCCTAACCCTGAGCAGCTCCAGCACCGAAGTCCAGCCCCCCAGCATCCACCAGATCTGCGTGGGGCCCTTCTGCTCTTTGCTGCTCACCGCGTTGTCCGGCTACTTGCCTGCTGGCTTGTGACCCTCTTGACGACGCTCCATGACGACAACACTGCTGGTCTGGTTGCTCCAGACTGGCCCTTGCTCCCCTCCAACAGAGGGGCACCCCGGGCCCTCCTGGTCCACTCCAGACGCCATTTTAAATCCACCGTGTGGGCTTGCATTTGCCAAGACTTGTTGCCCCAATCCTGGGTCCAGCGACATCGACAGCAGATACCATCGTGGGACAGCTCGCACCTCCATCCTGGTCGCCGACAACGCCTCCTGGTCCGTGAGACTGCAGAGCCCAGCGCCGCCCACTCCCCTGGTCGAGGTGACTCCATCCGGTGCCATCCTGGTGCCCATCTAATCACTGGCTAGTGATTCAGAACTTGGTCCTCTCTGCTTACAGGTGTCTTCCATCTTCGATCCTGGCTTGGATCCCTCCGAATCTCTTCACTGGTCGCCTGCCAGCAACTTCTTCTTTCAGGCTCCATAGACTGCAACGAGGATTCCCGACGTCTTTCCAGACCTATGCATCCGCAGCCCCTGGGCTAGGTAAACTCAGCATTTCGGTGCTCCAGCATAGCTTTGCTATCCAATGGTCCAGATCCTTTTTCGTTTCAGCTCTACCTAGTCGGATTCGTCCGATAACACTAACTTTACGAAATCTAGCATCCATAGACTTTGTCCCGCATCCCGCGTGAGAGTGCACACTCTGCACCCGATCTCCCTAGGCCTCCTGCTAGTAATCTGAAGGTTCAGTAGTCAAGTTCTAGCGATCCCAAAGCCTATTAGAGTAGTTCCTACCTGCTAGTAATTTCGCATTCCACTTTTAGAGTATATGGTTTTTCGTGCCCCTCGGGCATTTGTGTAAATTGTGCCACTTTGCGTATTTTCCTAAGAGCTTTGTATTGTGCTTAGCGCCCTGTCCTCATAAAGACTCCATGGCTGTTGTGTTCTAAATAAATATACTTTTATTTTCATAACAACTTGTGTGGTGTGTGAGAATTTGGCCTGATATATAATGTTCACTATTCTAGTGAGCACTTTGTATCAGTCCAAACAACCCTTATGGTGATTGGTTGTAAGTCAACGTTATAGACCAGCTATCCTAGTAGCATGGATACGAGCAGTCTTCGGGCTAAACTCTAAAGGGCGTGTTAAGCCAGCTGTTATACCATCACATATACCCCTTGAACACCAAGTGAAAGGACACCACACAAGTGTTATGAAAATAAACAGTGTATTTATTTAAATCACAACAGCCCTGTACTCTTTATGAGGACAGGGTACTAAGCACACAACAAAACTCTTACGAAAATACTTTAAGTTGCACAATTTACACAAATGCCCGAGGGGCACGAAAAACCATATACTATGAAAGTGGAATGCGAAATTACTAGCAGGTAAGTACTGGACTAATAGGCTTTGGAATCGCTAGGACTACGTTACTGAACCTTCAGATTACTAGTAGGAGGCCTAGGGGACTCGGGTGCAGAGTGTGCACTCTCACGCGGGATGCGGGACAAAGTCTATGGGGGCTAGTAAAAGCAAAGTTAGTGTTCTCGGGCGAACCCTACTAGGTAGGTCGAAAACGACAGTGGGTCTGGACCCTTGGATGGTGAGGCTATGCTGGGGCACCGAAAAGCCGAAGTTATCTAGCCCAGGGGCTGCAGCTGCTTAGGTCTGAAAAGACGTCGGTAATCCTCGTTGACGAACCAGGAGCCTGAAGAAAGAGTTGCTGGCAGGCGACCAGTGAAGATTGTTCGATGGATCCAAGCCTGGATCTAAGATGGATGATACCTGAAAGCAGAGGGGACCAAGTTCTTAATCACTAGCCAGTGATTGTGTGGGTACCAGGATGGCACCGGGCGAAGTCACCTCAACCAGGTGAGTGGGCGACGCTGGGCTCTGCAGTCTCACGGACCAGGAGGCGTTGTCGGCGACCAGGATGGAGGTGCGAGCTGTCCCACGATGGTTGATGCTGTCGACGTCGCTGGACCCAGGATTGGGGCAACAAGTCTTGGCAAATTCAAGCCCACGCGGTGGACCTAAAATGGCGTCTGGAGTGGACCAGGAGGGTCCGGGGTGCTCCTCTTTTGGAAGGGAGCAAGGGCCAGTCTGGAGCAACCAGACCAGCGGTGTTGTTGTCGTTGATCGTTGTCGGGAAGGCCACAAGCCAGCGGGCTAGTAGCCAGACAACGCGGTGAGCAGCCAAAAAGCAGAAGGGCCCCACGCAGATCTCGTGGATGCTGGGGGGCTGGTCTTCGGTGCTGGAGCTGCTCAGGGTCGGGGCTTCTCGGACCCCAAAGCACTCACCAGAGAATCCCTCGGCGGTCGTGCTGGATAGAAGTCGTGCAGTTCTGATGATGGCCGGTCCCTCGAGGTCTCGTCGCACCTACGGTTCTCAGCTTAGCTGTAGAGGTAGGTAGAGGTCAGAGGTGCTAGGGAAGCCGGGTCTCGTCGTGCTGGTCGGTCGGATTCCTGAGGAAGGACGTGCAGCAAACCGCAGAGTTCTTAGATGGTGCCTGCGAATGCAGGGTGACTACTCCTTAGCCACAAGGGAGAAATCTTGAGAAGAGTCGAGAGTTCCATTCGTAGAAAGTAGTTTCTTGAATCAAAGATGATCTAATTTGGAAGGGTCCCTGCTCCTGCCTTTATCCTAAAGAAAGGGGTGGGTACGCGACTAGGTCCTGCCCTAAGGGTGGGACCAGGAAGGGAGGTGGTTACACCCCTCTCCCATGCCGGACTTTCCCCAGGCCAGGGGCTGGTGTGCCCCTGGAACTGGTTCTAGCCGGCAGATGCGTAGTGAGCACCGGGGTGCCACTTGCAGTCACCTTCCTGTAAAGCCCTGCCTACCCAGGATACACAAAACCCTATCTGGGATGGTGCTAGCACCGCCCCTGACAGGAAACCCTTTGTCCAAGCTCCCCTCGCTGGAAGGACTCCCTGCTGCAGGGGGTCAGACTCGTGTCTGTGGTGGCAGCATCCATTTTGTGATGCTGAGGCTTGAGTTAACTTTAACCGGGGTTCACAGTTACATACATGTCGTGTCCCTCTAGAAGGGTGGAATGCTAACCCCGTCCCCAGAATTGGCGAGGGGTTAGTATTCCAATTCGTATGACACCTTACTCAACATGTTTTGATAAAGCGATACCAGAGATAGCATTTAACCGCGAGGATTATAATGCACTTAAGAGTATATGGTATGCGTTATCATGGAACAGCTATTAGGACTTGGTTCCGCAAGCTGCAAACGGGCTCAGCTCATGCCAGAGCACCACTTCACACGATTCCAAGCACTCTGCCTTCAGGATTGTCAAGGCCTGCAATAGGAGTGACTGATAGGAATCTGTGTTTCCATTTTAGTGTTAGATATAGGTATACTATATCTAAAGCAAAGGGTGATTACACCACCTTGCCCCAGCTGTCGTGCAGCCAGTTGTGTCAGATTTAGATGGCCATCCAGGGGTGGCATAATACATGCTTCAACCCCTGGTAGGCCCTGGGTACACCTATGCCCTGAGTTACAGGGTCTGACAGGGTGGCCCAGTACCAATTGGAAATGTACCTAAGGTACATGGAATCCATTTTAGAGAGAGAGCAGTAGGCCTGGGGTCCTGATTGGCAGGGTCCCAGGCCAACTAAGTCGGAAAACCAGCAAAACACCAGGCAAAAAGTTGGGGGCAACCATAGTCAGGTATCCACCTTCCTACATGGTGTCCTTTCACTTGGTGTTCAAGGGGTATATGTGATGGTATAACAGCTGGCTTAACACGCCCTCTAGAGTCTAGCCTAAAGACTGCTCTTGTCCATGCTACTAGGATAGCTGGTCTACGGTTGACTTACAACCAATCATCAATAAGGGTTGTTTGGACTGATACATAGTGATCACTAGATTTGGGGAGTGAAGCAGGCTCCCGACACAGACGACCTCTTCCATGTCACCCAAGGCCTCTTCAACCACATCCTGGGCCGACCGGCGGACTCAACGCTTCGGTTGGACAGGGCCCATAGGATGGGCCTGCCCAGGGCGTCCTCGTCCCAACCGGCCGACATCTTGGTCTGCGTGCAGGACTTCCGCACGAAGGAGAAGATCCTTAGCAAAGCGCGCCAGATGGGAACCATCTCATATGGTGCCCACTCGCCGACTCTATATCAGGACCTCGCCTCCATCACCCTGGAGAAACGACGGTCATTCCGACCGATCACTGCAGAACTGCGACGCGACATCCCACATAGCTGGGGTCACCCCTTTCGCCTGGTGTTTAAGCTGGACAACAAGGTTCACCAGTTGCCGTCTTTCAGGGATGCATGCAAATTGCTAGGCCTTGAGGAACCGACGGAGGATGACGATCAGCCCGGAGGGGGAGCAAATGGCACGGACGGCCCTGGGCAGAGGAAACAGCAACGGCGACGACGAAGACCGAGGCGCCCGGCCGGGCAAGAGATCGAAGATGGTCGCCGTGCTGCGGTAGAAACCGTAGCGCTGGGACTGGCAAACTCCGACAGCGGATAACCAACGATGAGGTGGCACGAGGGCTTTTGATGAGACTGTGGGGATTGGGGCCGACTGAGTCGGCGGCGGTGGCGGAGGTATTGGACTCTGACACATTCCCCCGAAGGTGTCCCAACCTCCTCGTCTACAACTATGGACGTTGGACAGGACTATTTTTGGTATTCAAGTTGGGGAAAGGGGATGGAGGGTGGTCTCCTTGGCAGGTGGAGGGTGGGGAGAGACTGTTTTGCTTCTTTGGCCAGTCAGGAAAAGGGGGTTTCTGGACTGGGAGAGACCTTTCCCATTCATCTCTGGATGAAGGACTATCAATGTTGGCATCTTGGGATTGCGGGGGGGGGGCTGTCAAGGGTTTTGTTCATTGTGGGAAGGGGGGTGGTGTTGGTAAGGGGGAGGAACTCCGGATCCGAGTGAATGTTGGACTAAAAGGGTGTGGTGAATTGCGCAGATCTGAGGGTCCTGGGTGGCCGGGGCAGCTGCGAGACAGGGCTTGGCTGATGTTTTGGCCACTGGAAGTTTTCTCAGAGAGCGTGTGGGGTATGACTCCTTATGCCTGCGACTGAGTTGAGTGCGCTCACGTTGAATGTGCGTGGGCACAGTCCGGTTAAGCGGCGAGAGGTGCTGTCCCTGCTGGAGAATTCAAAAGCAGATATCTGTCTCCTCCAGGAAACGCATTTTCTAACTAAGGATTGTCATAGGCTTAAATCCCGTCACTTTCCGACACCACTTTTCTCATCCACGACCACAAAGACTTCTGGGGTGGCGCTCCTGGTGTCAAAGCGATTTAAGGGGAAGTAGTTACACCGGGGGACAGAGGTTAAAGGGCGACTCCTATCCTGCAGGTTCTCACTGGGTGCTCACACCTTCACGGTGATTGCGGTTTATGCGCCAAATGAGGGGCAGGAGAAGTTCTTCCACCAAGTGCTTACTGAAGCAGCGGCGGCACCTGATAGACACGTTCTGGTTGGGGGGGACCTCAATTTAGTTTTTGACAACCTACTTGACAGGTCAGCGCAGCGATCCACGCAGGCAGGCACTTTGTCGGAGGGGGGACGGAACAGATTGTCAGAACTGGGTATGCCGGACTTGTGGCGCTCCCTCCACCCGGACGACCGGGACTACACATATTACTCCAACGCCCACAAAACCTATGCGCGCCTAGATTATTTTCTAACATCCACTTCATTTAGAGCGCTGGCGTCAAGCGTTGAGATAGGAGCGGCAGCCCTTTCCGATCATGCACCACTCACAGCGGTGTTTACCTTTCCACCGGTGGGGCGCAGTGCCTGTTGCTGGAGGCTTAGGGACACGCTGCTGCACAGACAGGGGGTTGTGGCCAAGATCAAGGAAGCTATAGCTGAATACCTGGTACACAACACACCGACGGACACTTCACATGCAACACATTGGGCAGCACTCAAGGCAGTCATACGCGGCAAGTTCATTGTAATCGCGGCAGCAGAAAATGCGGAGAGGGCCCGTAAGAGAGACGAGCTCTCTGCCCGCACGAAGGAATTGGAGCAGGTACACCAGAGGACCGGGGCGCCGCGGGTGTGGAAACATTTGTGAGTGGCACGTCAACAGTTAGCAGCACTAGATCAAGATAGAGCAGAATACGCGGCACTACGGGTACGACATGCATACTACACGGGAGGCGACAGATGCGGGAGGCTGTTGGGTCGGGCACTCCGCGAACAGCAGCAACGACACTCGGTGCAGGAAATACACACGCAGGACGGAGTCACAGTGACGGAGGACGGAGCTATAGCGCAGGCATTTATTGACTTTTATACCACACTATACGAGGGGGCTGCTCTGGATCCAGCGGACGGGGCGGCCTTCCTGGACTCTGTGTCCATACCTGCTTTATCGACGGAACAATCAGAACTCCTTGACAGGGAGATCCGTCCTGAAGAAGTCATTGCCGCGATCTCCCCCCTCAAGCTGGCCAAGGCGCCGTGACCGGATGGCTTCACCGCCTCCTTTTACAAAACATTCTGCCCCCAGGTTGCTCCGTTGTTGACTGCCCTCTTTAATTCCTTCTTGGAGCCCGGCGCCATCCCAAGAGATCTGATGAGTGCCATGATCTCGGTCATTCCCAAACCGGGGAAGGACCGAACGCAATGCGGGGCCTACCGCCCTATCTCGTTACTTTACGTAGATCTGAAGCTTTACACCAGTATACTGTCGAAGCGGCTGGGCCCACTTATGCCTGGTCTGATTGATCCGGACCAGGCCGGCTTTATACCGGAGCGCCAGACGGTCGACAACACAAAAAGAGCACTCCACTTAGTGGAACGAGCCTCCAGGTTGCCAGGAGAGTTCATGATGTTGGCAATTGATGCGGAGAAGGCCTTCGATCATGTCCACTGGCCGTACTTGGAACAGGTGCTCATCAAGGCAGGGTTAGGCGCGAGATTTCGTACGTGTGTTCTGAACTGCTATACCTTCCCCATGGCGTCGGTTCGGGTGAATGGCTGCTCATCGTCCGTATTCCCCGTCGAACGTGGACCACGGCAGGGGTGTCCACTCTCGCCCCTGCTCTTCGCGCTGTATATGGAACCCCTGGCGCAGGCCATGCGATCGCATCCGACCATTAAGGGGATTAAATTCGGGGCTGATATCCACACGATTAGCTTATACGCTGATGACGTCTTGCTTTCCTTTGCTTCCCCTGCGGCATCCCTGCTGGCCGGGGCGGCCATCCTGGATGCGTTGGCGAAGGCCTCTGGCTTTAAGGTGAACATGACGAAATCAGTAGCACTTGGCCTTTCCTTGGAGGCACACACGCGGGCCTCCCTAGAAGCACAATTCCCCTTCCAATGGGCAGACGGTGCAGTCCCTTACCTGGGCATACAATTGGCGCCCACGCTACCAGAAACGGTGCGTCTCAACTACGCTAACCTTAGTCGCACTATCCGCGCGGAGGTCGGGCGGTGGCGGCACCTCCCACTATCTTGGCTGGGCCGAGTGGCAGCAGTAAAGATGACAATCCTCCCGAACGTTTTATACGTTTTTCGTGCTAGCCCGCTCCGTCCCCCGGAGGGATGGATTCGCCGCGCGCAATCGGAGCTGGCTCAGTTTGTGTGGAACGGAAAAACGGCCCAGACTCAAGCTGAGGCTAGGGATGCTTCCCCCGGAGAGTGGTGGGCTGGCCCTGCCGGATTTGCGTCACTATTACCAGGCGACCCAACTCAGAACCGTAGTGGAATGGAGCAAATGGGAATCGAAGCGCCATTGGTTGTTCCAGGTCCAAGCGGTCGCGGGCGTCCACTCCAGGAGGTGCCTTTCCTGCAGCGACAACACCGACCCCCTAACCTATACGCCTCCTTCGTCACGAGGGTACCGCTAGAGGTATGGGATCGAACATGCGTCTTACACGACCTGACGACCTTCCCGTCTCCCCTCACACCCCTGTTAGAGAACCCTGACTTCGGCCCGGGTAGGGATGTCCAGGCCTTTGCACGGTGGCGCCCAGCAGGATGCCTTTTGAGGAATTCCGTAAGACCTATGACCTCCCGGAGGCTGAACACCTTAGTTATCTACAGGTCCGACATTGGGCGCTTCAACCCCAGATCCGTGGAGACGCTACACTCAAGCTCAGTAAATATGAATACTGGCTTCTCTCGCGCACCACAGATAAGCGACTCATTTCAGACATATATCGGCTGCTCTTGGACAGATACTCACGCGTTTATAATGCAGGACGGGCTAGAGGGGAGAGGGAACTGGGGCGGACTCTGCGCAACAAAGAATGGGAGGACATTTACTACCGCGCCACACACACACACGAGATGCGTGAGGTTTGGCACCTCACGCGAGATGCGTGAGATTCGGTATCTCACTCGGGATGCGTCAGGTTTGGTCCTCACCCGAGATGCGTGAGGTTTGGCACCCCACGCGAGATGCGTGAGGTTTGGCACCTCACCCGAGATGCGTGAGGGTTGGCACCTCACCCGAGATGCGTGAGGTTTGGCACCTCACCCGAGATGCGTGGGGTTTGGCACCTCACCCGAGATGCGTGAGGGTTGGCACCTCCCCCGAGATGCGTGAGGTTTGGCACCTCACCCGAGATGCGTGAGGTTTGGCACCACACCCGAGATGCGTGAGGTTTGGCACATCACCCGAGATGCGTGAGGTTTGGCACCTCACCCGAGATGCGTGGGGTTTCGCCCCTCACTCGAGATGCGTGGGGTCTGGCACCTCACCGAGATGCGTGAGGTTTGGCACCTCACCCGAGATGCGTGAGGTTTGGTACCTCACGCGAGATGCGTGAGGGTTGGCACCTCCCCCGAGATGCGTGAGGTTTGGCACCTCACCCGAGATGCGTGAGGTTTGGCACCTCACCCGAGATGCGTGAGGTTTGGCACATCACCCGAGATGCGTGAGGTTTGGCACCTCACCCGAGATGCGTGGGGTTTGGCACCTCACCCGAGATGCGTGAGGTTTGGCACCTCACCCGAGATGCGTGAGGTTCGGCACGGGGCGTGCCTACGATGATGTCAGCCGCCGTGCTCAGTTCCCCGTGCTCACTATTCAGCGTCTTTTGGTGAAGGAGGAAGAGGATCTTGGGGCTCCGTTTCTCTGCAAGGCCAGCTTTGTTCTTTTGATCGGTGGAGAGTTCTGGGTGCCTGAAATCTGCTACAACGCTCGCTGAGCTGCAGGAGGAGTTTAGAATCTGTAGAGACTTCTCTTCTTGATGGGCTCCCGGTGAGGCTAGGTTTTGGAGGTGATTACCTGTCACTAACCCAGATTCAGAAGTAGAGTCAATCCATCAATCAGGAGTTTGTTAAAGCGCAACTACTCACCCGTAAGGGTCTCAAGGTGCTAGGGGTGGGGGGTGCAGGTTCCATTCCATCAAGGAGGGGGTCTGTCGAAGAGCCAAGTTTTGAGGTTTCTTGCGAAGATGGGGAGCAATGTAGTCTGTCTGAGGTGGAGTGTAAGGGCGTTCCATGCTTTGGCGGCGAGGAAGGAGAAGGAGCGGCCTCCCGATCTGGTCTTTCTGGTGCGGGGGACCACGGCGTAGGAGGGAGAGCTGGGCTGATCGTAGGGTCCTTTGGGAGTGCCTGGAATTTGAGCCGGCTGTTCAGGTATGCTGGTCCGGTGCCGTGGAGGGCCTTGTGTGCGTGGGTGAGCATCTTAAAGGTGATTCTCGCCTCGACGGGGAGCCAGTGGAGTGTGCGCAGGTGCTGAGAGATGTGGCAGTGTTTTGGCAGGTTGAGGACCAGTCTTGCGGCGGCATTCTGGATGTTCTGTAGCTTGCGGATGATGATTTTGTTTATTCCGGCGTAGAGTGCGTTGCCGTAGTAGTCTGCTGGTGACCAGGGCGTGAGTGACTGTCTTTCGGTGTTCGAGGGGGATCCATTTGAAGGTCTTACGAAGGAGGCGGAGGGTGTGGAAGCAGGAAGATGAGACAGATTTGATCTGGCGGTCCATTTTGAGCTCGGAGTCCAGGATGATTCCCAGGTTGCGTGCGTGGTCTGTGGGGGTTGGCGGGTTTCCAAGGGCGGTGGGCCACCAGGTGTCGCTCCAGGCGTCGGGGTTTGGGCCCATGATGAGTACTTCTGTTTTGTTGCTGTTTAGTTGTAGGCAGCTGTTTTTCATCCATTTGGCGACGGCTTCCATGCCTTCTCGAAAGTTGCATCTGGCGGTGTTGGGCTCGTTGGATAGGGAGAGGATGAGCTGGGTGTCGTCTGCATATGACACGATGTTGAGTCCGTGGGTTCTGACGATGGGGGCAAGTGGAGCCATGTAGACGTTGAAGAGCGTCGGGCTGAGGGAGGAGCCCTGGGGGACTCCGCAGGTGTAGGTGTGGGGTCTGAGAGGAAAGGGGGGAGTCTGACCCGTTGCGTCCTGCCGGAGAGGAAGGAGCAGATCCAGTCGAGAGCCTTGTCCTGGATTCCTGCGTCGTAAAGCTGCGTATTAGGGTGCAGTGGGAGACTGTGTCGAACGCTGCTGATAGGTCTAGGAGGATGAGGGCTACTGTTTCTCCTTTGTCCAGTTGGGTGCGGATGTCGTCTGTTGCGGCGAGGAGGGCGGTTTCCGTACTGTGTTTTTTTCTGAAGCCGGATTGGGAGGAGTCGAGGATGTTGTGTTCCTCAATGAATGTGGCGAGTTGGCTGTTGATGGCTTTCTCGATGACTTTCGCTGGGAAAGGGAGCAGGGAGATGGGTCTGTAGTTTTTGAGGTCGGTGGGGTCCGCTGAGAGTTTCTTTAGGAGGGGGTTGACCTCCGCGTGTTTCCAGTCGTCGGGGACGGAGGCGGTCGCCAGGGAGCGGTTGATGGTGTGGTAGAGCACGGGTGCGATGGTATCGGTGGCTCTGTTGAAGATGTGGTGGGGGCAGGGGTCCGTGGGGGCCCCTGAGTGGATTGACTTCATTGTCTTCAGTGTGTCTTCGATGGCGAGGGCTGTCCAGTCATCAATCGCTGGTTTCCGGGTGTCGGGGGTGGTTCGTGAGGGTTCAGTGTGTTGGTTGTCTTTGTCGAAGTTGTCGTAGATGCTCTTGATTTTGTGGTGGAAAAAGGTGCTGAGTTTGTCGCAGAGGTCTTGTGAGGTAGGGATGTCAGTAGACTCGCTGGTGGGTTGGGCGAACTCCTTGATGATGCTGAAGAGTTTCTTGCTGTTGTGTGCGTGGGTGGAGATTCTGTCTTCAATCGCTTTTTTCCTCGTTTCTCTGATGAGTTGATGGTGGGCGTTGGTGGCGGCTCTGAAGTTGTTGTGGGCTTCTGTGGATTTGGTGTTTCTCCAGGCCTTTTCGAGGCGGCGGCATGTGCGCCTGGACTCTCGAAGTTCGGTGGTAAACCATCTGGCTTTCTTGGCACGGGTATTGTTGTTTTTCTTGAGGGGGGCTATGGTGTTGGTGCTGTTCGAGATCCATCTATGCAGGGTTCGAGCTGCGTTGTTGGGATCGTCGTTTTCCACAATGGTTGGGGTGGAGTTGTTGAGTGAGGATGTGAGCTGATCGTTGGTGATTTTGGTCCAGTTTCTTTCTGGAAGCAGGTGCTGGTGTCTGCGGATGGTGTGTGTTCTGAAGGTGAAGTGGACGCAACAATAGTCGGTCCATGGGAGTTCGGTGGTGTGGCTGAAGGTGATGGAGTTTCCTGTAGTGAAGAGGGGGTCGAGGGTGTGTCCTGCTGAGTGCGTGGGCTCTGTCACGATCTGGCAGAGTCCAATGTTGTGGAGGTTGTCCAGGAGGCATGTGGTGTTGGGGTCCAGTTGATTGTCGAGGTGGAAGTTGAGGTCTCCCAGCAGGGTGTAGTTGGTGAATGCGATGGCCTGCGGGGAGATAATGTCCGTGATGGAGTTGGCGAAGGGTCCGCGGGGTCCAGGGGGTCGGTAGATGAGGGTTCCTCGGAGGGCGGCGGTGGTGCTGGCCACTATCTTGAAGTGAAGGTGGTCCATCAGTTTTGTGGATTCGTCAGGTAGTGTGCTCAGGCGGAGGCTAGATTTGTGGACGATGGCGATTCCTCCTCCTGGGTGGGTGGGGTGGTCCTTCCTGGAGATCTTGTATCCTTGCGGGATGGCGATGGCGATGTCCGGTCCCTAGGTGGCATTGGTCCAGGTTTCGGTGAAGAATGCTACGTCCGGGGTGGTGCTGTCGAGGAGGTCCCAGATTTCTGTGGCGTGTTTGTGGAGGGATCGGACGTTGAGGAGGATGCATTGCAGGGTCTTCGGTTCGGTTGTGTTCTTGGGGGCGGGTTGTGCTGGATCCGTGTTCTTGGCGGTGCTGCAGGTGTGCCGGCAGCGGTGACAGCTGAAAGGTCCATGGGTGTCGGCTGGTGATGCTAGCTTGCAGTTGTTGTTGCAGCCTGGGTTGAGTGCGTGGAGTGCTGCTGGGTCGTAGCGTTGGCGGGGCGGAGGTCCAGGGTTCCTGGTGCTGGTCGTGGACGGGCGCAGACGTGCTTGCCTTTGACGCGCCTTCGGTGCACCAGTGGCTGCCATTAAGTAGGGGTCGGGGAGGGCTGGACAGCTGGGAGGCGGGAGCGGGGAGAGGAGCTGGATTGGGCCGGTCGCGCTGGGGGGGAGGGGCCGCGGGGGCAGCAGCGACGGGGAAAGGTAAAGGGAGGAAAGAAGGGATACAGAAAAAAGGGAAAATAAGCAGAAATAAGGCACAAAAGAGCAGAGATGCAGAAAAGGGCAGAAAGGTGAAAGATGGAAAGGGTAGAAAAACGAGTGAAAACGAGTGAAGGAGCGAAAGGGAAAATGGGCAGAAATAAGGCACAAAAGAGCAGAGGTGCAGAAAGGTGAAAGATAGAAAGGGTAGAAAAACGAGTGAAGGAGCAGAGGGAGAGAAAGGGAAAATGGGCAGAAATAACGCACAAAAGAGCAGAGATGCAGAAAGGTGAAAGATAGAAAGGATAGAAAAACGAGTGAAGGAGCAGAGTGAGAGAACGGAGACAGAGGTCCACTCTACAGGTAAGATTGCGAATCTTGGTAAAACCATTTCAGTGATTTATTAGGAACATTCAATTTGATTTTCAAGATCATTTACCATATTCACGAGTGCGATTCTTGTTCTATAGTAGTTCCATGAATGTTTTTGGGAACACTTTTAAGTCACATAAAATAAGGAAATATAAGACACTGATTGTTTAGGTGATTGAAAACCTAGTCATAGAAAGACCTAAACCAAATTCTGCCGCTTATGCCTTTGAGCAGTTGATACTGAAGTGAAGGATTATCGCCACAATATAGCGGATCTAAGAAAGGTCAATGAAGGGTCTGATTGTCTGAATAAACACAAGCCACAAAGCTCTTAAGCTAGTTCCTGATTAAAGGACAGAATCTGATGTCCTAATTTACGTCTTTGTGCGAAGGAAAGTGCGTGTATTTTTGTTTGCGAGTAACTTTTCCTTTTCAGATCTCCTTCCCAGCTGTTCCCTTTCCCCCCGCTTAATCACTTCAATACTCTGTGTAATCATTACAATCAGAGTTGGAGGTATTGAGAGGTGGGCCCCTTATATCATCACTCCAGACCCTGAGGAAGAAGCAACCTGACAGAATAGTGAGCCCACGAATAATATTCCTCCCGGTCTGAGAGTTTTGACATTATGGCCACCATGGATGATTTAATGAGGGTTATTGTTCAGATGCAAACAGATTTAACTGAAGCTAGGAATGCCACTGCAATGCTCTCTGATAAAGTAGATAGGATACAGCGATTAAGTACTCCGCTTCCTCCTCTCCGTTCTCTGCAGCATACAGACTGAGAGAAATGACGCTGTTGGGGCAGCCGTCCGAAACAATCGGTGCTGGCTGCGGTGGAGGGGAGGGAGGTTGCCTGCAGCCTTCCTGTTGACGAGAGCCCAGACCACGTCAGACGCATTCAAAATCCAGGACGGCGGTAGTCGGAAGTCGGAAGTCTCGGGAGTCAGCGCGGGAAGCCAAGGTAAGTTTTATATAATATTTTATTATGTATTATTATCGCATATCGCAGACTTACATGACCATTGCGCGCTGCAGAATCTATTGCCGCATTGCTGTTTTAATTATTTTAAAATTAATCTACTTTACTGCGCGCTCGCGCTGTCGATCTTGGCGCTAGGCGCTACCTCTCTCATAGCGTGTTATTAGTACCACTCTTACCCGCACTATAATTGTGACCTCATTCCGCACTTTGCGGGAATTTGAGCGCTTCAGGGCACCTTAGGGCTCCTGGGGACATCGCGCTGCGGTTTTGGTAGCCGCCATCTTGGGTGAGGGAGGGAACCAGGGAGTGCCGAATTGCTGGCGCCATCTTGGTTGGGGGGCTAGTGATCGCACTACAGGACTCTTGCGTCTGGAAGTGCATAAAAGCAGAACTTCCCCATCGACAGGTCAGACTTACATGACCATTGCGCGCTGCAGAATCTATTGCCGCATTGCTGTTTTAATTATTTTAAAATTAATCTACTGTTCGAGGCATATGGGCTGCAGATGGTACATTATGAATAGATCGCCATCTGGTGTTGGGCTCGGATGATTGCACTTTGTTTTTCTCTTGGAGAGTCTTTTGTATCTTGGTGACTCCTCCTTTGGTTGGTAGTGCGCATGGGCATCGGCTCCATCCTTAGATTGTTTTTTTCCGCCATCGGGTTCGGATGAGGATTGAGACGCTCCAGATCGACTTCGAAAGGAAGTGACTTATCGGCGCGTATTCCCTTTCCAATTCGACGGTATTGTTATCAAAAGCGTTTCATTTCCATTCCGGCGCATTTCGACTTCAACATCGAAGAAAAAACTTTGATCTACGTCGACGAACAGAAGGCCTTTCTCGACGCAGTCAAGCCCGGAGTCTATGGAAAGGACTCCATTCAAGAAATGTCCGTGTGGTGCTAAGTTCCCACACAAGGACCTACACGAGGTGTGCAACCTCTGCCTATCGCCTGAACACGAATCCAGGGACTGCGAAGCCTGCGCAGCATTCTCCTCCAAGTCGACGATTAGAAATCGTCGAGCTCGAAGACACGAAGTTTCCAGAATGCAGTCGGAGGCGATCCCGGAGCTGTTCGGAGACGAGCAACTTGAGGAAGAAGACGATCATGAGGATCAGTCGGGTTCGGAAGGGGACGAGTCGGATGTCGAAGAACTCGACGTGCAACAAACCGTGAGTGATGACGTCCCCTTACCAAAAAACCGACCCCGTGTGGTAACGACCCCGCCTTCGAGCCCGGTCAAACCGCAGAAAAAAGTTTCCGGCGCCCCGCCTTCGGGCCCGGCAAAGAAACCGAAACTGAAACCGAAACACTCGGTCTCCCACCATGTCGGATCCGAGAAGAGATCGACATCGACTTCGACGCCGAAGATCCATGCAAAGGAAAGCTCGGCATCGAAACATTCCATGTCGAAACAGAAACATGATTCGACGTCGAAGACTCACTCGACACCGAGAAAGTCGGAATCGAGTAAACACTCGGTGCCGAAAACACCGAACATTGACGATCGAAAACAAAGGCACCTTTCGGAACCAAGGCCTTCGGTACCGATACAGGAGCAGCAAACAGATCCCAAACAAAAGATTTTGTTTATTGATCCGCAAACTGGCAAAGTAGTGACGAAGAAGAGGAAGAATGAACACATAGAAGACAAATCTCTTCCTTCAAAAAAGAGAACACTGGGGACAAATACAACTCCTCCTACTTCTCCTCGACCCAAAGTCACACCCTCTTCTCCTATTCCTCACACTATGCCAAATATTCCTGCACCTTCTACACCAAGACCATCTACACCTCAGTCTGATGTAGACAGTGATCCAGGGGAGGGAGAACCTCAAGGGGATGATGAAACTATCCCAGATGAGGATGACCCATGGGAAAATTATAACGTAGAGTCAGATGATGACAACGACCCACAGTTATATCCCTCAAAGCCTTCACCACCTGATGATAACACAGGGTTTGTACAGCTCATTAATAGGGCAGCAAAATATCATACGGTAGATATACATACAGAACCTCAAATAGAGGACTTCCTATTAGAGACACTACCTAATGCACAAAGAACATCAGGTACTCTACCTATGCTGAAGGGTCTTCTCAGTCACACAGAAGAAATATTCAAAGACCCAGTGAGGGCTAGGGTGTTAAACCCAAGAATTGATAAAAAATATAAGGCGGCTCCAAAGGATCCAATATTTATCAAAGGGCAAGTACCTCTGGACTCGCTTGTAGTTTCAAACGCTCGTAAAAGAGCGAACTCATTATCTACAGGAGAGGCTCCTCCACCTGATAAAGAGTCAAAATTAATAGATGCATCAGGCAAAAGAGTAGCATCACAAGCGGCAAATAGCTGGCGTATAGCCAATACACAAGCACTACTTGCACGTTATGACAGGGCACATTATGATGAATTAGAAAAACTCATCACACATCTCCCCAAAGAACATCAGAAAAGGGCAGATCAGTTAATACAGGAAGGAAAGATAATAACTAATACTTCCATTAAGTGCGCCCTAGACGCAGCAGACACTGCAGCAAGATCCATCAACACCAGTGTCATGTTAAGGAGACATGCATGGCTTAGAATCTCAGGATTCAAACAGGAAGTACAAACATCCTTATTGAACCAACCCTTTGACCAAAAAACACTTTTTGGCTCAAGCACAGATGAGACCTTAGAAAAAATGAAAAAAGATACAGAAACGGCTAAGTCAATGGGAGCATTGCAACAGCCAACACAAAGAGGTTCCTTTCGTAGATCCACCTATAGAGGAGGCTCAAAAAATACAGGAACAAATCAACAATCCACCTCTTTCACACCTACATCACCCAAAGGTAATTCAAGAGGTAGTTACAGGGGTAGCAACAACAAGGGTAGAGGCCGCGGAAATAATAACAACCGCAACGCCTCAACCCCAAAACAGTGACTTAATAGAACTTCCCCCAGATCACATAACACCGGTCGGGGGACGTCTATCACAGTTCCTACCTGTCTGGGAAAACATCACATCAGACAAGTGGGTGAGACAAATTATCCAACATAGTTATTGCCTAGAACTCACAGCTACCCCACCAAACATCCCCCCCAAACAGCGTCCAATGAGTCAAGATCATCTGACATTGTTAAAGGAATAAGTACTATCACTGCTACAAAAGCATGCAATAGAGAAGGTTCCAAAACATCAACAAGGGACAGGAGTATACTCTCTATACCTCCTAATCCCCAAAAAAGATGGGTCTCTAAGACCAATCTTAGACCTAAGACCTCTCAATGCATACATAAATTCGGAACATTTCCACATGGTCACGCTCCAACAAGTACTCCCTTTACTGAGGAAATGGGACTTTCTTTCTACACTGGATCTAAAAGACGCTTACTTTCATATCCCAATTCACAAAGCCCACAGGAAATACCTAAGGTTTGTAGTGGAAGGACAACATTATCAATTCAAAGTCCTTCCGTTCGGGGTCACAACGGCACCAAGAGTGTTCACAAAATGCCTAGCTGTGGTGGCAGCACACCTAAAAAGACAACAAATACATGTCTTCCCCTACTTGGACGATTGGTTAATAAAGGCCAAGTCACAAGAAGAATGTCTTCACAACACACAGAAGACAATTCAATTGCTGCACCACCTGGGGTTTACGGTGAACTACAAAAAATCACACCTGCAACCAAACAAGATTCAGCAATACCTTGGGGCTACTATAGACACAGAAAGAGCAATAGCATACCCCAATCCGATCAGGATACAGACAATGGTCGGATTAATACAAAGATTTCAACCACAACACTCACTACCAGCACGAGTGTTTATGCAACTGTTAGGCATGATGTCCTCCTGCATACTGCTAATACCACATGCCAGACTACAAATGCGTCCACTACAGGAGTGTCTAGCGACACAGTGGAATCAGGCTCAAGGTCAGATTACCGATCTGGTGTTGGTGGACGACCGTACGCATCGCTCTCTGAAGTGGTGGAACACAACAAACATTTCCAAAGGACGGTCGTTCCTAGAACCGATTCTACAAGTGATAATAACAGCGGACGCATCGCTCTCCGGATGGGGAGCGCATATGGACAAATACACAGTGCAGGGGAAGTGGAGTGTGCAGAAAAAGAAACTGCACATCAACTACTTGGATCTATTAGCGGTATTTCTAGCACTAAAAGCTTTCCAAATGCAAATAACGAACAAGGCAGTCCTGATCAGAACAGACAACATGACTGCAATGTATTATATTCAAAAACAGGGGGGGACACACTCTCTCCAACTATCCAAACTAGCACAGGACATTTGGAGATGGGCCATTCCTCAAAAGATCTATCTGCTAGCAGAACACCTACCAGGAGTTCAAAATCAGATAGCAGACATCCTAAGCAGACAGTCAGAACAAGTACACGAATGGGAGCTGCACGACCAAATACTGCAGCCATTCTTCCAAAGATGGGGGCAACCAGAGATAGATCTGTTTGCCAATCATCAGAACGCAAAATGCCAAAACTTCGCATCCAGGTACCCACATCAACGGTCCCAGGGCAATGCACTATGGATAAATTGGTCCAACAGATTTGCTTACGCTTTCCCCCCTCTCCCACTAATTCCGTTAGTGGTTCGGAAACTGCAGCAGCACTCAATGACAATGATACTAGTGGCACCAACGTGGGCAAGACAGCCGTGGTTCACCACGCTACTACAACTCTCACAGGTGCCAAATCAAAAGCTAAAATTATTACCCATGCACCTTACACAGAACCATGGAGAAATAATGCATCCAGATCCCAAACAATTGAACCTAGCGATCTGGCTCCTGAGGTCATAGAGTTTGGATATTTAGATTTACCACCAGAATGGATGGAAATCATTAAACAAGCAAGACGTCCTACCACCAGAGCATGCTATGCAGCAAAGTGGAAGAGGTTTGCTATACACTGTAACAGTAAGCACATCAACCCTCTGGACGCATCCACTAAACAGATCATTTGCTATTTACTACACTTGCAGCAATGTAACTTAGCATACACCTCTATCAGAGTTCATCTCGCAGCTATAGCGGCGTACCTACAAAACAGGCAACATCTTTCCCTGTTTAAAGTACCAGCAATTAAAGCTTTCATGGAGGGACTCAAAAGAGTCATTCCACCAAGACGACCACCTTCCCCAGTCTGGAATCTCAACATAGTACTTACCAGACTAATGGGGCCACCATTTGAACCTATGCATAGGTGTGAAATACAATTCCTCACATGGAAGGTGGCCTTCCTCATAGCTATCACGTCACTTAGAAGAGTAAGTGAGTTGCAGGCTTTTACGATTCAAGAACCATTCATGCAGTTACACCAAAATAAAGTGGTTCTTAGAACAAATCCAAAATTCCTACCAAAGGTAATTTCTGCATTCCACATCAATCAGTCAGTGGAATTACCGGTTTTCTTTCCAAAACCACAGACGGTAGCGGAAAGGGCCCTACATACATTAGATGTCAGAAGGGCAATATTGTACTATATAGAAAGAACACAAACTTTCAGAAAGACAAAACAGCTATTTGTTGCGTTTTCTCCTACACATAAGGGCAATCCCATCTCTAAAGCGGGCATTGCCAGATGGATTGTAAAATGTATTCAAATATGCTACTTAAAAGCAAAGAGGACATTAACTGTTCCTCCTAGAGCTCACTCTACACGTAAACTAGGAGCATCTATGGCATTTTTGGGAAACATTCCACTAGATGACATATGCAAAGCAGCTACCTGGGTTACACTGCACACCTTCACAAAGCACTATTGTGTAGATGTGCTCACAACACAACAAGCTAGAGTGGGACAAGCTGTATTAAAGACTTTATTTCAGACAGTTGCAACAAACACAGGCGACCACCGCTAGGGAGAGAACTGCTGTATAGTCTATTCATAATGTACCATCTGCAGCCCATATGCCTCGAACGGAATATGCTACTTACCAGTATGCATCTGTTCTTGGCATAGAGGGCTGCAGAGTGGTACATGCCCTCCCAGCCTCCCCGGAAACCTGTGTCTGTTCCAACATTATCTTATTTAGATACACTTACATGGGCATTCCTATCTGTATTCTATCATACTACTCCATCTAACCCTACTATGGCAAAACAATCTAAGGATGGAGCCGATGCCCATGCGCACTACCAACCAAAGGAGGAGTCACCAAGATACAAAAGACTCTCCAAGAGAAAAACAAAGTGCAATCATCCGAGCCCAACACCAGATGGCGATCTATTCATAATGTACCACTCTGCAGCCCTCTATGCCAAGAACAGATGCATACTGGTAAGTAGCATATTCCTTACTGCGCGCTCGCGCTGTCGATCTTGGCGCTAGGCGCTACCTCTCTCATAGCGTGTTATTAATACCACTCTTACCCGCACTATAATTGTGACCTCATTCCGCACTTTGCGGGAATTCGAGCGCTTCAGGGCACCTTAGGGCTCCTGGGGACATCGCGCTGCGGTGTTGGTAGCCGCCATCTTGGGTGAGTGAGGGAACCAGGGAGTGCCGAATTGCTGGCACCATCTTGGTTGGGGGGCTAGTGATCGCACTACAGGACTCTTGCATATACGGCTATATATGATGGACGCCCCTAAAGCGCGCAGCGTAGGCGCGCAGCAGGCGCGCCGGCGGAGTGCCGGAGGTGCGCCAGAGGTAAGCCCGTTTGCACCCGTTCGCGCACAGGACGCGCCGGGCGCCGAAAGTTCTGCCTCTCGGAACCAAGATGTAACTTCTTACTCTTATTCCCGCGATGAACTTTTACGCCTTAATCTCGGTTCACTCAGTAACCAAAAGTATATCACCACCAGTAAGCACCCAGTTGCCTTATCCTGTGGCTTGTTAAATGTGAGATCTCTCATCAAACACTGTGAAGAAATTGCGTTACTTATCGATTCTTACCATCTAGACGTACTCTTCATGACAGAGACTTGGACAACACCGACTAGCTCGGTGGAACTGGGGACAGCTTGTCCCACTGGCTTCAAAATAAGGCATAATCCCAGGATGAGAGCCAGAGGAGGTGGAACTGGATTAATTTTTAGGCAGACTCTTGACGTCTCCCAGCTTATCATCAAGGCAATCGCTGGGTGCGAAACATTGGGTTTCTCCATCAAGGACCAAGGAGGCGTGCTATTCACGGGTCTACTATGTTATAGACCCCCGGCTAGCTCGTTATCTGCTGTACCTGAGCTCATAGACTTAATATACGATCTCTCCCACTCCCACACAAAGTTGATGATGTTAGGGGATTTCAATCTTTGGTCAGAGAGACCGACCAAGACGGCCTATGTAGAGCTGGTCCAAGCTTGTCATAATATTGAGCTACAACAACTGGTACTCTCCAAAACCCATTCAAAGGGCAATATTATTGATCTACTTTTTGCTGACGCTTGTCGAACGGCTATACGTGACGTCCTGCCTCAGTGTTGGACGGATCACGCCCTCGTCCAGTTCTCCCTCTCGTGCACTAGTGCTCCATTAAAGAAAGGGAGTGTGGGGGGCACTAGAATAGGGAGACAATGGTCTAGACTCCTCAAACAAACGATCTTGCCCTCTCTGCTGCCAGATGGCTTTGTATTGGGAGCGAATGTGGACGTAAGTTACGAGACTCTCTGTCAGCGAATTTCGGCTTCTCTGGACTCTTTGGCCCCACTGCGAAAAATCAAAGATAGGACTAATCTTGCTATGCCATGGTACTCGGAAGAACTTCGGCCGCTCAAGCTCCAATGTAAACAGGCTGAGCGGACCTGGAGGAAACAGTACCTGGAATCACATAGAGTCCTCTTCAAACAAGCACTGGCGTCCTATAAAATCCAGATCAAGCTTGCCAAAGCTAGATTCTTAGAAGAATCTTTGATGGCAGCTGTAAATAAATCTCAGGCCTTATTTAAGATCGTAAAGGACCTGGCCCATCCTGGCTGTACCAAAATTGTCATCCCGGCCTCTCAAGCTCTCTGTGATTCGCTAGCACAGGCCTTTGAGGATAAAATTGCCAACATCTTAAACAATCTTCCCTCGTCAACTGGCCGTGCTGTGCACGATTCCATCTCGTTTGAGAATAGGAAGGAGTGTACTAAATCAGGTGAGCTGAGCAAATTTCCTCTACCATCTTTTGAGGACTTCTGCTCTTTCGCTGACGGGGTGTCCTCTGGCTCACCTTCTGATCCTCTTCCACCCAAATTCTGGAAACTTTTTCGTGAAGAGCTGTTTCCCCCACTTTTTTCCATCTGTCGCCAGTCTCTCACTTCAGCACGGGTTCCAGATTGCTGGAAATTGGCGGTGGTCTCCCCACTGCTTAAAAAGGAGAATCTGGACCCCACATGCCCCGCCAACTTTAGGCCCATCTCCCTCTTGCCATTCCCTATTAAAATTCTAGAGAAACTGGCCACAAAACATCTCTCCAACTTTCTTGAGACTACTGATTGTTTGGATGTGGCTCAGTTTGGGTTTAGACCGGCACATGGGACAGAGTCGGCATTGGTGACTGTTCTCGATGACCTTCGAACGTGTGCCGACCAGGGTCGAGCAGCCTTTTTAGTGCTGCTCGACATGTCGGCCGCGTTCGACACGGTCAGCCATGCAATCCTGGTCAGGGGACTGACGGAGGCTGGGGTGTCGGGCTTGGCCCTTGAATGGCTGGTGTCATATCTCGATCAAAGGCACCAGGTAGTTGCCCTGCCAGCCTTTAAATCCAACATCACAACATCAGGAGGGTTGGTCAGGGAGTACCCCAGGGCTCGGCCATCAGCCCCATTCTTTTTAATCTTTACCTCCGTCCCCTGATCAAGCTGATTAAATCTTGGGAGTGGCTCCTTCCTTAGTAGTGTCCCTGTCCTTGGGAGTGTCCCTGCTCTTTAGAGGTGCCTTTGTCTTCGGACTGTCCTTGTCCAAGGGAGTGTCCATGGACCTGGGAGTATCCCTTGCCTTGGGAGTACCTACTGTGTGTGATGGCTGTGTAGCATGTGAATGCATTTCCCCCAACACCACTTGTGGATTCTGTGTGTGAACTCCAGTGTATCTGACGTTGTCTTTGTGAACAGATTTCGCAGCCCTGGGGGATGGTGTCTGTGCCCTCCGTACCCTGATGTGCTGTCTGACGCTGCTTCTAGTGCAATAACCTGTATTTGAGTCCTGGTCAGAATAATCACTCCCCCCTGAGACATCCAGTGGTGTAGATGGGGAAACAGAAGTAGCACCCAGTCCATGCGACTGTACAATGGCAGACGACACATTGCTTGCCAATGACTGTACTGTCCTGTGTAGACCAGCAAGATCGCCATGCATCCCTTCCATGAATGCCACCACCTGCCCCTACTTCCTATCGTGATCTTGGAATGCATTTATCATATTGGTCTGCCCCACACACAGCTGTCGCAGCAGATCAACAGCCTCAGCACAAAGTGCATTTTGGGTCGCTGGGGCAGCGGTGCCTGCACCGAAGGCCACTCTGCTCCCCCTACTTCTGAGTGGACGAGCAGTACTTGGTGCAGTTGGCTGCAGTGTGGGCCCTGTGTGCTGTGTCCCGACCGAAGGTGTTGATTGCCCACTCCCAGTCTGTGACAACAGTGCTGACTCACCAACACTGTCGGAAGATGAGGACGATGGTGTCTCCACATGCGAGTCCTCAGGGACGGTCGTAGTATGTAGGCATTTATATAGCGCACTGCTACCCGTGGGCGTCCTGGCGCTTAGACCGCTGCGAAACCCTTCCTGGCTTCCCTGAGAGATGGTCCCTTACTGGGAATCTCCAGGGTGAGACCAGGCATCCCCGGCGGTCTGGTGGGGCCGTTAGTGTAGATGACGCAAGCTAATGCCCAGAGTTGCCGAGTGTGATCGCTGATCAGAGTGGGCACCGAGGCGAGAGAATTATCGAGTCCGCTGACCCTGGTCCAGAAACCTGCCGCGCCGGGAATCGAACCCTGGTCCCGGGCCGTCCTCTGCTCTCGGGTCTGCCGCCTCTAACCAGTGAGCCACACTACTTCACTTCTGTACGTGAGTGTGCCCATGACTTACACCTCTTTTCTGTGCATTTCAGCTTTGGCAGAGGGCACTCAGCCACAGACGGCGGAGATGAGTGGAGGCAATGCAGTCCTGTCCCCCTCTCCGGCGCTGCCCTCTTCTGTGTCAGTCTGCGTGTGCGCGAAGTCTGATCCGGATGCATTGCCTCCACTCATCTCCGCCGTCTGTGGCTGAGTGCCCTCTGCCAAAGCTGAAATGCACAGAAAAGAGGTGTAAGTCATGGGCACACTCACGTACAGAAGGACAAGGAATCCCTAATGCCATTGCTGACATAGTACATCTAGCCCCCAACCTGCACACGGGCCACCCCTACCAGTCATCCTCACATGAAATAAGTGGTGTTGTCCGTGAAAAATGTACAGCATGCGGACAGGGAAGGAGCACGTACATCTGCACACATGTCTTGCCATGGGGCGACGGACCACAACGGCATGTGCATCAACACTCAACTGCTAAGCAAGTGGCGTGCCAACATGCCTGACCTGGAAGTGACATTAGACTCCGCCAATGGCACCAACATGGCATTGCAACGATATTTACGCACCACGGAAGTCGCTACTGTGTCTGAGCACCAATACATGCATTGCACTCTCAAGTAACATACACAGACAGTCTGCTTACCGCTAGTTTGCTGTTGATCCACACGCAGCCGGTCGGACAGGTCAGGATGCGTCACAGCAATGATACGGTGCATGAGAGGGGTCATGGAGCGTCGGGCCAGACGTGGCGTTCTTGGAATCATCCCCAGTGTCACTTCCGCTACATTCTTGCTCAGCCTGGAAATGTCGTCCCAGCGTTTGTAGCAGTGTGTATGTAGTCTATTGGACACCCCCACTGCCCGTACATCACGTGCAATGCTCCTCCACACGTCCTTGCGAAGGTGCAGCTTCATCTACCATGATGGGAGACAAAAGGGTGCAAGTCAGGGGACAGTCTGCCAGTCACACAGATAGGGGCAACACGTATCTCTCAGCAGCCATGCACATTCCGACAAATGTGTTGTGCCCACAGCACACAGCCAAGATTGCAAAGGCCAGGAGTCATTGACCACCTCATGCACACCAACATGTCCCCCACTGCACTTACCACCTGTCCGGGTGCGCCGTACAGCCGTCCGAAGTTGCGGAGCACACCGTCCACAAGGACATCCAGCTCCGCCGTGGTGAAGGGACGAGACCGGATCTCTTTGACTCTCGACATGGCAAGTTCTCGGAGTATGGCACTAGAGCAGCAGTCGGTGGTCAGCTCAGCAGCAGCAGGTCGAGGTGATGGTCACAGGCAGCAGTCGGGGGTCAGCTCACTAGCAGCAGGTCGAGGTGATGGTCACAGGCAGCAGTCGGTAGTCAGCTCAGCAGCAGTAGGTCGAGGTGATGGTCACAGGCAGCAGTCGGTGGCCAGCTCAGCAGCAGCAGGTCAAGGTGATTGTCACAGGCAGCAGTCGGTGGTCAGCTCAGCAGCAGCAGGTCGAGGTGATGGTCACAGGCAGCAGTCGGTGGTCAGCTCAGCAGCAGCAGGTCGAGGTGATGGTCACAGGCAGCACTGGTTACCAGCGTTGGATGTGTGTTTTCGTAAATCACACATATATAGGGCCCTGAGGCCAAGTCAGTGGCATACGTCGCCAGCCATTGGTCAGCCCTGGATGCGTGTATGTAAAAGGGCCAATGACTGGCCGTGGTGTTGATGTGCACTGCTTCCGCTACTTTCGATTGGGCATACCCGGGCCTTGTTCCCTCCTCCCATTGGCTGCATGTGCACGGACCGTCACGGTCACACATCGGCACCCGCATGTGCAAGCTTCCGGGACGGAAGCCTCAATTGCAACAATGTACAATCACTGGCGCCACCATGGCGGGGCACGTATTCGGCGGGGGGGTGCAGGCCCACACATCCTTTAGCTGATGTCAATGGACATGGCAGTTCATGACCCCCCTTACAGCCACATTGCATCATCCACCGTACGCCGGCCGGCCCAGCCCGGCCCAGGACCGGCGTGGCCGCCATGTCAACCACCGCCGTTTCAAGCCCCGTCCACTACGGCTGTGCCAGGCCCGGCCCAGGACCGGCGTGGCCGCCATGTCAACCACCGCCGTTTCAGGCCCCGTCCACTACCGCCGTGCCAGGCCCGGCCCAGGACCGGCGTGGCCGCCATGTCAACCACCGACGTTGACATGGCCTGCACTGCGGTAGTGGACGGGGCCTGAAACGGCGGTGGTTGACATGGCGGCCACGCCGGTCCTGGGCCGGGCCTGGCACGGCGGTAGTGGACGGGGCCTAAAACGGCGGTGGTTGACATGGCGGCCACGCCGGGCCTGGCACGGCGGTAGTGGACGGGGCCAGAAACTGCGGTGGTTGACATGGCGGCCACGCCGGTCCTGGCACGGCGGTAGTGGACGGGGCCTGAAACGGAGGTGGTTGACATGGCGGCCACGCCGGTCCTGGGCCGGGCTAGGCTGGCCGGTGTACGGTGGATGATGCAATTTGACTGTAAGGGGGGTCATGAACTGCCATGTCCATTGACATCAGCTAAAGGATGTGTGGGCCTGCACCCCCCCCCCCGCCGAATACGTGCCCCGCCATGGTGGCGCCAGTGATTGTACATTGTTGCAATTGAGGCATCCGTTCCGGAAGCTTGCACATGCGGGTGCCGATGTGTGACCGTGACGGTCCGTGCACATGCAGCCAATGGGAGGAGGGAACATGGCCCGCGTATGCCCATTCGTAAACAACGGAAGCAGTGCACCGCCATGGCGGCGCCAATGATTGCATATTTGCAGACGATGCACCGTGGTGTATTGTCTGCAGTTACGTTCTGACGGTTGTGTGCGTGATTGCGTGACTTCATATGTCATGCTCTATTCCATGTTTGTCCATACTATGGGCATCGGTGTGCACACAATGTGCAACACATGTGCATGTCGACGTCGGGTATTTCCCTACACACGTATGTAGTTCTTCACATCTACACAGTACATCCCGGCTGTATCGCCACATTCTGATTTGTAGTCAGTGTGTGGTTCATGTGAGGTTAAAACTATGGTGGGGGTACACATGTATTCAGTGTATGTGTTGCCTGTTGTGTGAACATGCATGTAAAGTCCGTATGCCCTCCATTATTGGTGTTGCCATAGGTGCATGATAAGATGGTGTGTGTGTAACTTTATCGTTTGTGTGCATGCACTTGCATGTGTGTATGTGATGTGCCAACCACACATTTGGGTCATGACACATGTCTTGTTGGCAGTCATGTTGACCTGTGACTAAGTTGCATTGCACATGTTGAGACACATCATGTTGCTAGTGGCTGCTCATTGTTGCTACGGCACTCCATGTTGTGGTGACAATCAGAGATGTCACACATATGACAATTGTCAACAACATTTTACTTGTTGGTAGACTTTGTTGACATGTGACTGAGTTGCACAGCCATGCGTTGTTTGTGAATTGACTTCCATTCCATCTACTCCCACACAGGAGGGCTCCAAATGTCCATCGGCCATACACTGTGCTGGAGGATATGGTTGACGAGGAGGTGATCAGGAAATTCCGGCTTGATCGACGTAGATTGATGGAGCTTGTAGAACAGTTGTCTCCTCACCTGCAGCCACGGAGAACCTATCCAGGTTCCATTACACCCAGAGCAAAGGTGATGGCGGCACTACACTTCTTTGCGACTGGCACCTTTCAGTACACAGTTGGACATGCCGGGGGCATGTCACAGTCCATGTTCAGCACGGTACTTCGGGATGTTCTGAAAGCCATGATGCTGTACAAGTTTGACTACATCCATTTCCCACAGCCTGCAGAGTTGGCAGCGGTCAAAGCAGACTTCTATGCACTGGGTCAGATACCACACGTAGTGGGTTCGATTGATGGCACACATATCGCTCTCATTCCACCACGGGCACGTGAGCAGGTGTATAGGAATCGGAAGCACTTCCATTCCCTCAACGTGCAGGTGGTGTGCCAGGCCGACAACCTCATATCCCATGTGTGTGCAAGATTTCCTGGCCCTGCACATGACTCCCACATCATGCGGAGAAGCATTGTCCCCCAACTGATGGCAAATCTGCGTCCAGCACATGCGTGGCTTGTTGGTGAGTATGCTGTGGGGACAGGAGTGATATCTGTGTGGCATGGGGTGCCCACCAATTCTGGTAGTGATATTTCTGTCTCTCTCTTCCCCCAACATAGGCGACTCGGCTTACCCGAACAGGCCTTGGCTGCTGAGTCCCATACGTAATCCAACTACAGCGGGTGAAATGCGATACAATGATGCCCATGGAAGGACACGTAGAGTGGTTGAACGTACTTTTGGACTGCTGAAGTCTAGGTTTTGGTGCCTGGATAAGACTGGAGGGGCCCTGCCTTACTCACCAGGCAAAGTATGCAGGATCGTGATTGCCTGCTGCAGGCTCCACAACCTGGCTGTGCGCAATAACATGGAACTGCTCTTGGACCCTGAAGAACAACAAGTTCCTCGCCCTCCCAACCCACCCATGTCGACTGATGAGGATAGTGGTGAGGAGGAAGGTGTGGACCAGAGGCGCCAGCTCATTGATCGCTACTTCCCTTGATTGTGAGTGACCACCTCTTGTGCTGGTTGACTATGCCTTATGTATGTTTGCTGGTGTTGTGTGGTTGTGGTGTGCATCATCTGTGTGTTCTGCTATGTGATGTTAGCATGCGTGTGTGTTTATTGATTTGGACATGCAAGTCTCCATGATGTGTGTCCTCTCATCCAATGATTTTGTGATGAGTGTGGTTTGTGGAATGTTGCACTGCAGTGTGTTGTGATGGGTGTGATTCTGTTTCCTGACGTGTCTTTGCTGTCTCTCCCTAGGTCACTCCCGCTGCGGCATGATTATGTACGACTTGGATCCCTGCACCTGGTAACGTCTGTTTCTGATACAAACATGTGAATAAACATGGAGGCAACACATCATTGAGTGAGTAAGTGGTATTTATTTACAGGTTGTGCATTGGTACTGGTGCATAGTTACAAATGAGTGTGGGGTGGTGGAGTGGGAGTTGAAGGTAATGGCAGATGAAATGTTCGTGCTGACACCACATTGGGGGGTGTCTGGCTAGTCCAGCAGACCTGTGCCAATGATTGGCTATGTGGGACAGGATCGTTTTCTGGGTGAATGGCGGGCTCAGGAAGTGTCTCAGTCATTGCCGGCCCCTCTTGGGGGCGTGTGGATGGAGCATCCCCACTGCTCTCGACCACTTCCAGCCTCGGACGGCCCCTCCGTCTTGAAGGCGGGACTGAGTCAGCTGGGGGGGGCAGGTTGCTCCGGTGCCACATCCGTCGGCAGGGGCGCAGGTGGCGGTGGTGTTGCTGCCCGTGGCGTTGGTTGTGGGGGGGGGGGGGTGTTGCAGGCTATCCATCCCCTCCACATAGTTGTGTGCTGGGCCATGATGTCAACAATTTGGCCATGGCGGTAGTCAATGGCCCGCACCATGTTGGTGTTGTCCACTGAGTCCTGGTGGGCACGATCTGCCTGTGCCTGGCCACGCTCGTAGTTCGCCTGCACCCTGGCTAGGGCTTCCAGGGACTGTGCCACTGCATGGGGTGGGTGTCCTTCCTCTGCACGACGTTGTGTCGAACTCCTGCCTGGCTGATGTGGCCTCTGCTCTCTCGTTTGACGCCCACTCTCCCTGCGTGGCTCGGAAGTCGTAGGCCCTGCGTCGTGCGGTGGGTTAGGCAGGGTAGCAGAGGCAGGACTGGTGGTACTGGTGGTGGTGGCTGTGCAGGTCACTGTGGCCGGTGTAGCAGTAGTTGCAGAGGCGGCAGTAGTCTGGGCTGGAATGTCCTGGAAGCCAGATGGCCGTGGCAGCCCGCTTGTGCCCGCACCATCCTCCACACCGGAGCTGCCTGTGGCATCCTCCCCAGAGAGTCCTGTGTGAGGCGAGTCTTGAGGCCGGATGGTGGTTCCACCAGTGAGATTACGATCACCTGGGGGAAAAGATTGTGCAGATCAGTACTGTGGACATTACGTGTACATTTCACATTAATGACATATCAGTGTCCTGTCGCACACACCCCACCCACCACCACCACCCTCCCTGTGGACATGATGGCCTGTTGGGAGTTGTAGTAGTGACCTCTCACACAACCCACCCACCACCACCGCCCTCCCTGTGGACATGGGGGCCTGTTGGGAGTTGTGGTGCTATCCTCTCACACACCCCACCCACCACCACCGCCCTCCCTGTGGACATGGGGGCCTGTTGGGAGTTGTGGTGCTATCCTCTCACACACCCCACCCACCACCACCGCCCTCCCTGTGGACATGGGGGCCTGTTGGGAGTTGTGGTGCTATCCTCTCACACACCCCACCCACCACCACCGCCCTCCCTGTGGACATGGGGGCCTGTTGGGAGTTGTGGTGCTATCCTCTCACACACCCCACCCACCACCACCGCCCTCCCTGTGGACATTGGGGCCTGTTGGGAGTTGAAGTACTGACGTCTCTCACACACCCCACCCACCACCACCGCCCTCCCTGTGGACATGGGGGCCTGTTGGGAGTTGAAGTACTGACCTCTCTCACACACCCAACCCACCACCACCGCCCTCCCTATGGACATGGGGGCCTGTTGGGAGTTGTGGTGCTATCCTCTCACACACCCCACCCACCACCACCGCCCTCCCTATGGACATGGGGGCCTGTTGGGAGTTGAAGTACTGACCTTTCTCACACACCCCACCCACCACCACCGCCCTCCCTGTGGACATGGGGGCCTGTTGGGAGTTGTAGTAGTGACCTCTCACACATCCCACCCACCACCACCGCCCTCCCTGTGGACATGGGGGCCTGTTGGGAGTTGAAGTACTGACCTCTCACACACCCCACCCACCACCACCGCCCTCCCTGTGGACATGGGGGCCTGTTGGGAGTTGTAGTAGTGACCTCTCACACAACCCACCCACCACCACCGCCCTCCCTGTGGACATGGGGGCCTGTTGGAGTGGTTTAGACGTTGGTGACTATGTGGACTGCATGCATTGGTTGGGGCCTGGGAGATGTGTCTTCTGAGTTGTGTGAGGCAGACCATGTCGTTGTGCTCGTGGTGCTTGGTTTGTACTTACCAGCCTCTTCTCCTTCCTCAAGTCCTTCAAGGGTCTCTGGGTGCAGTATGCCCAGCACCTTTTCCTCCCAATCAGTGTAGGGCAAGGGCTCAGGGGGTGTTCCGCCGCCAGTGTGATGTGCCCGGAGATGGTTTTTGGCACGGATTCCTTTCACCCTAGTTTTAAGGTCATGCCACCGCCTCTGTATCTCCAGCTTTGTCCTCGGCACGTCCCTGACGCATTCACCCTAGTAACTATCCTGTCCCACATGTGATTTTTTCTAGCCACAGTGGTCTGCTGGACTAGGGCCCCGAATATGTGGGCTTCAACACGGATGACTTCATCCACCATTACCTTTAACTCAGTGTCCGTGAATTTAGGGTTCTTTTTGGGTGCCATGGTGAGTGGTGTTCAGGGTGTGGGTTTGAGTGAATTGGGAGGTGCAGGTGTGTGGTGTGTAGGAATGGTGTGGTGGGTGTTAGTGTTGTGGGTGTGTTTGGGTGGTGGTTGTGTGTCTTCTATAGGTGTGTGCTGTAGGTAGTCTTGGGCCTCTTGCTAGCAGCTATGCTGTGATGCAAAGGATTTAGGTAGTGGGTGGGAGTGCTTTTATGGTCTGTGTCTTGGTCCTGTCTCAATGGTTATTGGCAGTCAGGTGCTAGGTGGGTGTGTTGACTAGTGTGCATTATTTGGTACTTGGGGGTGGGTCATTGTGTCTTGTGATTGGTTTTGAGGTTTCAGGTGGGTGGTAGTTCTCTTTCCTGTGTTTGCAATTTACTTCCGTGGCACTTTTTGTCATTGGTTTGACGGTAGGGATGTTGTTCGTGTTTTCCTTCCGCTGTGATGCACGGTTTCTCGTAGCATTGTTACCGCAGCGGACGTGGATAGCGGTGCGTACCGGGGTACTGGCGGCATTATCCTAATCGCGGACACGGAGCCTCCGCAGGTATAGCGGTAGACGTGGCTGTTCCCGCGGTCATGTGCGTCCGCGGCGGGCAGTGTTTCATGGGTTCCGTCCGCTTGCGGCGCTCTCAGGTGTACTCCGTCCGCCACGGTTGGAGTTTCGTTCAAATATTATCCTAAGCGGTATGGCGGTTTGTCCACGGAGCACTCCGGAGTATCTTGCCCGCTTCCTTGACGGACGGAACACGTTTCCGTCCGCGATCCTAATCGACCCCTAAGTCTGTGACATGAGGGGGTTGATGGGTAGGTTTCTTTTTCTCTGTGAGCATCAGAAGTTTTCTATTTGGTTCCCCCTCCTCTGCCCAACATTTCTGCCTCAGTTGAGGGAGCTCTGATAGCAGTGTTCTTTTAAGCACTAGAGGCTCTTAAGGGAGCAGCGTTTGCGCACTTGGTGATACCCAGATGATGCACATGGGTTCATCAAGGCACAATGATTGGGCTGCTGGGATAATGCTGTACATGCCTTTGCTACTGTAAGAAAATAACTGCATAACCCAAGACCTCTGAACTCTGCCCTAGCCTATTGGTGTTTTTATTTCATTAATGTTTTTCCCTCCCCACTTTTTCTTGCAGAAAATTGCATTCCCTCTACTCCCTCTTGCTGCATTTCTTTGCTTCGGCTTTCTTACTCCTGTGCTTCCATTTCTCACCTCCCCAATTTCTCTGCTTAAGCTTCACTCCTTGCCATATTATGTATTTTGCTCTTTCCTCTTCTAAAACATTCTCCCTTTCTTGTTCTGATTCACTTCCATCTATTTTGCTCCTTCCTTTTAACTGTCCTTGCATTTTGATTTCTTATCTGTAATTATAATTCCATTCACTTTATTGTACGGTTTCTCTCGGTTGGTATGGCCAGTGCCGGCTCACACCACATCATTGGCATTATTTAAGGCTGCTTCTAGACTTATTAGCAGTTATGCAGAAGCTTGCATTGCAAAATGTATATAGGACTCAATACCTCTGTGGGTAACTAAGTGCTTGCCCACATGGGTAGAATGCTATGCCCTCTAAGCCAGAGTTTGTGGATGCATGGGTGCGGGCATTTTCGTGCCCTAGCAAGGTAACATGAGGGCATCGCACAGACAAATGACCATGCCACTGCCCTTAGTTAGCGAACAAATGCCCCCATAATGGAAGTGCACAGTGTTTATTCCCTTTTGTGCCCTGATGCTATTGCACCTGCTGCTCTATTGATGGCCACACCTCTGCTGATCTAGCTATTTTGTGGTGAGTCATGCTTGGTGATTAAAGCTCTTGTTTCTCCGGGAATAAATGCCATGTTTCCCAATATTACAGGTTTTCATATGGCAATACTGGTGATTGGTCAGGTGGTCTTCATATTCATGCCCCTTTATTCCCCCAAACCCATTCCAGATACTGATCAGATTTACTATTTTTCTAGTATTAGAAATGAAAATGCTTGACACAAATTCAGAACAAAGTCATGGAGTCTGGTTTCAGCATGTCTCCTACTTGGACCCTTAGAAGGTCCAATTGTGCATTATATGCAGTTTTCAATGGGCATGTGACTGCCTGACATATCTCTGCCTAATTGGCATCCAGCGTTTAAGAGGAGGGCAGGAGGAGCAGCCAGGGGACATTGGTTGGTCAGTTGTGGGCTGGAAAGGGGGCAGGTAGGGTAGTTTTTACATCATTAAAGAAATTCCAAAGTGAAGATGAGCAGGACTAAATGCAGAGCAAGGCTGAGGGTATGATTGCTGGAGAGCTGTGGGATGGTTTAGAAATGCTGCAGGTGAGGACAATCTGAACCTGATGGGACTAGCTGGTTTTCGGTCTGGTTAAAACATTCTAGGCTAGAAGGGTGATATTTATCTGCTCTGCTTAACACCAGTCAATTCTTGAACCTCAAACGTCCATGAAAAGGATCCTGGTGTTTATTGTAACTGCTCCCACCAAAAGAGTAGTTAACCATTATTTCCTTTTCAAACCTTAAATGGTGAAGTGCTGCATTGATCAACCGCTAGTTGTCATGCCATTGATCATTTTGCACCTCTGAAATCTTTCCAGAGTGTAGTGATTGAGCCATTTTGTATGGAAGCGGCTCGATTATGACCGTTGCCCACTACCAATTCAGTATATTTCGCTCTAATATAATGCTATGTAGGCTTGCATAATCTGAATTGGCTGTAAAATAGGACTTGATAATGTTCTTCATGTGCCTGACTGTAACTTGCTTAAAGGCAGGGCTTACCTATTGGCTTTGGCATACTCTAATGCCATCTTGCATACTTATTCGGGCTCTTTACGGGAATAGAGGTCTATGCCTCTGTGACTCCATTTTCTAAGCTGTCGCCATCTTCTAAGCTTTTCTGGGTGAGGAGTTATGTTTTACTTCTCACTTGTTTTTCACACTTTGTAAGCCAGTAGAAACTGGTTCTTACTCTGAGGAATGTGCTCGCTCTGACCCGGAGTCATAACAAACGCCTAGCTAGCTGATGCTGTGGCCTTGGCGCGTTGTGGTACGGAATCTGATGGGAACAGGAGGCGAAGCTTGCTAGAAGCTTCAACCAACGTTTCCACTTGTACTAAAGGGGGTGTTCGGATCTCGACCACTGGTAGTCCATCACGTTGCAGACGTGCAGTTGTGACAGTGGTCAGAGAATCCTGATTCGGCTGGAGAAACAGGCTCCCCTCTGGCGAAGTGGAAGCGGGATGTGTAGAAACTTGAGGTGTTCCACTAACTCTTATTTCTTAACTGTTCTTATTTAACTATCGCTCCTATTTTCAGGTTATATACTGATTTACACATAAGTTCTGTATATGTACATCCTAATTGCATTAGCAATTGCATAAGGATTGATGTGACGAAGGCCTATCATGACATAGTAGTAATTTTATCATTGTGTAATAAAGAAACACCAGAATATATATATCATTATTAGCTTGTATTCCTTGAGATGGGAGGTTGGGGCCTTTCTAACCCAAATGCTGTAGCATCGGAAGGATGGTAAGTTTCCCTTCCTACAGGTAATTGTTGAGGGAAATGTTCTGCTCTCGTCCAGGGAAACCAAAACTGATAAGTAATCCACCTGAGGCATTGTTAGGTGGAGTGCACGTTGTTTAAGCTCCACCAGGGTGGGCTTTGTTTCGCTTTGTTGTTACTCTGTGGCCCTTGATATTGTGATTTCGTTCCCTGGGCTACATTGTTACCTTGTGGCCCTTGGTTTCTTGCGTTTTATCGCGTGACGTTGTTTTCCTGGGTTGTTGTTATTGTTGTCACTGGTATTGTTTCTTGCGTTGTTGTCACCAGTTGGCGTTATTCGCAAGCTCCTCCGCAATAGCCATATATCTTCAGTTAATTGTTAGTATTATTCCTTTCTTAGGTAAGTATTGTGAAGTGTTGTATCCTTTTGGGTCCTGAGAAGGTTTACGGTTAGTATGCTCTGGTGATTGGCAGAATTATCAGGTCATTACACAGTCAACCCAACGGACCACAGGCAGTTTGGTTCTCGACTCAACTGCAGGTTCAAAAACAAATCTGCAGAAAGCTGGAGAGAATCTGGCATGCTTCTCATGAGATAGCTGGACAGTGCGGAATGAAACTGCTCTCTATCATAACAATATAAAAATAGCATCAAAAACCTATGTAACATCTGTTAGCCCAGGCTGGCAATTCCTGCTAAAGTCATTCTATCTTTGGCTTAAAATCTGTCCCACTCTATGCAATCTACCCCTAAAAGATGGCCATGAACCGCTTGAGTGGAAGGTTGCTCAGGTTAGACCAATTCGCAAGAGCACTAAAATTCCATAGATGGATTTTTCCAACCTCCATCCTATCTCGCTCCTCCCGTTCTTGAGTAAACTCATGGAAAAACATGTAAATATCCACCTCTCCAATGTTGTCGAACGAACTGGATGTTTAGATCCTTCCCAGTCCGGTTTTAGGCCCAAATACAGCACCGAATCAGCATTACTAGCGGTCACAGATAACATCAGGATGACCCTAGATAAGGGCCATTTTAGGTTTCTGGTGCTGTTGGACTTATCCGCGGCGTTCGACACAGTCTCCCACAATATATTGATTTAAAAGACTGGAAGAGGTTGGGTTAAGAAAATCTGCCTTGCAATGGATGAGGAGCTTTCTATCTGATCGCTCCCAGATTGTCAACCTAGGCCAGTACGGTTTGGCCCCATAGAACTGTCCAAGGGAGTACCTCGGGGCTCATGTCTGAGCCCTACATTATTTAACATCTAGATTGCTCCCTTGGCCAATCTTTTGAGGTCACATGAGTTCATCACCTTATCATATGCTGATGATATCCAGTAACTCATTCCATTCGACAAGTTCACCTCAACGGTACGGTTGGCCTTCTCCAATGGGATGAGAGCCATATCACACTGGATGAAGAATAATTTCCTCCAGTGTAATGTGGGAACCAAGATCATGCTCTTTGGAGAGGCTCCCCTCCTATGGACACCTGACTGGTGGCCGACCGACCTAGGTTTCCATCCTGCTCATAAGTTGACAGTCAAAAATCTGGGGATTCGGATGGATCAGACACTCATTCTGAAGGAGCACGTTGCTCAGATTGCGGGGTCTTGTTTCCATATAATGGGCCTACTCCACCAAGTTTTCCCTCTGCTTACTGACTCCTCTCGGAAAACTTTAGTCCAGGCGCTTGTGCTAAGTCCCTCCCGCCCTCTCTTTATGAAGCTGCACTGGCTCCCCATCCGTCAATGGGTTAAGTTTAAAATCTGTTGCACCATCCATAAGGCATTGCTCAACTTGGGTCCTTCTTACCTCTGAAATTCATTCCTTATGCTCCCTCAAGATCTTCTGCTAGAGTACCAAACACCTATTGTTGGTGCCTCGAGTAAGAAAAGCAAGATAAGGAGGAAGAGCGATCTCCCATCTCGGCCCTTGCTACTGGAACGAGCGGTCTTTATCTTTGAGACAGCGTCTAGATCATTTGCAATTCAGGAGGCTGCTTAAAAGCACACTTTTCTGTACCTGTTAACTTGCTGGAGCTGCACCTCACCCTCACAATCCATTTTAACCCTTCGGGGCTCGATTCTAGTGCTATATAAATAAATAAATTGGGAACCTATCCAAACAATGGTGCAGTTTCACTGTATGCGTATCCTTTTCTCAACCTGTGTCTGTCCACTCCCCTGGTGTACACTCCTGAAACATCAAAGGGGACTGGATTGCATCTGTGCTGTCCTGGAGCAGTACTGTGAAGGTCCACAGTCTCTGGTAAGTTGCATACTGTGTGTGGCATAATAATGATTGGATTTTCACAAGGTAGGGATGCACACCATTTCATCAGTTTTTTTAAAATGTTTTGCCAAAATTTAAATTGAATGCATGCAGCTCGATGTGGGTGCCATTCCCACCCTTCACCCGAGTAGAAAACATCGTCATATCTGGGGCGTCATCACGCCCCTGTCGAACGCACAGCTAAAGTAGCCTGCTAGGCCATTGTGAGAAGTTGGCCTGATATATAGTGCTCACTATTCTAGTGATCACTGTGTATCATACCAAACGACCCTTATTGATGATTGGTTGTAAGTCAACCTTATAGACCAGCTATCCTAGTAGCGTGGACAAAAGCAGTCTTTAGGCTAAACTCTAGAGGGCGTGTTAAGCCAGCTGTTATACCATCACATATACCCCTTGAACACCAAGTGAAAGGACAACACACAAGTTGTTATGAAAAATAAAGTATATTTATTTATAACAAGTCTACCCTGAACTCTTTGAGTCAGGGAGCTAAGCACAATACAAAACTCTTAAGAAAATACTTCAAGTTGCACAATTTACACAAATGCCCGAGGGGCACGAAAAACCATATACTCTAAAAGTGGAATGCGAAATACTAGCTGGTAAGTAACAAGATCCAGAGGCTTCAGGATCGCTAGGACTACAATACTGAACCCTAAGGTTTGGAGCAGGAGGCCTAGGGAGATCGGGTGCAGAGTGTGCACTCTCACGCGGGATGCGGGACAAAGTCTATGGAGGCTAGTATTTCTAAAGTCACTGTTTTCGGACGAATCCGACTAGCTAGACTTGAAACGAAAAAGGATCTGGACGCTTGGATAGTGATCCTGCGTTGGAGCACCGAAATGCTCGGGTTACCTAGCCCAGGGGCTGCGGCTGCATAGGGTTCAAAAGACGTCGGGAATCCTCGTTGTAGTCTATGGAGCCTGAAAGAAGAAGTTGCTGGCAGGCGACCAGTGAAGATGTTCAGAGTGATCCAAGCCTGGATCGGTGATGGAGATGACCTGAAAGCAGAGGGGACTCAGTTCTTAATCACTAGCCAGTGATTGTGTGGGCACCAGGGTGGCACCGGATGAAGTCCCCTCGACCAGGTGAGTGGGCGACTCTGGACTCTGCAGTCACATGGGCTAGGAGGCGTTGTCGGCGACCAGGCTGGAGGTGCGAGCTGTCCCACAAGGGTCTCTGCTGATGGTGATGTTGGAACCAGGATTTGAGCAACAAACCTTGGCAAAGGCAAGCCCACGCGGTGGAGTCAAGATGGCGTCTGGAGTGGACCAGGAGGGTCCAGGGTGCTCCTCTTTTGGAGGGTAGCAAGGGCCAGTCTGGAGCAACCAGACCAGCAATGAAATAGTCATGGTACGTCGTCAAGAGGGCCACTAGCCAGCAGGCAAGTGGCCGGACAACGCGGTGAGCAGCAAAGAGCAGAAGGGCCCCACGCAGATCTCGTGGATGCTGGGGGCTGGACTTCGGTGCTGGAGCTGCTCAGGGTTAGGGCTTCTCAAACCCCAGTGCACTCACTCGAGGATCCCTCGGCGGTCGTGTTCGTTAAGCGTTGTGCAGTTTCAGAAGATGGCCGGTCCCTCAGGTCTCGTCACACCCACGGATCTCAGCTGGGCTGATAATACAGGTAGAGGTCAGAGATGCCAGGGAATCCGGGTCTTGTCGAGCTGGGCAGTCTTGATCCGGAGGATGGACTTACAGCAAACCGCGATGCTTAGATGGTGCCTGCGGGTGCAGGGTGGCTACTCCTTAGCCACAAGGGAGAGTCTTCAGAAAAAGCCAAGAGTTCCTTTCGTGGAAAGTAGTTCAAGATTCAGATTTATCTAAATTGGGAAGGGGGCCCGCTCCTACCTTTATTCTAAGAAAAGGGGCTGGCACGCGACTAGGTCCTGCCCATGGGTGGGACCAGGAGGGGGGTGGTTACACCCCTCTCCCTTGTCCGGACTTTCCTCAGCTCAGGGGCTGGTGTGCCCCTGGAACTGGTTTGAGCCGGCATATGCACAGTGAGCACCGGGGTGCCACTTGCAGTCACCTTCCTCTCAGCGCTGCCTACCTGGGATACACAAAACCCTGTCTGGGATGGTGCTAGCACCGCCCCTGACAGGAAACCCTTTGTCCAAGCTCTCCTCGCTGGAAGGACTCCCAGCAGCAGGAGGTCAGACTTGTGTCTGTGATGGCAGCATCCATTTTGTAATGCTGAGGCTCGAGTTAACTTTAACCGGGGTTCACAGTTACATACATGTCGTGTCCCTCTAGAAGGGTGGAATGCTAACCCCGTCTCCAGAATTGGCGAGGGGTTAGTATTCCAATTCGTATGACACCTTATTCGACATGTTTTGATAAAGTGATACCAAAGTTGGCAAATAACCTCGAGGATTATAATGCACTTAAGAGTATATGGTACACGTTATCATAGAACAGCTATTAGGACTTGGTTCCGCAAGCTGCAAACGGGCTCAGCTCATGCCAGAGCACCATCTCACATAATTCCAAGCACTCTGCCTTCAGGATTGTTAAGGCCTGCCATAGGAGTGACTGCTAGGAATATATGTGTCCATTTTAGGGTTAGATATAGGAATGCTATATCTAAAGCAAAGGGTGATTACACCACCTTGCCCCAGCTGTCGTGCAACCAGTTGTGTTAGATTTGGATGGCCAGCCAGGGGTGGCATAATACATGCTGCAGCCCCTGGTAGGCCCTGGGTACACCTATGCCCTGGATACCTAAGGTATGCTATACAGGGACTGATAAGGTGACTCAGTATCCAATTAGATATGCACCTAAGTTACATGAATCCATTTTACAGAGAGAGCAGTATGCCTGGGGCCCTGAATAGCAGGGTCCCAGGTCAACTAAGTCGAAAAACCAGCAAAACACCAGGCAAAAAGTTGGGGGTAACCATAGTCAGATATACACCTTCCTACAGCCATCATCAAATAACTTGAATTTTATCCATATGTTCCATTTTTTACTGTATGAAAAGAAATGAGGACGTCGGTTCGGTAACGAGAATGGCAGTGACCCCTGATGAAGGGCAACAGAGGCTCAAAATGCATTGGGTTTTTAAAGAAATAAACCACACTGCTTAAAGACTAATTTGCATCTGTCGTGTTTTTGCCAGAGGTTCAGATGGCCCAGCTTGAACATTAGAAAAAGTGAAAATTGGCAATTCCACTCCGCGCGTGGAGAGAAACGTTGAAAACAAGTTGATTTAATGTGTACAAATGGATTAAAAATGGGAACATGGATAAAATTCAAGTTATGTGATGATGGCCTAGCAGGTTACTTTAGCTATGCGTTCGACAGGGATGTGAGGACGCCACAGATATGAAGATGTTTTCTACAATGACTGGCTCATCCATCGTTACATCCACTCATACACCCCTCTACCATTTCACTCACAATCTATTTACTGTTCCATCCAGACAATCATCTATCTTGCCTTTCACTTATCCATCTTTACATCCATCCTTTCACTCGCCCTTATTTCCACCCTTTCCCATCCTAGTTCAGTGTGAGCCTTTGTCTGCCAAGCTTCAGACAGATGAGGCCCATCAAGAACTTCACTATGGGAGGGTGGGGGTGATGCTCCTAATGGAGTGGCTTAACTGCACACTTAAACTTAGTCTGCTAGTTGTCTGCAGATGGTTCCTTCCTTTTTCTTGGGCAATTACAGTCCATATTGATGCACTGTGCGTTTGTGCCTGGAGAGCAGCCCCCCTGCATACCTCCTACAGCCTGCGCCTCTGTGATAATCATCATTGTTGCTACCCACTCCTTCCTTGTCCTCAATGGCCTGGCCTACCACTAGCCATTGACGTTAATGGAGTTTTGCAACTCCTCCCAGGGCCACTGTTCATGCACCCCAAAAGCAACTAGATCCATGGTGTTCTAATCCAGCACTCCCTCATGTGATGTCACAGCTGTAGCTTGTGCCTGCAGATTGACTAAAACCTCACACACCTAGTGATTGTGTAATAAGACCTCTTTAAAGTTTAGTAGAGTTCCCCCAAGAGATTCAGGACACTTCCTCGAAGCAGTAATTTCTTTTCAACTTCTGTTTTATTGTCCCTGTTCTTGCCTCTTCCCAGAGGGTGGAAGGCAATGCCCCTTTTGCCCATTAACACCAGTCTCCCCTGAAGCAAACTCATATGGTAATTTAATTTCTGAAGCATCTTTGGCTTTGTATGGCCTACTTAATTTTTCTTTTCCCTGAACTGTAGGAAAGGCCTGAGCACTCAAGCCATGGTAAATAACCGCTATTGCTTGATGTCAGCGAATTTCAGTGAGCACCCGAGGCATCACCTAAATTGTGCCAGTTTACCTTAAGTGGTTCTCATTCTTTGACCACCCCCTTCTCCCCCCTCCAAGACGCAGGCTCCTATTTGCTTTGTAGATGCCATCTGCAGTGGCGGACGGTAAGTTTTTTGAGGGAGGGGGTGGGCTGGACACATGCACAACACTTACAGCCAGGCATTTACACACATGCACCCACACACAAACACATTCATTTACAACACTTTCTACCATACATGCACGCAACAAACATTAAACATTAATTTAAAATAAAACAAAACGCTCTTACCTGCAGCCAGCTTTGCCTCAGAAGTTCCTGGAGGCTTGGGACTTCTGCTTTTCCTCATTGGCTGACCTAAGGTCCGCCAATGAGGGAAGGCAGCAGTCCAAACGTCATCAGAGTGGGATGGGGTCAGTGAGACTGCTGACTCCACCCCACTCTATGAGGAAGTGTCACTGATTGACACTCTATCCAGGGCGCTTCAGGGCTTAAAACTGAAGCGCCCAGGTGCGGGGCAATCCGTGACGCTACCTTTTGTCACAGAGGGGCGGGCCTGGAGGAACTTTGCAAAGCGGAGGACATCACCCCCACTGGAGCTGTGACCTCCTTAGCCCAGCAAACATTAGCGGAGGCCGCCAGGAGCCTGTGTATTTTGCTCATATCTGACTTTTGGCTGCTTGAACTGAAAGTGAACTGTGTCTATCAGGCCGACAGACACTGTTGCTGAGGGGCAAAAGGTGAAGGGGCGTGGGCCCTCAGCCCCAATGGACCGGCCACGCCTGGCCATGTGATCTCATTTGAACCACACATGGTGACCGCAAAGGCAGTGGTTGAATTGCTTTAAGAAAAGGCAAGGGGATGCTAATTACATTATTTGGTGTCCATGACTGGTGCTCAGAGTCAAGAGCTAGTACAAAGTTCACTTGCAGGTATCAAAGCTAGCACTGAGTACAGGACGAAAATGGCTTTTTCTTAAGTTTTTATTTTTGTTAGAGCATTGCTAACTTACCGTTTTGAGGTGGTATGCCCATGTGACTCTTTGTTTGTACCTCATTGCAGAAATTGCTCTCATCAAGGCAACCACGCATATGGTGGTCTGATGTGAAGAAAAGTGCTTAGAAATTCTGCTGGAGGTGGTAACAGTGGTGGGTGGAATCAAATCCAGTGGATTTTAAGTCACTGAGTACCTTAAATGGCTGGATCATTAGCCCCTGTGAAAACATCTCAGTTTACTACCCTGTGCCGAAATAGGTAGCCCCCTTGAAGGGACTCTAGTATTGCTTGCCTGTTAAGGCTCGAAGTTGAGAATGAGCGACCACACCAGTTTAATTGAGCAAGATAGTGGCACTAATGTCACACACAGGACAGCAGGCTCTTTAGACTGGCTGTTATTAAGGGACAGTATTCGTGTTGGGAAGAGTGGCAAAGGAACCATTCTTTCAATCTTGTGACTTGCCAATAGTTTTTCGTCTAGCCTATCTATCACCATTTGGATCTTCCAGTAAGATTTCACTACAAGCATTCGTTCCTACTTGCAGTAATCTGGATAAAAATATTAAAATTTCAAATGTGATTTAGCTACCTCTTTTGTTTGGTTCCTTTCTAGGGATTGGCTCTTCGCCCACCCAGCCTTCTGCGTGTGCTGCTTCATCTCAATCTCTTGTCACTCGACCATGGTTAGATGATCATCTGTCCTCACCACTGATGCAGGCAGTCATCACAGGCCACTTCGAGCGGACCTCTCAACCGATGCTCCAAAGTACATTAATGGTGGATGTGAAACCCTGGGATTCTTTTCCTTCTTTTATCTACTTTCCCAGTGACAGAGAGATCCTGTACTTTGACATGGGCAATATGCTTAGTGAAGGTAAAATTGTTGTCCATCTCCTGCGTGGCATCACATCTTGCTTTCCACCATCAAAAGTTTACATGGGTAAAAAAAAGTGTTACTTTCTCAATACATATACTTAGTGTCATAATCTGCTTTGGTGTAACGGTTATAAATCGTCTGTATTTATAGGTCATTTATTAGGACTGCTGCAGTTGCATTTGCTAGCTACAGCTATAGTTCATTAATTCAGGGTCACGTTTAAATGCCACTTTGGCAAAACACATTGAAGAGCAAATGTGTTTTCTGTGCTCTTGCAGATCTTCAGTTCTTTCTGTTAGTTCATTAACTTGTTCAGGGATAAAAATTCTGCATTTTAAGTTATGCATCCTGCATGGTCTACTGGCTGGGTTGGTGTGCTTGGAGAGAATTTCAGGCCAAGGTATGGTCGGACTTAACAATGTGTGACAATAGGCTTCACAATAAAAAAATCATTAAAAAAAATCCTCCTTGTAAGAAGTTGGGGTTCTGTAAGGATTCATATCAAGTATATCGAAGACCTACCCCTAGGGAATTAATAGGATACAACAAGAGTTTGTTGTAATCCCTTTTCTAGAAAAAATACTTTTTCTCTTGAGACGCTTCAGCCACCAGGGTTGCCCCTAGGTGGCATGCTTCATCATTGGGGTTCCTCTCAATCCTCTATGGTTTGATGCGTGCTGCGACTTGCGAATTGTGTAAGAACGCTTTTTATTGGAGGTTATCTGTACTGCAGTGATGTGGAGTGGAAAGGAAATAAAAAAAAATACCAAACTAGTTGGCCACTCTTTTATTCCCACCCCTAGTTGGTATGGTTAAACATTTGGTGGCGTTTACTGAGAAGAAACCTTACCTTAATGAGTCTCTCTCAGTAATGTGCTTTTGTCAACATATTTCGAGCTGTTTCCCCCAATAGCTCTTTATCAGGACTCAATGGGTGCTAGCCCCATATGTACCACTCCTAGTGAATCCTCTATGGATGGACACAAACCATGCACACCTAATGTGTACTGTATACATAAGAATCTAGTGATACATTTGTGTTTCTGTTAATGCTATATTATTGCATCATGGTCAAAGCCAGGGGTAGATGGGCTTATAGTCACACTTTTGTCAAAGCTGCCTCTGGTACAGTAACCTACTTCTCTCCTTGGACACAGAATACAGTATGCGGTCTCCAGGGACGCTGACTGTAAAGTCAATATGCCAACTTTTTAGCCAACTGACTACATCCATCTGTTTTTAGATGTTGACTTGATGAAATTGTGCAGCAAACAAATTTGCATGCTGAACAATTTCTGAGGGGGCACGGAGGCACTCTCAGGCCTCATTCTAGGGCATGTAAGTGGACTCTCACTTAATTGAATTGAAGATATTTTTGGGCCTCACGCTTAAAATGGCGGTAGTGCATAAACCAACCTTGCTGTCCTCCTGGTCTATGCGCACGGTTTGGTTAACACCTCTTCGCACCATACATGAGCTGAGTTCGTATTTTGCTATCGCAGTGCATGCTGCATTTCAATGACCTTTCTGCTGCATTATTCCAGGACCATCCAGACCCATGAGAGGTTGTTTACAATTCAGCTTTTTGTGGAGCATTTGTCTGCCTGGTTTCCAGAGGTTTATACTCTGGAAAGAATATAGCTGTTGATGAGTCCTTGATCTTGTATAAAGGGTGGCTGATGTTCAGGCAGAACATTCAGAGTAAACTCGCTCACTATGGCATCAAGCTGTACATGCTGTGAGAGCTCGACTGGCTTTGTGTACAGCTTGGGACTGTATACAGAGAAGGACACCACTCTAAACCCTGTAGGTTGCCTTCCCACGCACAAAACATTGTATTGGAGCTTGTCCAGCCACTCTTTCACAAAGGTTATAACAGTTATGTGGACAATTTCTTTATAGGAGTAGAGTTGTTCAGGGAGCTCTATAAAGTTGGCACTGTGGCCTGCGTTAAAATTAATGTTCTCTGCAAAGGATTCCAACAGGAGCTTGTTTGCGCGAAGCTCCAGAAATTCCAGAGCACTGCATTGCATTCCATCTAACTGCTCGCTGTAAAGCTCTCAGATAGGCATGACCTGTACATGTTAACTAGAAATCCGGCTGAGAGCACTTCCCTCTTCACGGTTTGGGGTCAGATGGCTGAAGTCCACAAGCCCACCTGTATACTTGATTGCAACAAGTACATGGGTAGAATGGACAAGAACGACCAGGTTCTTCAGGCATACAATGAGTCATGAAACTCGCACTTGGTATACGAGACTGTTTATTCACCTGTTCCAGATGGCAACCTACAATGCATGTTGTTTATAGTTAGACCACCACAGGAAGTCTCGTATTTCCTTGACTTTCAGTAGTCTGTGATTGAAAGTCTTACCGCCACAGAAGCAGCAGCCTCCACTTTCTGGATGTGCTCTCTCTCTCTGTCTCTCTGTCTCTCTGTCTCTCTGTCTCTCTGTCTGTCTGTCTGTCTCTCTGTCTGTCTCTCTGTCTCTCTCTGTCTCTCTGTCTCTCTGTCTCTTCTCTCCTCTCTCTCTCTCTCTCCCCTGTCTTTTTCTCTCTCCCCTGTCTTTTTCTCTCTCTCTCTCTCTCCTGTCTTTTTCTCTCTCCCCTGTCTTTCTCTCTCTCTCTCTCTCTCTCTCCCCTGTCTTTCTCTCTCTCTCTCTCTCTCTCTCTCTCTCTCTCTCTCTCTCTCCCCCTGTCTTTTTCTCTCTCTGTCTCTCTCTCTCTCTCCCCTCTCTCTCTCCCCTCTCTCACTCTCTCTCTCTCTCCCCTGTCTCTCTCTCTCTATCATCCCACCAGCTCTACCTGCCTCGCTACTTTGCTTACCTGACCTGTCATTCTGTGCTTCACCTTTCTGTTTGTGCTATCTCATTATAACTCACCTCTCTTCCTATCTTATTTCTCTATAGATCTTGCTCCTCGGGTTTGAATCTTTCTTACCAGCCTACATTTAAAGCTGCATGGCAGGCCTCTAAAAAAAAAAAGGCATTGGCATAGCCAATAGGTCTCACCTTTGGGACATTATAAGTTTTTAGTCATGCAACAGTTGATGTTATTGCACCAAGGATATTGTACTGCATAACTATAAATAATTATAAGGTCCCAAAAGCGAGACCTATTGGCTATGCCAATGCTTGTTTCCTACTTGCTTTATGTTGTATCCTACTAAGGCAGAATACTGGGAAATTGACGGAGGTGGACCTGCCAATGGGTAAACCTTTCAATTGGTGCCGGTCACTCCTTCTCTAGGCAAGCAGCAACAGAATATTTGTTCATGTACTTCATCAAATCATGAACTTCTTGTTACCTTTATCTGCTTTCTGAATGTGGTGGTACTTTTCTTTGCCAATTGACAAGTGCATTATAGTCCCCACACTGCACATACTGGTGGACAGAACATGCACCACATTAACCAAAAGGTTAAAGTCTTGACTGGATTTCGAAGTGCTTGTTAGGGAACGTATATATACTAAACAAGGACTACCCTGATTGCCATTGAGAACTGTAGTAAGTGTATTAAGTCAAACAAATATCCAATGTGACTTATTCACCAACATTTCTACTTGTTTTCAAAGTGTGCAAACTCCATTATTAACTTGTATCATAACCATGTTATTGAAAAGGGATACAGGACACAATCTCTTGTATGAGGTTTGTTTCAACATCTTTAATTTAAGATGAGAAAACAATCCTCATGCAAAATATTGTGCCCTGTATCTATTCTCAATAACATTGTGTATGATGCAGGTTAGTAATTGAGTTTTCACGCTGTCAAAGTAAGTGTCGGTGACAGAGACCCACAGGACCTTTGCTTGGTTTATTATTTTAGGGAACTTAGGCAATATACCCCAGCATGTTTGCCTACTTTTCAAAGGGAGCTAAGCTTGCTCAGTTCGAGATATGGCATACTGGGATACTCGGACACCCTCCAACTTGCATCCACAAACTGGAAGGAGTTTGATTCAGCACAGCGAGAGCATTGATGGCATGTGACAACCATTTTATGAAACTGCAAGTAGCTAGAGATGGAAGGCATTTGTACAGGTTCATTTGACAATTAGACGGTTTAGTCTCGGACTCTGAGGACAGGCATACTTTCGGGTTAGAACAACTTGGAGTAGGTGGGCTTTCCCAGGAATATTGCATAGGTAGAAGGCAGATAGTAAAGGTAGTACAGATACACGTCACAACTTTATATTCACCCATGGATTCAAATCCATTGCTGCGACTCTCTCACTGAATTTACTACACTACTTATGGGTCAATGCCGCTTACCATGTTCATTCTCCGTCAGAATTTAGTAGATGTTCAGTTTGCTGTATAAGTGCATTACAGTCACTGCAAATAATGGCGTTTTAGACATATGCTACGTTGTCACGGACTACTCAGGGTTCATAATCTACCCTTCTTCATAGTTTATGATCTCTTTAGAAAGCTTTGGAAAATTTCCAGCATATTTACCTTATTTTCAAAGGTAGATGTGCTTGCTTAGTTTGAGATATGGCTTTGTGGCCTCCTCCGGCAACCCCCAACTTGCATCCACCAACTGGAAAGAGTTGGATTTAGCACAGTGAGTGCCGCTAAAGGTGCATGAAAGTCTTCCTGAGCCTCATGTAGCTGTCATGGGAGCCATTAGTAAAGGTTCACTCAGCATGAGTTGGGTAACCTTCACGAAGGAGGCGTAGACTTGGCAGGTAGTAAAATGTAGTCAAACTCATTGTCTTGTGGTGTATAAATTTGGTGGGCCCTTGCATGGCTGCTGTATGTTTGTGAGTGCAAGTGTTCTGGTTGATTGGGCCTGTGGCTGGCCGTTTGGAAGCCTTGTGTGTGGTACGTGAATGGATCATAAGGTGGTTGGTGCATGAAGTGGCATTATGGCTCACCTTTAGAAGGCTTGGTTTCAATATTTACATACTTTGATAAGTATTTGTGCTATGAACCCAGTGTTTCTGGAGGTGCTAAAACCAACTAGTGTAAGTAGTGGATTAACTTGATCAAATTAGTGTTAAATTATATTTGTGGCAGTTTAATGGCCTTTTGTAAGATTTTTTTTTGTCTTGTCAATATGGGGAGCTGGCGATTTTGTGCCCTAGCTCAGTCGTCACCTAGGCAAACAAGGGGAACACTGGTTGGTAGGACATTTGTGCCGGCACGGTGATCTCACACAAATTTGTGGATTTTTTTCTTTTTTCCCAGCTAAATTTGAGGTTTGCAGTGGATTCTGGGTAGGCAAACCTTGGGGGATCCACACAAGCCTTACCTCCCTAGACTCCTCAGGGTGTCCAGTAGTCCGAATAGTGCAGGTTTGATAGGTTTCCCTAGAAGGCTGCTGAGTCAGAGGCAAAAAAAACTTGTGGCACCCCTTGTGAAACCAGGTCTTCTTGCGATGGGCAATTCTCATGTCTCCACAATACATTTTGGCCCTTGCCTGTCACAGGTACTTGATCCACCCACACAAGTGGGATTCCATTTTTATCGGACGCCTTTGGTGTGTGGATTTATTTTTACAAACTTTGCTAGGGAATCTTGGTAACAGAACCTGGTTAAAGCCATCCAGGTCATCCTGGATTCCTCTAGGTGTCTAGTTTTCAGAAAAATGTCCAGGTATGCTAGGTTTCCCTAGGTGCTAGCTACACTGATCACGCTCATGATGTGTGTGTCTCAGGAAAACATTCGTATTTATAAGGGCCCTCACTCACCAACCTAGTTGGTGGCATGCTTCATCATCTGGTCCCACCTGAGGCGCAGAGTGTGCCTTAGGTGTGCTGCGACGCCTGTTTACAGCAGAGCGGGAAGTGTTAAGTGAGTGTGCAGTGGTGGTGTTTAGAGTGAGGTTCAAAAATTGTCCTATGGGTCTCAGCGTCCAAAAGATATTTTATTAATGGGCACTTGGCAGAGTTAAAAACAATGCTTTTGGATGTGGTAGGAGGGACTTATGGTCTTCCACGTCCGGTGTGGTTAACTAGTTTCAGCCAGACCTCGTATTAAAAAACTGGCTTTCTTCAGGACCTACGTGTGAGGATTGAGATAAGGAACTTAATGATATAAGCGTCCTATGTGGAGCACTCGCCACGGTGCTTTAACTGTAAGAGGAGGATTTCCTCTAAGTTTGTACCTGTAAAGAAAGATGGACGAAACAAACCGGTAGACACATATGTAAGAAACAATCGACTCAGGCACGTGATCAGTGGATTTGGTATGAGGTGCCTTAGTAGTGAGCAGAAAACCGACCGTGTTATGTGGTTTGTGAAATTGTTGGCCGATTAGGGCTACTATTCGGTATTTGTGCTATAACTTATGGCTGTAAACAACATAATGTAGTGAACAAGGAAAGTGCTCTCAGGATCCACTGTTACACCTCTTGCTGCCGGCCAGGAACTCAGTGGATGGAGACGCGGAGTTCCGTGTGTGGTTTAAATAGCAATTTCATGCCGCAGATGGAGCTTGTTAAAGTGAAATGTGACTTTGCTGCGAGTAGCGTCTGTAGGGAGGAGTAAGAACAGACAACACAAAAAACAGACTAGTACTGTGAGTGGCATTATTATAAGATGCTTGTGTCAGAAAAAGGAGCGCAATATTAAAAGCAAATTGGTATGTCGTATTTCAGAGAAAAGGCGAAATTAGGTATTGCGTGAATATTCACATAGTGAAAGAAACGGCTGGGGGCGTGTCAAGACCAGAATCAGAAGACTCTGCAATGCTGCAACAGACGCCCACAACCCAAGCTAGTGGCCCAAAAACCACAAGGCCCCACCCCTCCCCCCAGCAATCCTGATCAGGGATCTGGTGATCCTTGACCTCACTTAGTCTTCAAGAAGACTCCTGCAGACTTAACCAGAAGGCTCTCCCTGACTGTGACCAGAGCAGGCAAGCAATCCCATGCCAGAAACTCCCTTCACTCCCCATGGCCTTGGGTGACCCAACTAACGGTGTCCAGGCATCCCCCAAGATCCAAACTGATCCCTCCAGTTGGTCGTCACCTTCAGGAAGCCTCCCTGCCCGATCCTGCAGCAACTTTACCGAATCAAAGGTTTCCATTGAAAAGCATAAGGTCCCTGATGTCTTTTTGGCACCCTGCACCCCCAATGCCTCTGGTGGGGCAACTCCAGTGCTGATTATTGGCCCCTATAGTGCTGACATTAACACCCGGAACTTTGTTGAAGTTGAAAGGATTTATAAAGCGCTCTAGCACCATGCGGTTTCTTGGCGCTACGCAGTGACAGAGCTGAGGGGTGACCGGGAGGTTCCTTTGGGGAATAAGCTTGAGAGAAAAGGTGGGTTTTAAGAGCTTAACGGAATATAGGTGGGGGCGGGCCTGATGGTAAAGGGGAGCGAATTTCAGAGGTGGGGGCCCAGGGTAGAAAACCTCATGCCTCCAAATTTTTTCCTCTGAAAACGAGGGACGTTCAGTAGGATCTGTGTGGAGTAGTGGAGGCTTCTGCTAGGAACGTAAGCGCGGATCAGTGTGTTGATAAAAACTGGAGCAGTGCCAGCTAGGGCCATAAAGATAAGGCAGCCCATCTTAAAGAGGGATCCCTGGGAGATGGGTAGCCAGTTAAGCGCTTTTAGCAGGGGAGTGGCTCGACGGGACTTAGGAAGCCTATAGACAAGACGTGCTGCTTGATTTTGAATCAATTGTAAGCTCCAAATTTCATAAGCCAGAGCGCCTACTTATGGGCATTGCTGTAGTCAAGGCGGGAAAGAATCATGGCAAAAAGAATGAGTTTGAGGGCGCCAGTGGTAAAGAAGCTGGAGATTTTACGTATAACTCTGAGAGATAGGAAACGGGATGAGACAACTGTACTGATCTGGGAACGCATGGTGAGATCTTGACTGATTTTAATGCCCAATGCTTTGACTGAAGCAGAGGGTGTTGGAGGGGGACCGAGGGCTGGGGGCCAAAAAGCGGGAGTCCAGGGGCTAGAGAGGGCACCGGTGAGAACCAACTCCTTCTTATCAAGATTGAGTTTTAAATGATTATGGTTCATCCAATCAAAGATGAAAGTTGGAGGAAATTGGAAATAGAATCAGGGGAAGAAAGGTTGAGGATGAGCTGGAGGTCATCGGCATAATTAAATACTGTGACCCTCATTTGTGACAGGGCAGTAATAAGGGGATAGATGTAGAGATTAAAGAGAAGAGGAGAATGAGAAGAACCCTGGGGGACCCTGCAAGAGACAGGGCAGGAGGGAGCAGAGAAACCCTCCAGCTGAACGGCCTGAGTGCGGTCTTGTAAAGAGGCGGCGAGCCAGGCCAGGGCTGACCCCCGAATGCCAGGGCCCTCAACATGATCGAGAAGGATAGAATGGTCGACCGTGTGTCAGGACTAGGGCGGCTTGCGGTCTAGGGCCCGCCCCATCCTGTAGGCACATACACCTGTTCCTGTGCGATCAACCCTTATGTGGTAAAAGTCATAGAGTAGTCCCTGGAGGATTGTGGTGGCGAAAATGTTTAAAGATGCATGTTCTTGTTTCCTAGTATGTTTGTTCTCTGTACTAACTTTTTCCCACTCAGGATGCGTGTGATTTGGCACCTCACGCGAGATTCGTGTGATTTGGCACCTTACGCGAGATGCGTGTGATTTGGCACCTCACGCGAGATGCGTGTTATTTGGCACCTCACGCGAGATGCGTGTGATTTGGCACCTCACGCGAGATGCGTGTGATTTGGCACCTCACGCGAGCGGGATGCAGCATCTCACGCCAGATTTGGCATCTCACGCGAGACGCTCGGCATCTCACGCGAGACGCTCGGCATCTCACGCGCAAGATGCGTGAGGTTAATTTCATTTCATTTGCTTTATTGAATTTCAATATAAAAATCATAAAAGCAACAACAGTACACAAATCTACACCAATACATTTCATTTCATAAAAAATAACATCTGTTAAAATGGGATTAAATCAATAGAATAAATCAGCTAATCATTGAAGAGCAAGTAAGTAGATCAAGTTGATTAAACGTAGGGCTGATGTGAACACTCGATAGAAAACCACTTCTGCCCATCAGGTGGTTGCTCTGTGCTTTTTGACATTGCGACGGGACATATAATGTTCTAGGGTAGAATTCGCTTAGGCTCCAGACAGATGTAGGACCATCTCCTATTTGTGGCTGGCAAGATTGGAGGTATGGGACAACGTATTTATTCCTGAATTTTACAAGTACCAAATCGCCCGCAATATCTTTTGGAAGAGGTCCTAGCCAGCCCACCCTTTTAACACTTAGTATGGGGCCATCGATGTTGGGTGGCAGAGGTCTATTTTTGGTTAGCCAGAACACAACCTTGTTTCTTAGGTCCTGATGTCTTTCATGTTTCCCCTTTGTAAGTTCTGGTACTCCCGAGAGGACGCACACAATAGGAGCGGCCTCTGGTGGCAAATGTAGATGGTTGGTTTTATACGAGATATTGTCATGATTACCCGCTGTTCCCTTATGTAATGTTGTTTCTTTGTTCGGCCCTACTCTAGGGTAAGAACTCTGTAATGTTGTGGCAGCTTTCGAAAGGTTTAAAGTTTTCAAATGTGGGGTTACTAGTGGATTACAGGTGGTCTTACTTTGTGTGGTAGTTTTAGGCATTTCTGTGGAGGCTGGACGCTGTGGTTGAGAGGGTCCTGCCATAGTTTTTATAAGTAACAAATTGGCCTTAATTGCTTCCTCGACAACCGTGAGCCTATCCCCTAAGCTAGTCATTTTTTTCAATCAGTGGGGATAATATTGACTTCATAATGTTTTCGATCGAGGCCAATAAAGAAGCCTGATAGGTGCTTTCGAGGTGGCAGTGCTGGGAGTGTTGGGCAGTGGGGGATTTGGGTTTAGCTTTTGTTGCTTGGCCTGACTCCCCATTTGTTTGACCCCATCTCTCTTCCTTTTCGTTGAAAAGACCTGGGGGGACACTGCAGATTGTGAGTTTACTTTTGGTTGTGTTATATGGGGAGTATCCTGTAGACTTTGAGTTAGTTAAAGTTGACTGCTGGAGCGAGTACTAGTCGTTGCTATAGCGCAGATAGGAGCACTAGTTTGCACATTTCCTGATTCCACAGGAGCGTACGTGGATTTACACATTTTGTTTAGTTCCTCCAGTAGTGATATAACTGGAGCTGCATCTGCAGTCTGTGAAGGAGGACACATACTGGGAGAACTATCCATGACTGGGGATCGTTCTATTCTATCTAGTTCACTGGCAAGGGAAGTGTTATCCTCTTTATATAATAGTCCATCGTTCCCCTAAGCAAGTCACTCTGGGGGGAAATATTTCTGGTACCCGCCTTGCAGGTCATAGCTTAATAGCTTATATGGGTTAACACTGAATCAGCATCAACTACCACAAAATAGTTTAACAGTTCCACTATGGTGACGCTTGGGAAGGACCTATAAGAAACTGGGGATTGTCAATGGGTATCTGTACCTTTTGTCTTTTTTCTTCCTTTCTTAGTTCAGTACCAAGGGGGGTGCCCTGTCCCGGCCTCCTCTGGCATTTGATGGCCGCAGCTGGCCCCGCCCTTGTCCCGGGCTTCTCTCGGGCCTCCAGGCGCAGTGCTGGCGTCAGAGACGCGACCTGGCCGCCGGGGCACCTAGGAGTTGAAGTTTCTGGGCCCCTGTGGTGGTTGTGGTTGGTATGGGCGGTGTTCCCCAGCTGCCGTTCTCCTCACGGCACCTGCTGGGACCCGCTGGTAGAAGGGTGCACAAGCTGTTGCCCTCACGGCGGGATAGTCTTCCTTTTGAAGCGCCTCCAGGCGCGGATGTCCGGTGGAGCGGCTGCCTGCCTGCCGCTAAGCCTCCTGGGGGTTGTAGTCTCCCCTGCACTGCGGCCACGCGAAGATGGACAGGGCTGTGGCGGCGGGGGGAGACCAGTGGCGAGAACAGGAGCAGAGGGAGCAAAAGGACGCAGCCCAGGTAGGGCAGTGGAGAGCCTTATGGGGTCAGCGTAGGTCCTGGGGCTAAAGCAGTTCACCAGATAGTGATCCGAGCCTCGCAACGGCTCCTCTAAGCGTTATTCAAATACCAAAAATAATACTATGGTTGCTGGCTTGGAACACCCAATCCTGTTGGTGAAAGCAACCCAAGAAGCAAAGTAAAATGCCAGCTCGTTTCCTCATGAGCATATAAGCAAAGGCCCCCCCGGAGCAGCTCAGCAGCAATTGGGGCAGAAAGAATAAACAGACTCTTACTCGTTAATGCGCTCCAGCGCGACACGAGCAAGAGCCCTCAGAAGTTGCCGGGTGCTGATGGCGGGTCAGAGGTCACTAGCCCCACCTCAGCTGACTACGCGTGGAAGAAGTGCACCCAGCCTCCTCGGTTTCGCACATCCGTCAGAGCATCCGTCAAAGCGCAAGTTGCGCTAGTTGCAATAAACTGGGAAATAGCACTGCCGCGCCTCTGCAAGCCTCCGTAATCCCCGTAGCCACTTCAGTTCACTAAGCTCGATCACAGCAGAAAGCACCTCGGGGCGCCCTCACCCGTTAGCGTCTCCTCCTCTGAAGCTGTAATGGACCGGAAAATAGCACCGCCATGCCTCTGCAAGCCTCTGTTGCCTCCGCAGTACCTCCAGTTAACGAAACACCTCGGACACCTCAAAGGACCCGCTGGAGCAGCGAGGTTAGAAACGCCAGCTTGAAACCACCATCTTGCTCATGGTAGGAGGGGCCTGTGGGATTCCTAAATTAATTGGCATCCCCGTCCGTCAAAGTTCCACGCACGTCTCTTTCGACATCTCACGCGAGGTGCGTGAGATTCGTCATCTCACGCGAGGTGCGTGAGATTCGGCATCTCACGCGAGGTGCGTGAGATTCGGCATCTCACGCGAGGTGCGTGAGAATCGGCATCTCTCGTGAGGTGCGTGAGATTCGCATGGGCGTGCCTACGATGGCGTCAGCGGCCGCGCCCAGTTCCCCGTGCACACTATTCAGCGTCTTTTGGTGAAGGAGGAAGAGTATCTTCGGGCTCAGGTTTCTCTGCGAGGCCAGCTTTCTTCTTTTGATTGGTGGAGAGTTCTGGGTGACTGAAGACTGCTACAACGCTCGCTGAGCTGCAGGAGCAGTTTAGAATCTGCGGAGGCTTCTCTTCTTGATCGGCTCCCGGTGAGGCTAGCTTTTGAGGGGATTACCAGTCACTAACCCAGATTCAGAAGTAGAGTAGGTCCTACTCTACAGGTAAGATTGCGAATCTTGTTAAAACCATTTCAGTGAACTATTAGGAACATTAGATTTGATTTTCAAGATCATTTACCTTATTCACGAGTGTGATTCTTGTTCAGTAGAAATTCTATGCATGTTTTCTCTAGCTCATTACCATATTCACGAGTGCGATTCTTGTTCTATAGTAGTTCCGTGAATGGTTTTGGGAACACTTTAAAGTCACATAAAATAAGGAAATATAAGACACTGATTGTTTAGGTGATTGAAAACCTAGTTGTGAGAAGTTGGCCTGATATGCAGTGCTCACTATTCTAGTGATCACTATGTATCAGTCCAAACAACCCTTATTGATGATTGGTTGTAAGTCAACCGTTAGACCAGCTATCTTAGTAGCATGGACAAGAGCAGTCTTTAGGCTAAACTCTAGAGGGCGTGTTAAGCCAGCTGTTATACCATCACATATACCCCTTGAACACCAAGTGAAAGGACACCACACAAGTTGTTATGAAAATAAAAGGATATTTATTTAGAACACAACAACCCTGGACTCTTTATGTGGACAGGGCGCTAAGCACAATACAAAGCTCTTAAAGAATTTCTGAAAGTCGCACAATTTACACAAATGCCCGAGGGGCACGAAAAACCATATACTCTAAAAGTGGAATGCGAAATTACTAGCAGGTAAGTACTACTCTCATAGACTTTAGAAACGCTGGACCTACAATGCTGAACCCTTAGATTAGAAGCAGGAGGCCTAGGGACGTCGTGTGCAGAGTGGAAACTCTCACGCGTAATGCGGGACAAAGTCTATGGTTGCTAGAAATTACAAAGTTAGTGTTCTCGGGCGAACCCGACTAGGTAGGTCAAAAACGAAAGTGGATCTAGACACTTAGAGAGTTGGTCTACGCTGGAGCACCGTGGTACTCGGTTTACCTAGCCCAGGGGCTGCGGCTGCATAGGGTTCAAGTGTCGTCGGGTTTCTTCGTTGACGAGCCAGGAGCCTGAAGTGGAAGTTGCTGGCAGGCGACCAGTGAAGATGTTCCGGGCCGACCCAAGGACTGGATCAGCTGAAGAGGGTACCTGTAAGCAGAGGGGACCAAGTTCTGAATCACTAGCCAGTGATTAGATGGGCACCAGGATGGCACCGGATGAAGTCACCTCGACCAGGTGAGTGGGCGACGCTGGGCTCTGCAGTCTCTCGGACCAGGAGGCGTTGTCGGCGACCAGGATGGAGGTGCGAGCTGTCCCACGAAGGTATCTGCTGTCGGCGATGCTGGACCCAGGATTGGGGCAACAACTCTTTACAAATGCAAGCCCACGCGGTGGACTCAAAATGGCGTCTGGAGTGGACCAGGAGGGTCCGGGGTGCTCCTCTGTTGGAGGGGAGCAAGGGCCAGCCTGGAGCAACCAGACCAGCGATGGAAGTGTCGTAGTTCGTCGTCAAGAGGGCTACAAGCCAGCAGTCAAGTGGCCGGACAACGCGGTGAGCAGCAAAGAGCAGAAGGGCCCCACGCAGATCTCGTGGATGCTGGGGGGCTGGACTTCGGTGCTGGAGCTGCTCAGGGTTAGGGCTTCTCAAACCCCAAAGCACTCACTCGAGGATCCCTCGGCGGTCGTGCTGGATAAGCGTAGTGCAGTTTTGAAGATGGCCGGTCACTCGAGGGCTCGTTACTCCCACAAATCTCAGCTGGGCTGATGATGCAGGTAGAGGTCAGAGGTGCCAGGGAAGCCGGGTCTCGTCGTGCTGGTCGGTCTGGTTCCGGAGGAAGGACGTGCAGCAAAACCGCAGGTTACTTAGTTGGTGCCCGCAGATGCAGGGTGACTACTCCTTAGTCACAAGGGAGAAATCTTAGGAAGAAGTCTTGAGTTCCTTTCGTAGAAAGTAGTTTCAGGATTCAAAGATGATCTAATTTGGAAGGGTCCCCGCTCCCACCTTTATACTAAAGAAAGGGGCTGGTACGGGACTAGGTCCTGCCCATGGGTGGGACCAGGAAGGGGGGTGGTTACACCCCTCTCCCATGCCGGACTTTCCCCAGCTCAGGGGCTGGTGTGCCCCTGGAACTGGTTCAAGCGGCCTATGCATAGTGAGCACCGTGGTGCCACTTGCAGTCACCTTCCTATTCAGCCCTGCCTACCCAGGATACACAAAACCCTGTCTGGGATGGTGCTAGCACCGCCCCTGACAGGAAGCCCTTTGTCCAAGCTCTCCTCGCTGGAAGGACTCCCAGCAGCAGGAGGTCAGACTTGTGTCTGTGGTGGCAGCATCCATTTTGTGATGCTGAGGCTCGAGTTAACTTTAACCGGGGTTCACAGTTACATACATGTCGTGTCCCTCTAGAAGGGTGGAATGCTAACTCCGTCGCCAGAATTAGCGAGGGGTTAGTATTCCAATTCGTATGACACCTTACTCGACATGTTTTGATAAAGCGATACCAAAGATAGCAGATAACCGCGAGGATTATAATGCACTTAAGAGTATATGGTACGCGTTATCATAGAACAGCTATTAGGACTTGGTTCCGCAAGCTGCAGACGGGCTCAGCTCATGCCAGAGCACCATCTCACATAATTCCACGCACTCTGCCTTCAAGATTGTTAAGGCCTGACATAGGAGTGACTGATAGGAATCTATGTGTCCATTTTAGGGTTAGATATAGGTATACTATATCTACAGCAAAGGGTGATTACACCACCTTGCCCCAGCTGTCATGCAGCCAGTTGTGTCAGATTTAGATGGCCAGCCAGGGGTGGCATAATACATGCTGCAGCCCCTGGTAGGCCCTGGGTACACCTATGCCCTGGGTATAGGGACTGATAAGGTGGCCCAGTACCAATTGGTAAATGCACCTAAGGTACACGTGTCAATTTAGAGAGAGAACAGCTAGGCTGTGGGTCTGATTAGCAGGCCCACAGCCAGGGAAGTCTTAAACCAGTGAAGCAAAAAGCAAAAATCTGGGGTGATCATAGGATTGCAGACCCTACTCTCCTACACTAGTCATAGAAAGACCTAAACCAAATTCTGCCTCTTATGCCTTTGAGAAGTTGATACTGAAGTGAAGTATTATCGCCACAATATAGCGGATCTAAGAAAGGTCAACTAAGAGTCTGATTGTCTGAATAAACGCAAGCCACGAAGCTCTTAAGCTAGTTCCTGATTGAAGGACAGAATCTGATGTCCTAATTTACGTCTTTGTGCGAAGGAAAGTGCGTGTATTTTTGTTTGCGAGTAACTTTTCCTTTTCAGATCTCCTTCCCAGCTGTTCCCTTCCTAATTCCCTTTCCCCCCGCTTAATCACTTCAATACTCAGTATAATCATTACAATCAGAGTTGGAGGTATTGAGAGGTGGGCCCCTTATATCATCACTCCAGACCCTGAGGAAGAAGCAACCTGACAGAATAGTGAGCCCACGAATAATATTCCTCTCGTCTGAGAGTTTTGACATTATGGCCACCATGGATGATTTAATGAGGGTTATTGTTCAGATGCAAACAGATTTAACTGAAGCTAGGAATGCCACTGCAATGCTCTCTGATAAAGTAGATAGGATACAGCGATTAAGTACTCCGCTTCCTCCTCTCCGTTCTCTGCAGCATACAGACTGAGAGAAATGACGCTGTTGGGGCAGCCGTCCGAACCAATCGGTGCTGGCTGCGGTGGAGGGGAGGGAGGTTGCCTGCAGCCTTCCTGTTGACGAGAGCCCAGACCACGTCAGACGCATTCAAAATCCAGGACGGCGGGAGTCGGAAGTCTGCAGTCTCGGGAGTCAGCGCGGGAAGCCAAGGTAAGTTTTATATAATATTTTATTATGTATTATTATCGCACATCGCATGTAAATTATACTTAAGTATTTAAATGTTGCCTGTCTCTGCCGGCTTCGGAGTGAGGGGGATTTCGTTAAGGACGCGGGTTTCAGAGGGGTGAAGAGGAAGCTCTCTAGTCTGGGGGTTGAGGTGGTTTTTGTTGCGCCACGCGCCGGGACTTCTTTACCCTGTCACCCGGGATGCTCAGCTCATGCATGCCTCCTTGTGTGCCGTCTCGGGTCCGTTGGCAGTGGCGTGCAGGTGCTTGGTGCTTCTATGGATGCTCTGAGCTCTTCTTGCGGCTGCGTTTGGCAACCCGTGCCTGACTGTGATGGGGCAGGTGGGACTGCGATGTCGCCGTGCCACCTGCCCTTGCTCTGGGAAGAGATGGTCCTGTGCAGTGAGAGCGCTCACGCCTGATTCTTGGTTTCCCGTTCCGACTTCCATCCCATGTGGTGAGTGCCATTGTGCATACATAATAATTAAAAATGAAAACAATATAACATCGAATAAACTCTGAAGACTGTACATTGTTGGCACATTCCTTGGGTTGCCTTAAATAAGGGCCTCTGTGACTGTGTGTAAATGAGTTGTAACATTTAACCCAATTCAGCCGAAAATACAGTCATGCTTTGCATTCTGTATAAAAGTTCCGAGTAAATAAAGTGCGAGTTTCTCTCATCCGTTTGTGGCAGTAGTTTGTATGTTTGTTTCCATCTCTCATAGTCATAGTGCCAGTAAGCAGGCACAAATGCGTGTCTCGTTAATTTACTGACACAAGAGAACTGGCGTTCCCCTGCACACCGAACAAGTAGGGACATCAGAGGAGTGACTGGCCTCTGACTAGACACGAACTTGTCAACACCAGCACCTTCGTCACTCGCCTGATTCACACAGTTTAGCTCAGTCATGCTGGTGCCAAATTGTATATTTGGGAGTGAGAGGATAAGGAGGGGCTGACGATCGACGGAGTGTTAAAAACAGTATCTGCGATAGGTTAAACATTAATTAAAATAAGTTTAAATGGCGTCACTGGAGTCAATTGAGAGGGCTGCTACGGTTTGCACGGCGAGCACGTTATGTAAACCGCTCCGTGTGAGTGCACCTCCGACCCAGCAAGAACTCCTACAGTTTGGAGTGACACTGGACCAACAGGGCAATTGGAGCCACTGGGGGTTGAGTCATGTGTTATTTATTGATAAATTCAAGTTCAGGGATTTGTATAGCGCACTACTCACCCAGAGGGTCTCAAGGCGCTTGGGGGAGGGGATGCATTATTTATCGAATAGCCAGGTTTTAAGTTCCTTTCTGAAATAAATGTGGTTCAGTGTAAGGCGGAGGTGAGTGGGTAGAGAATTCCAGGTCTTGGCCGCCAAGTAGGAGAAGGATCTTCCTCCCATGGTGGATCTGTGGATGCGCGGAACTGCGGCGAGGGCTTGTTTGGAGGATCTTAGTTGGCGGGTGGGTGTGTAGAAGGACAGTCGTGTGTTAAGGCATTCGGGTCCTAGTTTGTAGAGGGCCTTGTGTGCGTGGGTGAGGAGACGGAACGTTATTCTCTTGTTGACGGGAAGCCAGTGGAGGTCTTTCAGGTGACCGGTAATGTGAGCTTGGCGAGGGATGTCCAATATGAGTCTGGATGATGTGTTTTGGATGCGTTGGAGTTTTTTCTGTAATTTGGCTGTGATTCCGCCGTAGAGGGTGTTTCCATAGTCCAGTCGGCTAGTGACCAGTGCGTGGGTGACAGTCTTTCTTGTTTCGGTGGGGATCCAACGGAAGATTTTTTGAGCATACGAAGTACGTTGAAGCAAGAAGATGAGACGGCGCTGACTTGTCTGGTCATCGAGAGGGAGGAGTCTAGGATGAAGCCTAGGTTACGTGCGTGGTCTGTGGGTATGGGTGCTGTGCCCAGGGCCGATGGCCACCATGAGTCGTCCCAGGCAGAGGGGGATTATCCTAGGATGAGGACTTCCGTTTTGTCTGAGTTAAGTTTTAGGCGGCTGTTTTTCATCCATTCGGCTACTTCTTCCATGCCTTTGTGAAGATTGGTTTTGGCGGTGTTAGGGTCTTTGGTGAGGGAGAGGATCAGCTGGGTGTCGTCAGCGTAAGAGATGATGTTGAGGTTGTGTTGTCGCGCTATGGATGCGAGGGGACTCATGTAAACGTTGAAGAGGGTGGGACTGAGTGATGATCCTTGTGGTACTCCGCAGATGACTTCGGTGGCCTCTGATTTGAATGGGGGGAGTTGGACTCTCTGGGTTCTCCCGGCGAGGAACGAGATGATCCAGTCCAAGGCTTTTCCTTGTATGCCGATGTTGCTGAGGCGTTGTATGAGGGTGCTGTGACAGACTGTGTCGAAGGCGGCGGAAAGGTCGAGTAGGATGAGGGCAACTGTTTCTCCGTTGTCCAGTAGTGTTCGGATGTTCTTTGTCGCTGCAATGAGGGCGGTTTCGGTGCTGTGTTTGGCTCGAAAGCCGGACTGTGAGGTGTCGAGGGAGTTGTTGGATTTCCAGGAAGGCGGCGAGCTGGCTATTGACGGCTTTCTCAATGACTTTGGCAGGGAATGGGAGGAGGGAGATGGGGCGGTAGTTCTTAAGTTCAGAGGGGTCTGCTGTGGGTTTTTTCAGGAGGGCGCTGAATTGGGCGTGTTTCCAGCTTTCTGGGAAGGTAGCGGAGTTGAAGGAGCAGTTGATGACATCACGGAGATGGGGTGCGATGATGGAGTCTGCTTTGTTGAAAATGTGGTGGGGACAGGGGTCGGTTGGCGAACCTGAATAGATGGAGTTCATTAGGCGGATGGTGTCTTCAGTGGTGATTGGGTTCCAGGCGCTAAGGTTGTTAGAGGGCGGTTTAGGTTCGGAGGTGGGTGGAGTGGACTGTTCTTTGGAAGTGTTCTCAAAGCTGTTATGTATGTCGGCGATTTTGTTGTAGAAGAAAGAGCATAACGAATCGCAGAGGTCTTGGGAGGGTGTAATGTCGTTTGAGGCTGCGGTGGGGTTGGTGGATTCTTTGACGATGTTGAATAGTTCCTTACTGTTATGGGCGTTGTTGTAGAGTCGGTCCTTGAATGCTGATTTCTTGGTGGATCGGATCAATTGGTGGTGTTTACGGGTGGCTGTCTTGAAGGTGGTCAGGTTGTCAGTGGTTGGGTTTTTTCTCCATGTTTTCTCGAGAGTACGGCATAGTTTCTTGGATTTCTTAAGGTCATCGTTGAACCAGGGGACCTTTTTGCTGCCCTGTTTGGTTTGGTGGTTTTTCAAGGGTGCTAATTCGTTAACGCTGTGAGTGATCCATTGTTTGAGTTTGGTGGCAGCTTGGTTTGGGTCCGATGAGAAGTCGGGAGGGTTTTGGTTGAGCGATGTGAGGAGTTGGTCGGTGGTGATTTTGTTCCAGTTTCTTCGCGGAATAGGTTGTGGGGGGATGTGGGTCGAGGTAGTTTTGTAGCTGAAGTGAACACAGCTGTGGTCTGTCCAATGGAGAGCTGTGGTGTGATCGAAGTTGATGTACTTGCTGGAGGTGAAGATTGGATCGAGCGTATGTCCGGCTACATGGGTGGGGGTGTCAACAAGTTGTTTGAGTCCGAGATTGGCCAGGTTGTCCAGAAGGGTGGTGGTGTTGCTGTCATTTTTCTTTTCCAGGTGGAAGTTGAGGTCTCCTAGTAGAATGTAGTTCTCGGAGGTGAGGGCATGTGGGCGGATGAAGTCAGTGATGTCTTCGCTGAATTGTTTACGGGTTCCTGGTGGTCTGTAGATGAGGGTGCCTCTAAGTGTGGTCCTGGGGTCGGTGAGGATCTAGAAGTGGAGGTGTTCGGCGGTTGCAAGGTTATCGTCGAATCTGGTTGTGCTTGATGGTGTTCTTATGGATGATGGCGATGCCTCCTCCTGTTTGGTTGGTGCGATCTTTTCGGATGATCTTGTAGGTGTCTGGGATGGCTATGGCGATGTCGGGTGTTGATGATGCGTTCATCCAGGTTTCTGTAAGGAAGGCTATGTCCGGTGAAGCAGTGTCGAGTAGGTCCCAGAGTTCAGTGGCGTGTCTGTGGACCGAGCGGGTGTTCAGCAGGATGCACTTCAGGTGGTTGGAGTCGGAGCTGTGTTTGGAGTTACTGGATTTGGTGTGGGTCTTGATGCAGGCGAACTTGCAGGAATGGCAGGCGAAGGGACCGTGGGTGCGTCCTGGGGCAGCTTCGTAGCATTGTGGAGTGCGTCCGGGGTTAAGGGCTAGGAGGGTGGCGGTGTCATACGTTATGCGGGAGGAGTGCGGTTTGCAGGGGCCAGGGGGTCTGGCGCTGGGCGCGGTCCAGGCGCGGACGGGCGTAGACGGGCTTACCTTTGGCGCACCTTCGGCGCTCATGGGGCGCGTCTGCTGCGTGTGAACGCTGCGCGTCACATCATCTGTCATAAATGGATGGTGGAGGGGGGAGGGGCAAGGGAGGGTCAGCTGGGAGGCGGTAGCAGGGTGGAGGTCTGGGCAGGGAGGCACCACAACAAACAACAAGATAGCTGCAGGCCAAAATCGAAACTGGATTGGGGCGCAAGTTCAGGAATATACGCTCTGCACAGAACAAATGCAAACTTTTTCTCAACGCAATGCACACAGTGACTAGTAAATCCAAAGGCAGTTAATCACTACACAATTCAACTAGATGCACGATTTGTAAATATAGCGTTACCAACAATTAATAAATACATTTATCAGCAGGCAGGGGGGCGCTAGAGGGCGCACGAGCTGAATGGCCGCACCTTCGTGAGGCTCCAGCAGCCTGGCATAAAAATCTGATATTGATCCTCTTTCCCCTGCTCTCACCCGCCCGAAAATCCCCACGGAGGGGCAGCAAGTGCCACTGCACACTCGGTGCAACTTTGAAGGCTCTACCCCCTTGGGCTCCGAAGTTACAGCCAGCGGAACCCCCGGCCGACGTGTGTCCTGCCGCTTTGGAGCCTGCACTCGGCTCCTGGGACTACGCGAGCCCGAGGCTCGCCACGAGGCCAGCAGGCCTGCCGAGCTTGACGAGCGGCGCAGCCAGTACTGGCAGTGGGAGCGACATCGGGAATTGGCAGAAGAGGTCCGCAAGGCAAGTGCTACATACGGCGCGGGAATAGAGGAGGTGCGGTGCTCCCGCTGGCTTCGCCCTGTTAAACGCACCACTGCTGTTGAGATAGGCGCGCTCTTCCAGCGCCATATTAGACTGACGGCGCATACCTGCAGTATGCCCGAGACTTACAACGGCTCGAACCTACCCTTGCTGTGCACGGACTAAATACCCTATTTTTGCCGCAACTCCAACTGGCTGAAAGCTCCAACGGCTTGGTGCTCCTAGCTGTAATCTCGAGGCGCTACATTTTGGCTGGTGTTCTTGCGCCTTTAACCTGGATACCAACATACGCCTGAGCTGCGCTCCACCTCACAGTGGGCCGCCCTGAAGACATCCGCCGCGCTTTCCCCTCTGCCTAGCGACAAGTTTGGAGCAGGGACACCACTGCACTACACTGAGTCGTGGGGAGGCACTATCCCTCAACTCGCTCCTCTCCAGATGAAGTGGGGATAGCGCCGAGACGCGGCAGCTTTATACTTCCCATTGCCGACATGGGGAAGCCGGACAGTCGCCAACCCAGGCTGCAGTTTGAACCCACGTCGCAGAAAAAGGCGACACAACACACGGGGGACACAGCACAACCCCGGAGCCCGGTCACGGAGGCCTCGACATCGACCCCTCCGGCCCCAGATATAGCCACCATGCTGCAAGAGATGCGCCAGGGCTTTGCAACGGTGGTTGACAAAGTGGATAGACTTTCCTCTAGAATGGATGGGATAGTCCAGAAGATGGATGTGCACGAAGAGCGCATAACTGAGGTGGAACGCCGGATATCAGAAAATGACGACACCACGGCGGCGCATGACTCCCGACTTGCTAGAATGGACAATGTATTGAGAGTGCTTGCCGCCAAAAATGAGGAGTTGGAAGCTAGGAGTCGGCGGAACAACATTCGCATCACGGGCATTCCAGAATCGACCAACACGGGGAAGATGGAGTTGTACATAGAGAGGCTACTTACTGCACCAGTGGGGGCAGAGGCTCTTTTGAACCAATTTATTGTGGAGCGCGCTCATCGCACCCTTGGACCTCAGCCCAAACCTGGAGCCCCGCCACGACCCATAATTGCACGCCTGCTCAACTATCGAGACCGCGATGCGGCGCTACGAGCAGCCCGGGCGAACCAGAACCTCACGTATGATGGTGTACCCTTCTCCATATACCCTGACTTTACCCCGGTGGTTCAAGAACAACGGCGGAAGTTCCTTGCGGTCAAGAGGAAGCTTCGGGACCTGAACATTGACTATGCCCTCCTGTACCCGGCAAAACTACGAGTCACCCACCAGGGCACGCAACACTTCTTTCTCAACCCCCAACAGGTCGAGGACTACCTTAAGACTTTGCCTAAACGACATAGACGATCTGCGGAAGCTGAAGACTTAAATGCATCTGGTCCCGAATAATCGACGGATGGTTTTGTGTTATTCTTGATCCCGCACTCAACTGGATCGTCCTCAATCCCTCACTGCACAGGGGGTCCCATCCTTCTCAGCAGTGGCTACGACTGCCCCTGGGGTGCCATGGACGGGTGTTGGACTGCAGGTGGTAATGTATGCCAGGCCCCCACCCCCTTACTCCCTCTCTACTCCGGATGGAGACTCTAGGGGTGGACTTGCACGGAGTGGGAGGACTGGGGGTGGTAGAACGTGCACCTCAGATGGCCCCTAATGGGTGTTCCCCAATAACATTGACTCTGATTTTTTTTTGTTGGTTGTTTCCTTGCTTTGTTTTGGTATGTGGGTGGGGGGCGGGCCTGGGGTACTGGCGAGTTGGGGAAGCTTCAGTGGGTGGGGGGTGGTGGACTGGTGGCCTGGCGAGACGAGAATGCAATGGGCAGGGTATGGCTCCCTTTAGCAGAGCCGGGAAGATTCGTCCTACATGGTTGATTGCTGAGAAATGTTTTTCTTTCTTCAGGTCCTGTCCTTTTGTTGGGACTTTCGGGGGGGAGGCGGGTGAGGGGGTGTGTTGGGGGTACTGTTGGGGTTCAGTTTATAACATGTGCATTATGTGTCTTGAACTCACTTCTCCGCCCTGTGGGGGGCAACTTGGTTATGGCCGGGAGATAAGGGGGCGGGATGGGTGTGATGTGCGGTGTCCGTGGCTGGGACGTGACACAGGTGGTGGGGGTGCTCCCTCGGTGTTTAGTTTCCTGCTCCCTCTAGGTGTCACTGGGCCGGTTCGATTAGGCGATGGCCTGTTTATCGCTGACGATGACTGGGCCGTTCTACACGCTTTAATCCTGCATACATTTATTCGAGACTATACATGGGTGACACACGCTTAAATGTGATTACTTGGAATGTGAGAGGGCTGGGGGATCCTAGGAAAAGGAGACAAGTATTGAGCTACCTTGATCGCCACAACGTTCACATTGCTTTCCTACAGGAAAAGCATTTTGCGCCCCACAGATCGAACGCCTTTGGACGTAGATGGGCTTCATACACGGTCTTCGCTAATTACTCCTCATATGCGCGAGGTACGGCCATTCTGGTTAAGAAGACTACACCTTTTCAGCTGGCTGGCTCCAGAGCTGACCCTCAGGGGAGGTATTGCTTGCTATGGGGTAGACTGGGGCATATGGCGGTGACGCTAGCGTGTTGTTATGGGCCTAACATAGATGACCCACAGTACTTTACTGCTTTATGGGCTGCGATAGTGGAGACGGGACCGCAACACCTCATATGGAGGGGAGATTTCAATACAACCTTGCACCCCCCCTGGATAGGTCACACCCCGCCCCCCACCATTACACTAACGGGCGAGAGGTCCTTAGAGCAACTGTTGCCGGTAATAATCTTATAGACGCCTGGCGTTCACACTGCGGGACTAGGGAGGAGGGTACACATTTCACAGCGCAGGCTAAGTCATGGGCACGGCTCGACTATTTCCTCCTGACCTCACATCTGTACACGGCACTGGTTCACGCGTCGCACCTCCCCAGAACATATTCCGACCACTCCCCCGTCTTTATTACATTGACCGGCTCTGAACTGGGGCCCCCAGTGACGGCGTGGCGTATGCAACCCTCTATGTTGTTAGACTCGGAATTCCAGGAAGAACTCCGGGATGAATGTTTGGATTTCTTTAAACGAAATAAGGACTCTGTCCAGGACGTTGAGACCATATGGGACGCCTTTAAGGCCACGCTCCGAGGTCTCTGTATTTCAAAAGGCTCGGGAGTACTCAAGAGCATACTGAATAGATTACGCACTCTGGAGTCTGACCTACGGAGTGCAGAGGACAGCCTCAGAGCAAACTCTGAAAATTCAACCCTCGCTGCCATATGGGAAAAACTGTCAGAATACTCTGAGGAGACTGCTCGGGAGGTGAAGTTTAGGAACAAGTACTGGGTGGCCAGACGATATGGGGAGGGTGAGAGACCTGGGAAGGCCCTGGCGGCAACGGTTAAGCTCATGCGCTCGCCAACCGTTATACTAGAACTTGAGACTGCTTGAAGGGCTAGTACTCAGAGACACCACGCAAATCCTGAATGAGTTTGTGCGACACTATGGTACGCTGTACTCCTCTAGCAGGACTAGCGAACTTACACTGGACGATTATCTGGCGGATGTGTCCTTGGGGTGGTTGAGCGACGCACAGAGAGCCTTTTTGAGCGCCCCGTTTGAACTAGATGAGGTCAGGGAGGCTATCATGCATATGAAATCGGGTAAGGCCACCGGGCTGGATGGCATCCCTATTGAATTTTACAAAACGTTTATTGACTTCATGGCGCCAGTACTGCGGGAAGTTTATGAAGACGCGCTGGAGGTGGGCCACCTCCCTGCCTCCATGAGAATTGCCCTTATTACGTCCTTACCAAAGCCAGGTAAATCCGCTACTAGCTGTGTAGGAAGGTACCTCCTGACTATGGTTGCCCCCAACTTTTTGCCCTGTGTTTTAGCTGGTTTTTGACATAGTCGACCTGGGACCCTGCCAATCAGGACCCCAGGCCTACTGCTCTCTCTGTAAAATGGATTCCATGTACCTTAGGTACATTTCCAATTGGTACTGGGCCACCTTATCAGACCCTGTAACTCAGGGCATAGGTGTACCCAGGGCCTACCAGGGGCTGAAGCATGTATTATGCCACCCCTGGCTGGCCTCCTAAATTTGACACAACTGGCTGCATGACAGCTGGGGCAAAGTCGTGTAATCACCCTTTGCTGTAGATATAGTATACCTATATGTAACCCTAAAAATGGACACAGATTCCTATCAGCCACTCCTATGGCAGGCCTTGACAATCCTGAAGGCAGAGTGCTTGGAATCGTGTGAGATGGTGCTCTGGCATGAGCTGAGCCTGTCTGCAGCTTGCGGAACCAAGTCCTAATAGCTGTTCCATGATAACGCATACCATATACTCTTATGTGCATTATAATCCCCGCGGTTAAATGCTATCTTTGGTATTGCTTTATCAAAACATGTCGAGTAAGGTGTCATACGAATTGGAATACTAACCCCTCGCCAATTCTGGCGACGGGGTTAGCATTCCACCCTTCTAGAGGGACACGGCATGTATGTAACTGTGAACCCCGGTTAAAGTTAAACGAAGCCTCAGCTCCACAAAATGGATGCTGCCACCACAGACACGAGTCTGACCCCCTGCAGCTGAGAGTCCTTCCAGCGAGGGGAGCCTGGACAAAGGGTTTCCTGTCCGGGGCGGTGCTAGCACCATCCCAGACAGGGTTTTGTGTATCCTGGGTAGGCAGGGCTTTACAGGAAGGTGACTGCTGAGTGGCACCCCGGTGCTCACTACGCATAGGCCGGTCAGAACCAGTTCCAGGGGCACACCAGCCCCTGGCCTGGGGAAAGTCCGGCATGGGAGAGGGGTGTAACCACCCCCCTCCTAGTCCCACCCATAGGCAGGACCTAGTCACCGGGTCAGCCCCTTTTCTTAGTATAAAGATAGGAGCGGGCCCCCTGTTCAAATTAGATCATCTTTGGAATCAAGACACGACTTTCTGCGAAAGGACTTCAAGATTCTCCCTTGTGGCTAAGGAGTAGTCACCCTGCACCCGCAGGCACCATCAAGAACACTGCGGTCTGCTGCAAGTCCTTCCTCAGGAATCCGACGACACAGCTCGACGAGACCCGGCTTCCCTGGCACCTCTGACCTCTACTCACCTCTACAGCCAAGCTGAGAACCGTGAGTGCGACGAGACCTTGAGGGACCGACGATCGCCAAGACTGCACGACTTCTTCACAACAAGCCCGCCGAGTGTCCCTCTGGTGAGTGCTTTGGGGTCCGAGAAGCCCCGACCCTGCGCAGCTCCAGCACCGAAGATCAGCCCTCCAGCATCTCCACGATCTGCGTGGGGCCCTTCTGCTTTTTGCTGCTCACCGCGTTGTTTGGCTACTAGCCCGCTGGCTTGTGGCCTTCTTAACGACGCCCGACGACATCACTGCTGCTGGTCTGGTTGCTCCAGACTGGCCCTTGCTTCCTTCCAAAAGAGAAGCAACCCGGACCCTCCTGGTCCACTCAAGACGCCATTTTAGGTCCACCGCGTGGGCCTGAATTTGCCAAGGCTTTGTTGCCCAATCCTGGGTCCAGCGACGCCGACAGCTTCATCCATCGTGGGACAGCTCGCTCCTCCATCCTGGTCGCCGACAACGCCTCCTGGTCCGTGAGATCTGCAGAGCCCAGCGTCGCCCACTCACCTAGTCGAGGTGACTACCATCCGGTGCCCTCCTGGTGCCACCTGACTACTGGCTAGTAGTCACGAACTTGGTCCCCTCTGCTTTCAGGTGTCATCTCTCTTCAAGATCCAGGCTTGGATCACTTCGAACTCTCTTCACTGGTCGCCTGCCAGCATCTTTCTTCCAGGCTCCTGGTCCGTCTACGAGGATTCCCGACGTCTTTTGAGACATATGCAGCTGCAGCCCCTGGGCTAGGTAACTTCGGCATTTCGGTGCCTCAGCATAGCCTCACTATCCAAGGGTCAGAATCCACTTTCGTTTTCCTCCTACCAGGTCGGGTTCACCCGAGAACACTAACTTTGCATGTTCGAGGCATGTGGGCTGCTGAATTCATATCTGTGCATAGATCGCCGCCTAGTGTTGGGTCCGGATGATTGCACATTGTTGTCCTGGAAGAGTCTTCGAAGTATCACGAGATAGGTGGCTCCTCCCCTGGACTACAGTGCGCATGGGCATCGCCTCCATCCCCAGATTGTTTTTTTCCGCCATTGGGTTCGGATGTGTTTCGGTTCCCTCTGTCGGAATCGATAGTTGTTTAACTTTCCTTAAGTGAGACCAAAAGGTCTTTAGGTCTCGCGTCAGTATTGTTCATCGTTCGGGTTGGTTTATTCATCGGCTCCGAACACTTGCTGCCCTTCCGCGTGCTGTCGGCGCGGACGGGCCTACACGACGCTCCAGACTACTTCAACATGGAACGAACTCCGTTTAAGAGGTGCCCAGTGTGCGCCTCAAAGTATTCTCACCTCGACGTGCACCCAGTGTGCAACAGATGCTTATCGCCGGACCACGACGAGGCCAGGTGCATGGCCTGCTCCAAGTTCCGGTCGAAGAAGACTCTCAAGCTACGTCGGGCCGCAAGACTGCAGGCCCAGTTGTCTGCACCCCCTCCAGCCAACATCTTTGAGGAAGATGCTGAAGACGACACCATCCTACACGTTTCGGACTCTAACCCGGCGTCGGAGGACGAGGACTACGACGCGGGAGATGAGGAGTTCGAGGAAGTCGTCGAGGAGGTAGGGGACGACAACGGGGCCATTGCCACCGTGGAGGATAGCTCGGAAGAAGAGCATCCTCATACTGACTCCGGGGCAGAACCCCAGCATAAGGCCCAGGTCGAGGGATCGCCTTCGGGCCTTACCCAAGACCTCAATACTCGTCCCACAGCCCCGCCTCTGGGCCCGGCAACGGACATTGGTGATGCGCCACTCCCGGTACAGAAACCGAAAGTGAAGCCATCTGGGTCAACACCATCGGTATCGAAACCGAAAGTGAAAGTGCAAGTCGCACTGGTGGGATCTAAGGCTACAGAGGCCTCGGCGCCGAAGACATCCAAGATAGCCGCCTAGATCAAAAGCCAAGCCAAAATGGTCGACCCGAAGACCCCCGTGTCGAAGCCGAAGGCGAAGACGCCTGACGCGGCTGCATCGGCGCCGAAGCTGGTCGACACTCTGAAGTGCCGCGTCGACGCCAAGAAGGGCGGTGACCCTAAGAAGCCCTCCAAAAAGCGTCAGGACGACCCAAAGTCTCTGCCTGCACCGCTCCCGGTCGACAAAGCCAAGGGTGGTGCTGTGTCGGCTCCGAAGACTACGCCTTTAGTCGCCGACCCGACTCCGGACTCGGAGGATTCACTCGAGCCGGTCCAGCCCTCCCCCTCCTTTACCAAGAAGGTCACGGAGTCCCTTCAGCGTATTCGGGAGGTAGCAGGGGCTCTCGAGCCGAAGGATGTGGCGCCGAAGCCTCCACAGAAACCGGCGAAGGAGCAGACGCCGATTCACTACACGCTGCCGCCCAAGACGGCGCCGAAGGCTTTTGCACCAAAACATGGGGCCGGGGTGCCCTTGAAGCAGGTTTCGACACCGAAGGCATCCTTGGTAGTGCCGAAGCCACGGCACCAGCCACTGGCGGAGGAGGAGCGTCGGGAAGTTGTCATCGACGCCAACACTGGCAAGCTCTCTCTCCTTAAAAGGAAGATCACTCCGGAGCCTGTGTTGGAGCATTTTCATATTCCACTTAAAAAGAAGTTGGACTCTGCGGGCGCTTCTGCCCCTATGGAGCCTACATCTCCACAAGGTTTGGAGCTCTCCCCCACTCACTCTAACGCTGGGGAGGGTGACGGGGATGAGGATGAGGAGTACAATTATCCAGCCTACTCGGATCCAGAGGAGGTCAATGAGCCATGGTCTGCTGGAGGCGACCCTGAGGACCCTCAGTCAGGACACGAGCCGCAGCTTTTTGCTGCAAAAACTTCCCCAACAGAGGACTCTGCAGCCTTCAACGCTCTAATTGAGAGAGCTGCGGCCAATCATGATGTCGACCTCCATGCGGACCCTGTGGATGTCGACTTTCTGTTTGACACTTTCTCAGTGGCTGAAAAGACTGTCAAGACATTGCCAATGCTCAAGGGAGTGATAAAGCATGCGCCTGAGGTTTTCAAGGAGCCCACCCGGGCAAGAGTCATCAATCCGAGTATTGACAAGAAATATAAAGCAGCGCCCACTGACCCGACGTACATCAAGGGACAGTTGCCACTGGACTCTTTGGTTGTCTCCAACGCTTGTAAGCGGGCGAACTCACAGACCACGGGTGATGCTCCTCCCCCAGACAAAGAATAGAAAGTCTTTGAAGCCTCAGGGAAGCGTATTGCTGCGCAGGCAGCTAATATTTGGCGCATTTCAAACACGCAAGCCCTACTTGCACGCTACGATAGGGCACACTATGACACCCTAGAAACACTTCTACAGCACTTACCTGATCAGTACAAGGAGGGAGCTGAGATGTTAATACAGGAGGGGAAGCTTATCACCAATGCTTCAATTAAGTGCGCACTGGACGTGGCTGATACCGCCTCCAGGGCTATAAACACTAGCGTGCTACTGCGGAGGCATGCATGGCTTAGAATATCAGGCTTTAAGCCAGACATACAGACTACCATCCTAAACCAAACAGTTAATCCTGACCACCTGTTTGGACCAGAAGTGGATGCAACCCTTGAAAAGATGAAAAAAGACACTGACACTGCTAAGTCTATGGGTGCCCTACAGTCCCAGCAGTTTCGGAGTGGTTCCTTTCGCCGCTCCAATAACCGAGGCACCTCAAGGGGTCAGGCATCGCAATCCACGCAATACTATAAGAACAACACCCAATCCTCATACACCAACAAGGGTAGAGGTGGTTACAGGGGCAACAACATCAAAGGCAGAGGACGTGGAAATAACAACTCCAGGTCCTCCACCGCCAACAAACAGTGACGCCTTGTCGCTGCCCCCCGACCACTCAACACCGGTCGGGGGGAGACTCCAGCAGTTCCTGCCCGCGTGGAAATCCATCACCACGGACAGGTGGGTCAAATCTCTTATCCAGTACGGTTACTGTCTGGAACTCACTTCCACTCCTCCAAACATACCTCCAAGAAACCGTCCTATGTCCGGCGAGCACTTGCACTTGTTGCAGCAAGAAGTTCAAGTCATGCTGCAAAAAGGGGCAATAGAGCTCGTTCCACTGCAGGAAAGGGGAACAGGGGTGTACTCTCTGTACTTTCTGATCCCCAAAAAGGACGGATCCCTCAGGCCCATCTTGGACCTCAGGCCCCTCAACTGGTACATTCTTTCAGAACATTTCCATATGCTCACCTTGCAGCAGGTTCTCCCTCTGCTTCGGCGGGGGGACTTCCTGGCTACACTGGATCTCAAGGATGCATACTTTCACATTCCCCTGCATCCTTCACACAGGAAGTACCTAAGGTTCACCATTCAGGACCAGCACTACCAGTTCAGGGTTCTGCCTTTTGGTGTCACCACAGCACCCAGGGTCTTTACGAAGTGCCTGGCGACCGTGGCGGCGCATCTAAGACGTCAAAACATCCACGTCTACCCCTATCTGGACGACTGGCTCATTCAGGCAAAGTCAGAACAACAGTGCGCCGACCACATGTCCCGCACCATTCATCTCCTACACGATCTGGGATTCTCACTGAATTACCCAAAATCCCATCTCCAGCCCGCCCACATACGGCAGTATCTGGGCGCGACAATAAACACTCTGGCGGCCACTGCGCAGCCCAATTCAGTGAGGGTCGCCAGCATTCAGACGCTGATCCAATGATTCAGACCTCAGCACTCGCTTCCAGCGAAGGTGTTCATGCAGTTGATAGGCATGATGGCCTCCTGCATCTCCATTGTCCCGCACGCGAGGTTACATATGCGTCCGCTTCAGGATTGCCTAGCACATCAGTGGACTCAGGCTCACGGGCAACTAACAGACCTAGTGTTGGTGAGCGGTCGGGCGTACAACTCTCTGCATTGGTGGAATCCACAAAACCTTTGCAAGGGCCGACCGTTCCAAGAGCCTGTGCCACAGATTATCCTGACGACGGACGCTTCTCTCCAGGGATGGGGAGCGCATGTACTCCACTACACAGTGCAGGGACTATGGACACTACAGCAAAGGAAGATGCACATCAATGTATTGGAACTGATGGCAATCTTCATGGCCTTAAAGGCATTCAAAGTACATCTGTGCAACAAGGTCGTGTTGATCCGGACGGACAACATGACGGCCATGTACTACATTCAGAAACAGGGGGGCACACACTCTCCACAGCTGTCTCATCTGGCTCAGAGCATGTGGAAGTGGGCCATTCAAAGGAACATTTTCCTAATGGCAGAACATCTCCCAGGCAAGGACAATCAGATGGCGGACCTGCTCAGCAGGCACAGCCACCAAATGCACGAGTGGGAGATACATCCATCGGTACTCCAACCGTACTTCCTAAGGTGGGGTCATACAGAGATAGACCTGTTCGCCACAAAGGAGAACGCAAAATGCCAAAGCTTCGCCGCCAGGTTCCCACACCCGCAATCGCAGGGCAATGCGATATGGATGAACTGGTCAGGCAGATTTGGGTACGCTTTTCCCCCAGCACCTCTGATACCGCTGGTGGCGGCCAAGCTCAGGCAGCACTCGATGACTCTCATCCTGGTTGCTCCAACGTGGGCTCGCCAACCATGGTACACCACGTTTCTGGAACTTTCCGTGGTACCGCATCAAAGGCTTCATCTCACGCCCAGCCTTCTGACACAGAGCCATGGCGACATTCAGCACCCAGATCCGCAACAGCTCAACCTGGCGATCTGGCTCCTGAAGTCCTAGAGTTTGGCTACCTCAATCTTCCCCCGGATTGCATGAACATCATTCGGGAGGCAAGAAAGCCCACTACTAGAGCATGTTATGCAGCTAAATGGAAGCGGTTTGTCATTTATTGTGCGAACCACGACATTAACCCGCTGGATGCTTCCATTCAGAACATCATTTGTTACCTCTTCCATCTGTACCAATGCAATCTGGCGTATACTTCCATCCGCATTCACCTGTCTGCAATGGCCGCATACCTCCAGAATAGGCAACACCTTTCACTTTTCAAGGTGCCTGCTATCAAGGCATTTCTGGAAGGACTTAAAAGAGTCATTCCACCACGGACACCACCAGCTCCAGAATGGAACCTCAATGTGGTTCTTACCAGGCTGATGGGTCCTCCTTTCGAGCCACTGCACTCTTGTGAGCTTCAGTTTCTGACTTGGAAAGTGGCTTTCTTAGTAGCAATTACATCGCTACGGAGGGTTAGCAAGTTGCAGGCCCTCACCATCCAGGAGCCTTTTTTCCAAGTCCATGCTAACAGGGTGGTGCTCCGCACTAACCCTAAATTTCTACCCAAGGTTGTGTCTCAATTCCACATGAACCAAACAATCGAGTTGCCGGTGTTCTTTCAAAATCCTGAGTCGCTGGCGGAGCGGATGCTCCACACCCTTGATGTTAAAAGGGCCCTAATGTATTACGTTGACAGGACCAAGGATTTCAGAAAGACTAAGCAGCTTTTCGTTGCCTTTGCATCACACCACAAGGGTAACGCTATTTCCAAGGCTGGTATTGCTAGGTGGATTGTGAAATGTATACAGATCTGTTACGCTAAGGCTAAACGCACTCTTACAATTCCACCAAGAGCCCACTCCACCAGAAAGTTGGGGGCCTCTATGGCTTTCCTTGGGAACATTCCCTTAGAGGATATATGTAGAGCAGCCGCATGGTCTACCACACATACCTTTACTAAACATTACTGTGTAGACGTGCACTCTAAACAGCAGGCAGCTGTGGGTCAGGCTGTTCTCAAGACACTTTTCCAAACTGCTGCAGCTGGCACGGGCGGCCGCCGATAAGAGGGGGACTGCTATGTATTCTATGCACAGATATGAATTCAGCAGCCCACATGCCTCGAACTGCAAATGCTACTTACCAGTATGCATCTGTTCTTGGCATGTAGGGCTGCTGACATTCATATCGCCCGCCCTCCTCCCCGGCGCCTGTAGCAGCTGCAGAATTCAGGTATATGCTCATAGCATGGTCATCACTCACATAGTTCACTCCATCTCGGCCACAATGGCTAAAAACAATCTGGGGATGGAGGCGATGCCCATGCGCACTGTAGTCCAGGGGAGGAGCCACCTATCTCGTGATACTTCGAAGACTCTTCCAGGACAACAATATGCAATCATCCGGACCCAACACTAGGCGGCGATCTATGCACAGATATGAATGTCAGCAGCCCTACATGCCAAGAACAGATGCATACTGGTAAGTAGCATTTGCATTACTAGCTACCATAGACTTTGTCCCGCATCCCGCGTGAGAGTGCACACTCTGCACCCGAGTCCCCTGGGTCTCCTAGAAGTAATCTAACGATTCTATAGTCAAGTCCTAGCGATTCCAAAACCTATTAGTACTGTACTTACCTGCTAGTAATTTCGCATTCCACTTTCAGAGTATATGGTTTTCCGTGCCCCTCGGGCATTTGTATATACTGTGCTAACTTAAGTATTTTCGTAAGAGTTTTGTTTTGTGCTGAGTACCCTGTCCTCATAAAGAGTACAGGGCTGTTGTGATTCTTAATAAATATACTGTTTATTTTCATAACACTTGTGTGGTGTCCTTTCACTTGGTGTTCAAGGGGTATATGTGTGGTATAACAGCTGGCTTAACACGCCCTCTCGAGTCTTTAGCCTTAGACTGCTCGTATCCACGCTACTAGGATAGCTGGTCTATAAGGTTGACTTACAACCAATCATCAATAAGGGTTGCTGGACTGATACATAGTGTTCACTAGAATAGTGAGCACTGCATATCAGGCCACCTTCTCACAAGCTGCGACTCCTATAGACCGTTATCCCTGTTAAATTGCGACGTGAAAATTCTTGCAAAATTGATTGCAGCGCGCATCAGCCTCCTACTTCCTGATCTGATACTTCCAGACCAGGCCGGATTTGTCCCTGGTAGGGCGACGTCGCACAATCTCCGTACCCTTTTCTCGGTCTATGACTCCGTCCACGAAGACCTCCCAATGGCAGCCATTTTTTTAGACGCCACCAAGGCGTTTGACTCGCTCGAATGGGATTATGTGTTCAAAGTTCTAGAGCGAATGGGTTTTCCGCTTATATTTATTTCCTGGATTCGATTATTACACACACGTCCAGTGGCCAGAGTCCTCATCAATGGAAAATTGTCTCCGGAATTCCAGATCTCCAGGGGGACAAGGCAAGGTTGCCCCCTATCCCCACTCCTTTTTGCTATAGCCACTGAACCCCTAGCTGCTAAACTACGGCAGCATCATCGAGATAGTGCACTACGCTGTTTTCAGAGACAGATACTTATCTCTATGTATGCTGATGATATCACTCTTTATGTTCCCCACCCAGGCGACAACTTGCATCCAATACTCAGGGAATTTATACGGTTTGGTGCCCTTTCGGGAGTCCAAATTAACTGGAATAAGTCATGTATCTTCCCGCTTACTGCCTCGACACGGTAGTTTACGCTTGAGTTCCCACTTGCTTGGTGTGAAGGTGATTTTAAGTACTTGGGTATACATGTGGAGAAAGATAGAGAGGAGTTGATTCGTGCCAACTATGGCACAGTGATGGATAAGATAAGTGACAATATATCCAGGTGGATCACACTCCCCCTTTCCATGGCTGGGAGGGCCTCATTAGTTAAAATGGTAATACTCCCTCAGCTTTTGTATCTCTTTCTGAACATACCGTTTCATCCCGGACCCTATTTCTTTCGGCTGCTACGCTCGGAATTGCTCCGACTGGTGTGGGGTGGGAAGACACCCAGGCTCAAGTGGGAGGTCCTGGTTCGACCATACTCACAAGGGGGCTTTGATGTTCCGGATTTTGAGCTTTATTATCTGGCTGCTCAGGCCCACTATGCATACTTCTGGGTGCGTCAGCAGAGATATATGCCTCAACTGGCGGCTGAACACTGGTTGGCCCACCCGACCCCCATTGAAAGCGCGTTCTATTCCCGGATTGAAGGCAGAGACAAGACTCCTAACACGGTGTCTAGTACTGTGACGGCGTGGAATTCCATTACTTTGAGGCTCGACCTACACTTCCTATATGCTCCACTGTTGCCACTGACCTACCACCCACAGCTCCCACTCCTACAGGAGGCTGGCTTTCAAAAATTGTTGAAAAAAATACATGTCACTACATGGGGGGGACCTGTATCGTAATGACACCTTTCGTACCAAGGACCAGTTATACGAGGGCATACAACCGACTCCTCTAGACCTGTTTTACTATATCAGGCTCAGGCACGGGCTGCGGGCCATCACACCTGCCTTCCCATGCGAGCCCCCAGTGCTTCTTCCCCTACAGAATCTACTACTTCACGACAATCCCAATAAACTGGTATCCACACTCTATAAATCTGTCCGTGCCAACATGACTTACACTGCTCTGCCTGCTAGGCACAAATGGGAACAAGATCTAGCCGTGACCCTTACGGATAAACAATGGGAATTCTGCTTGCAACAGACCGAGCGCATTTCCTCTAACAGCCGTTATAGGATAATTCACTATAAATTCCTATACAGACTGTACCATACTCCAGCGCGCCTACACAGATTCCGGCTGAGGCCAACGGACACATGCGACAGGTGTGGGGCTCCTGGGGCTGACTTCCTTCACCTTGCGTGGGGGTGTGCCGAGGTGAGCCACTACTGGACCCAGGTGTTTCAAGCGCTGTCCAAAATGATACACATGCCGGTGGACCCGTCCCCATTGGTGGCTCTACTGGGGTATGTTGAACCTCTCCAGGCGGCTCACCGCAAATATGTGGCACTGGCTATGCTTCTGGCTAAACGCAGGGTGGCCTGTAGGTGGGGGAGAGGAAGGGCGCCCAAGTTTAAGGAATGGATGAGTGATATGGTGTACTGCCAAGAACAATTACATACTTATTCCGAACTGCTGCCACCTACTTCTAGGCCTACTGACATTTGGGCCCCATTGCAATGTTATTTGATAACTGACCCCCTGGAAGGTGACAGCACTTGAGGTTAAGGTGATGAGACATTACAGTGTTGCTTTTTGGTCCTGAGTGGAAGGTCCCGGGCTGACCTGCTGCGGTCTGGAATGATGTGTTTATTGTCTCTCCCCCCCCCCCCCCCCCTCCCCCACCTCCCCATTTCTAGAATGTCTGTGGATTGCTCGTACTCCCACGATATCGCCCAGGCGTCTACCGGCCTACTACCTTCGGTAATGGGACACACCATTACTGTGTTTGTGGACTCATGGCTATGCCGACTGCATGCCTCACACGGACTGTTGTGACTGCTCCAGCGCCTGGCCTGCACCCCCCCCCACCCCCCCCCCCCGCCCCCCCAGGGGTTCACCGAGACACTGCACATGTTAATGTTGACAAAAAATACCAAAAAAATGCAAGACACATTGATTTAGCTATGTTGACGCTGCACTTGTCACTTGGATGCTACTGTTTTGCACGATTATATTCGCACTGATGTACTTCTGTCACTACTTGTCCTGTATATATGCATTGATAGCGGCCGGCCTCCGGGTTGTTGGCGAGACGCTGTGTGATCCTGACAATGCTCAATAAATGTTTTGCACCAAAAAAATAAAAATAAACATTTATCAGCAGGCAGGCACTAGCGCGCGATTAATTAGACAGCAATACAATTAAAAATGGCAAGCAGCTGATGAATGAATACGTGGAACAGCCAGGGTCGGACTAGCACAGCAAATACATCTGGGCATTAAAATGAAAGTGGCCCTCATTAGCGTGTTTCAGCTGAAAAAAAAAGTATCCCACATTTTCAAATCTGGGCAGTTTTCATCGCGTAAATTTACCCTGTATATGTATTTGCAAGGTATGGAATATACAATCCATTGGTGCCCGCTGCAGGCAAAATTTGCTGTAATACCTGTTTTGTGTTTTCATTCTATTTGAAGCTACTCATAAGCTAAGCCTCTAACACTGCATGATGGTTTCACGAAATGAATATTTTCTAAAATATGTGATCACTTTATGAACATGCTGAGTTCACTTTCACATAGCGCGCTGCATTAGTTTTGATGTGGGGTTGGTTTCTATTCTTTGTATGGTACTGTGTGGTGTTTGTTCCTGTATTTTTTTCTCCACCCCCAATTTTTACGCCACACCAATTTCAAATGTCACCAGCCGCCACTGGTGACTCTGTCCGCAGATCGCGAACTATTACAGCTACGACAAGGGAATAGAGAGCTTATTTCCTATTTGTCACATTTCAATAGGTTAATTGCAGAAACCTCGTGGCCTGAAGAAAAGAGGGCAGCACTCTTTTATCAAGGGGTAAAAGATGATCTGAAAGACGTTCTTGCGCACATCGATCCTCAACCAACTACATGTTCAGAGTTAGTCAAGTAACTTTACATCTGGATCATAGACTGTCCGAAAGAAGAACTGACAGGAAAAAATATGATAAATCAAGTTGGAAGTTCGACAGTAAACCCAGAAATCAACTTAGTAGTTCAGAAACAACTACAGAACCAATGGAAATCGGGACTCTTAGGCAACCATTGTCTAAAGATGAAAAAGATAATAGACGTAAAAATGGCCAATGTCTTTATTGTGGTGGAAAGGGACATTTCGTGAAAGATTGCACAATAAAACCTAAAGGTAAGACTGTGAGTGCTAACAAGTCTGTGGCTGTGACTACAACTGAGCAAAGGTCGGGAAACTATTGTCTTTTTTTTTTAAACCTTTATTGGAAGAAAAGTCAGGTGACATCAGTGGTGTACATACAGTTCTGGCACAGAAATAGAGAGATTACACTCCAGCATCGGATATTAACAATCATTTTCCCACGCCCGGTCACAATACGATACAGACCAAGTCAGGAGTACATATTATGCAAGCAAGCGTTGTATAACATATTCGCAGAGGCCAGTTAGGGATCACAGTACTGTAGACTTTAATCCCGCAAATCACAGTGCAGCCAACTAAAGTCGATGTAGTTAGTGTTCCCTCATCGCTCGCAACTTGTCTGGCTGAGGCACCCCTAGCACCCTTAACACAGCACTCAGTAGCCAATCGCCATATCTGCAGTGACTAGATGGTATCGCCCACTTAGGCACGATTCCAGCAGGGCAGAAGGTCAGCCCCCCCCCGCAGTAGTGCAAGCAGTCCGATAGGTATAGCAAGATGTCCGTTAAGCGTTGCACTTCTAACCAATCCCAACCCGATCTTCACTCACCGATTCAGTATCCTGCACAGCCCTGGTGAGCAAGTAAACCTGCAACGGACTCCAGAAATCCTTAGGCCTACAATGCACAGGCATCATTTCGGCATATACATTGTACTGATCCTGACAATATATGACATCGTCCAACCATTCCTTGAATTTCGGCACCCTGCCCCGACCCCAACGACAGGCCACTCGCTGTTTTGCCAACAGTAAAACCACATCCGCAAACCTACGGTAAAGTGCCGGCACCTCCTTAGTGTACCCCAAAAGCATCAGTACCGGGTCAAACATCACCGCATTTTCAGTCATAACCTGCAGGGCGTCATGAACCTGTACCCAGTACTCATAAATGGCCCCACATTCCCATGCCAAGTGGAGGAAATCAGCCCCCGCCGGCCGGCAACGAACACATCTATCGTCCTCCGCCAAGCGGAATCTGAGTTTTCGAGCCGGAGTATAGTAGAACCTCTGTATGAATTTGTAATGTATGATTTTTAGACGGCAGCTAGAGGAGATATTGGCAGTCACGCCACAACAGTAAGCCCATTGCTCATCAGATATGTCGATTCCGAGCTCGAGGTTCCACTGTTCGCGTACACGACTAGCCGGCGCTACTCGCTGTTTCCTGATGGTGCCGTACAATTTAGAGACCAAGTGACGTCCGTCAGAAATTAACATCGCGTGAAGCGGTAGAGCCACTCCCGGTTCCTTGGGGAATCCAGGTAGCAATGTCCGCAGGCCCTGTCGCAGCCGGACATAATAAAACGCATCCAATGGAGAAGGCTCTGCTCCACCAAAAAATTGTTCACGGGTACGAAAAGAGCCCTCGCGGAACTGATCCCCCCATGTAAGCGTCCCATTACGTTTGCACATGCGCTGAAACCCTGCCTCCTGTAGCAAGGACAAGGCAGGATGATAAGCTAGGGGCAGTGCAGGCGAGTAAAGGAATGTGAGATCCAATGCCTTCGCAACACATGTCCAGGCATCGACCATGCAAGTCACTGTGGTTGGATGTGTATCTACATCACCGACGTTTCCCATCACCATACCCTCCAACGGAAGGGGATGCGCAATCCACTGTTCAGCAGCTATCTGAGGCATAAATGGCGTGGGCCGCATCCAGTGATATGCATATTGCGCTTGAGCGCTCATATAATAAATTTCAAAATCAGGGATGTCAAATCCACCTTTATCGTAAGGCAGTGTTAAAGTAGACCATGCTAATCTCGGTTGTTTACCCCCCCAGAGTAGGCAAAGCAGCTCCGAGCGGAGACATTTAAAAAAAATATGCCCCCGGGTGATAGGAGATATTCTGAAACGAGTACAGGAAGCGGGGTAGGATCACCATTTTCACTAGTGACACTCTACCCGCCATAGACAGGGGCAAAGACATCCATCTGGTGACATTATCCGCCAGTTTAGTAATAGCGACGCCATAATTAAGCCTAATGGTTTCCTCCCTGTCCAGGGACACCACAATGCCCAAATAGCGTAGATCCGAATCGCACCACTCCAGGGGGTAGTCCAGTGGGAATCGGTGAACCGCTGCAGTGAGCGGGAAAAATTGAGATTTTTGCCAATTAATATGTATACCAGATATACCTCCGAACGCAACAAGCTCTCGCAATAGTGCGTTGAGATTTGCCTGCGGATCTTTCACATATAACGTAACATCATCCGCATTTAAAGAAATTCCTATTTGGCGCTGAAAACAATTAAACGCACTTGTTTATGCAATTGGCGAATTCTACAGGCAAGTGGTTCTATGGCAATAGCAAATAAAAGGGGGGAAAGAGGACAGCCCTGTCTAGTCCCCCTCGTGATTGAGAGTTGCGGGGAGAGCACACCATTCACAACCACCCTCGCCACCGGCTGTGTGTACAACAGTTTGATCCATGAAATAAAGATCCGAGGAAAACCCATTCTACATAAGACATCTTCTAGGTAACTCCATTCCACAGAATCAAATGCTTTCGTAGCGTCTAGGAAAACAGCGGCCACAGGGAGGTCCGGAGCTATCCTCGGGATCAGAGAGAATAGTGTTCGAAGGTTATGCGAAGTCGCCCGACCAGGCACAAAACCGGACTGATCTGGCAACACGATGGTGGGCATAAGCTCTGAGAGCCGTGCCGCCAGAACTTTCGCCAGTATCTTGACGTCGCAGTTAAGTAGTGACAGGGGCCGGTAGGAATCTACGTCTAGGGGATCCTTGCCAGGTTTAAGTAAAGAGGTGATAGCTACCTCTCTCACGGACCCCGGTAGTATCCCCACCTCCAGGGACTCCTCAAAGACCTCCCTGAGCACCGGAGCCATAATATCCGCATAGCATTTGTAGAACTCGGCAGGGAGTCCATCCAACCCCGTAGCTTTTCCATTATTCAAAGACATGATGGCGCCTCTGATCTCCTCCACCTCAAGGGGCCTATCGAGAAACGCCCTATGATCGTCCGATAGCCAGCATAACGCAAGATCATCAAGGAATCCCCCATATCGAACCTCTCCCGCTTGTTGTGTAGTGTATAACTGCGTGTAGTGTTGCACAAATGTCTCCTGAATCTCCTTCGTGTTCCGACAACGCGTACCATCTGGCAAGGCCAATTCCAATACATCTGCACTAAACCGCTGGTGTCTTGTGAGCGCAGCAAGTACCTTCCCCGGCCTCTCACCCTCGCAATACCTTCTCGCAGTCCAGTATTTGCCCCTGTGCTTCACCTCCCTAGCTGCCTCTTCCTCATACTCAGACAGTTTGTCCCTAAACTGGCGCCTGAGTTCCGAGTCAGAGCTAGTCTGCATTCTATTTTCTAGTAACTTTAAATCAGCCTCCAATCCTGAAAGAGTTCGAACAATGGTCTTGAGCACCCCACAGCTCTTGGATATTGTGACACCCAGGATCGTTACCTTAAACGCCTCCCATATCATTTCTACACTGTCTACAGATCCCCTATTTCTTGAGAAAAACTCCTCAACTTCCTCTCCAAGCTCCGCCTTGAATATGGGGTCTAACAGGGCAGAAGGAAACAGCCTCCAGGGTGGTCGCGGTCTATGAAGCCCCGGCACCGACAGCATAACCTTAACAGGGCAATGATCAGAGTATGTCCTGGGGAGATGTTCCACCTCATGTATCCCCACTACAAGCCCCCTGGACAGAAGCACATAGTCCAATCGCGCCCAGGTGCGAGCATGCGCCGTGAAGTGTGTACCCTCCTTACCGCCCGGGTGAGCATATCTCCAGCTATCTACCAGGCCCGACTCCTCTACAATGCCCTGCAACACATCTCTAGCCTGTACATTATATTGTGGACTCCCATCCGATCTATCCTCCATTGCCCGCATCGCCAAGTTGAAGTCACCACCACAGACAATATGTGAGGCCTCCACTGCCATAACATGACCCCAAAGTGTAAGAAAAAAAGCAGGGGTATCAACATTCGGCGCGTAACAGTTCACAAAGAGCACTGTATCCAGCCCAAGCCTCCCCCACAATAGCACATATCTCCCTTCCTGGTCCACCCGCACTCCCAGCTCCTGGAAAGAAAGTGACTTCTTAATCAGTTCAACAGTTCCACGTGCATATGATGAGTATGATGAAAATCTCCTCACTGCGGCCCACTGCCTCCCAAATGTAGGATTAGTCGTCTGACGCAGATGTGTTTCTTGCAGTAAAGCTATCTGTATTGTATGCCTATCTAAATACTGTAGTACATTCCTACGTTTCCTGGCATCATTGAGCCCACGCACATTCCAGGACAAGATCGATATCCTATCTAACATGTTATCTAGCATTACCCGTGGTCAATGATAAGCGTGACATATGCAACCATTTAACAATCCCGTGTCCCCAGTCCAGAGCAGTCGACCACAATACTTGAATATACTCCCCCCCCCATGCCAGTCCCACACCACATTCATCCCCGTTTTCTTCCATCCCCAGAACCTGACAACCCCCTCCCAGCCCCAACCAACAACTCACGTGTAACAGACACGCATTCAGCCCCAGTAACAAGGCAACTTCAGCATATAGTATTCTAATAGCACTGACAATGGTCGTATCAGGAGGACCCCGCCTTCGCCCCCCTCCTCCCTCACGGTAACAGCAATATTGAGCAGAAGGCATAGGACCACCCCTAGGCGCATTTAGATAGTCCAGACCCAGTACGGTCTCGAAATAACCAAGACAGTGATCCTGATAGGCAGTCATGTCGAATGCACAGTCGCAACCAACAGCATCCTAACCCCCAGTTCCAAGTAGACAACGTACTGCTGAAGCAGTGCCTCCTCCCCCCTCCCACCTGACCAACCCCAACCTGTCAGGACCACAACCCACCCCCCCACCCATCTCATCACCCACCCAAAAAAACATTCGCAAGAAGAACCTCAAGAACAGTGGGGTATTCCCTCCGGGGTGTACTCCAAAGGTGCACATGGCCACCCCCTCACACCACGCCATGATCCTCCTTGCAGGTCGTATGTACGGGCCAGGCGTAGTGGGGGATGGGTGCCTGGAGCATATTACCATCATCGGCCAACGTTCCTCCAGTGACCCTCAGTTGCGCCCAGATGGTCCAATCCGTTATTCCTCACAGTAAGTTCCAAAAGTACAAGGCCAGGAGAGCACAGTCAACGGGAGCGGCCACCCCGTATCCGTCCAAAGAGTGCAAAGCAGCCACTGCCTAAGAAGTAGGTAGGATCAAGCATCTTCCTCTGCCGAATGGTACCCCTCCTGTCCCTCCTCAGCTCGTCGCCCGTCCGCAGCACGTTCCCGCCTGAGGCGCTTCACAAAGTCTTCTGCCTGTTGTGGGTTCGTAAAAAAATGCTGCTTTGCCTGATGTGTCACTCTCAGCTTTGCGGGATATAGCAGAGCATAGTCCACCTGCAGCTCTCTAAATTTCTTCTTAACCGCTAAAAATTTGCGCCGCTGTTCCTGCACCACCGGCGTGAAGTCCGGGTATATGGTGAAGTCGACCCCTTCAAAGGAGAGTGTACGGGCAGTGCGGGCCGCCCTAAGAGCCGCGTCCCGGTCCCGATAGTTCAGGAGGCGCGCAATGATAGGGCACGGTGGGGTACCCGTGGCTGGCCTCGGTCCAAGGGAACGGTGCGCTCGCTCCACAATGAATTGCGTAGAGAACGCATCCGCACCAACCAGGAGTCTCTCTACATACGTCTCCATCTTCCCCACATTCGTCATCTCCGGTACGCCCACCACGCGTATATTGTTACGCCGACTTCTGGCTTCCAACTCCTCATTCTTAGCAGCTATCACCCGTAAGATATTTTCCATTCCCGCCAGTTGTAGTATGTGTGGCTGCAGTATCATCATGGTCCGAGATGCGTTGTTCCGCCGTAGTGAGGCGCTCCTCATGCACATCAAGTTTTTGCACAACTGCGTCCATTCGCGAGGATAATTTATCCACTTTATCCACTATAGTGGCAAACCCCTGCCTCATTTCCTGCATCATCTGTTGGAAGTCCGGGGCAATAGGCTGCAGAGCAGCGTCAGTGACAGGTGGGGGGGATCTAGAGCTCCCGGCGTCCTGTGCAAGACGTGCACCCCTCCTGGCCGCCATTGAATCAAAGGACAGTTTAGGCTGTTTATTGTCCGGTTTCCCCATGTTACCACGCCTGCAGTCCGTAGCAGCACCCACTGGAGTTCACAATGAGGGTCAAAGAAACTTCAGGACTCACCGCAACGTGATCAAGCGGAGTGTCTTCCGTCCCCCGGCTGGTATGCACAGCGCACAGGAGTCCCAGATCAGGCTGCAGTACCCAGGTCCCAGCACAACTCAGACGCAATCCACAGGTCGTAGCACTCCCCAGCAACACCAAGAGCGGTCACGACCCAGGTAGCAGAGGATAACACTCACGGCAGCATGTTAAGTAGCCCTGTGCGGGAGCGACAGTAACACAGCTCTGCAAACGAATAGGCAGTAAAGTAGTCCTCCTCTCTAGTCAGCACCAAGGGCAATGTGCAGGTCACAGCAGTGGCAGTAGCGGTGCTGCCCAGCCGCCAGGATCACACGTACCAGAACGAGCAGCATGTAATAGAGATCAATAGGGGAGGTGAGGTAAGCTGCCCATCAGGAAGTATTCCAGCTTGTGGACAAATGCAGCAGATCACCAGCGTTGAAGAACACGGCACATGCAGCGTACCGCCGACAGCCGTCTCCCCCAGCCCATGGCTCTGATGTCACCAATGGCGCCAAGCAATACCTGTGCAGTGCCTCAATAGTATGTCCGGTGAGCGCCCACAGCGCAGCCCATCACTGCCGCATCACCCGCCTTATGTCCGCAGCACACCATCCAGGCGGGTAATGGTGTGTAACAAACGGAGGCACGAGCAGGTTGGAGAACCCCGCCACTCCCGTCAGCGTAATGGCCGCCACCTGCAACGGCCGCCGGCCCGGTGCATGCGATGTTCCGCCTCAGTCCCTGTGCAGCGCACCGCCCCCAGCAGAGCCTCGCACATGCCCGTGCGGGATCAAAGCGCCGGTTCCATTCTCCGGCAGCGCAGTCTGCAGTTAAGCGTCTCACCAGGGAGTCTCTCCGAGAAACACGCGTTAGGGCCCTCACCCCACGTTGGACGCCGCGGGCTCGAGTAGGCAAGAGAGCCGGACAGCAGTGCACGTCTCCTCCAGAGGGTCTTTTGGGGGTAATTTCATCCACACATAACTTCGGCCAGGAAGCTCCGATTCATATGAAATTTGGACCGAGTGTAGATAGTGGCATCACCTCCAAGGATCCGGGGTCAGAAGAGGAACAGGCGACGATCGGACAGGATTAATGGTCGGATTAATTCTCCAGGCTGCAGGAGCCTCACAGCAGTGCGGCCATGCTGCAGTGCGCCCTCTAGCGCCCCTCCAACGTCGGGAAACTATTGTGCCCAAGATGTTTAGAAGGGGATCTCTTGGGAACCATCGCCTTCCCTTCAATAAATTCCTGTGTATCCAACTACAAATCTCACTTCCGTTTGGCAGTACAAATTCAGTTGACTTCAAAAATATACCAAATGGAAGTCCTAATAGACAGGCGCAACAGGGAATTTCGTAGATTTTGAAACAACTCAACGGTTACAAATTGCTTGTGAGAAAAAGGTCACTCCAGAAATTGTGCAAGCAGTAGATGGCAAAATATTGTCTGGAGGCCCTGTTACCATGCAAACCTCTAAAATTCTGATGTTCTGCATAGATACAAATAACCAACAGCATAAAGAGGAAGTTCATTTCGATGTAATCCAAGCCCCACAATATGGCTTTATTTTAGGAATGCCTTGGCTTTGCTTGCATAACGCTTTAATAGATTGGCAAAAAAGGGAACTTGATTTTCTTTCTCAATATTGTCACTCCACATGTTTAACACCTTGGGTGCTTGAGAGATTCCCCTCCTGTGCTGCATTCCCTGAATCCCCATTGTTCATGACGAGCTCAGCTCGTCAGGAGCACAGCTCAACCGTGCCTCATGACGAGCTGAGCTCGCCATGAGCAGCGAAGAGGTTAAAGACCAAAGAATCTACAACGGGACAAATTGCAACTGTAGGAGGGTGGATACCTGACTATGGTTACCCCCAACTTTTTGCCTGGTGTTTTGCTGGTTTTCCGACTTAGTTGACCTGGGACCCTGCTATTCACGGCCCCAGGCCTACTGCTCTCTCTGTAAAATGGATTCCATGTACCTTAGGTGCATTTACCAATTGGTACTGGGCCACCTTATCAGTCCCTGTACCCAGGGCATAGATGTACCCAGGGCCTACCAGGGGCTGAAGCATGTATTATGCCACCCCTGGCTGGCCATCTAAGTCTGACACAACTGGCTGCACGACAGCTGGGGCAAGGTGGTGTAATCACCCTTTGCTTGAGATATAGTATACCTATATCTAACCCTAAAATGGACACATGTATTCCTATCAGTCACTCCTATGGCAGGCCTTAACAATCCTGAAGGCAGAGTGCTTGGAATCATGTGAGATGGTTCTCTGGCATGAGCTGAGCCCGTGTGCAGCTTGCGGAACCAAGTCCTAATAGCTGTTCCATGATAACGCGTACCATATACTCTTAAGTGCATTATAATCCTCGCGGTTATTTGCCAACTCTGGTATCGCTTTATCAAAACATGTCGAGTAAGGTGTCATACGAATTGGAATACTAACCCCTCACCAATTCTGGCGACGGGGTTAGCATTCCACCCTTCTAGAGGGACACGACATGTATGTAACTGTGAACCCCGGTTAAAGTTAACTCGAGCCTCAGCATCACAAAATGGATGCTGCCACCACAGACACAAGTCTGACCCCCTGCAGCTGGGAGTCCTTCCAGCGAGGGGAGCTTGGACAAAGGGTTTCCTGTCAGGGGCGGTGCTAGCACCATCCCATACAGGGTTTTGTGTATCCTAGGTAGGCAGGGCTGAATAGGAAGGTGACTGCAAGTGGCACCCCGGTGCTCACTATGCATCTGCCGGCTTGAACCAGTTCCAGGGGCACACCAGCCCCTGAGCTGGGGAAAGTCCGGCATGGGAGAGGGGTGTAACCACCCCCCTTCCTGGTCCCACCCATGGGCAGGACCGAGTCCCGTACCAGCCCCTTTCTTTAGAATAAAGGTGGGAGCGGGGACCCTTCCAAATTAGATCATCTTTGAATCCTGAAACTACTTTCTACGAAAGGAACTCAAAACTTCTTCTCAAGATTTCTCCCTTGTGACTAAGGAGTAGTCACCCTGCAGCAGCAGGCACCAACTAAGTATCTTGCGGTTTGCTAAGACGTCCTTCCTCCGGAACCAGACCGACCAGCACGACGAGACCCGGACTCCCTGCCCTCTCTGACCTCTACCTGCCTCTACAGCACAGCTGAGAACCGTGGGTGCGACGAGACCAGTGGACCCGGCGACCATCAGAGCCAGCACGACACTGACCCAGCACGACCGCCGAGGGACCCTCGAGTGGGTGCATTGGGGTAAGAGAAGCCCCAACCCCAAGCAGCACGAGCACCGAAGACCAGCCCCCCAGCATCCACCAGATCTGCGTGGGGCCCTTTTGCTTCTGTGTCGCTTGCCACGTTGTCCGGTCACTTGCCCGTTGGCTAGTGACCCTCTTGACGATGTCCTACGTTTGTTTCACCGCTGGTCTAGCTCCTCTAGACTGGCACTAGTCTCCTCCTGAAGGGGACCTTCCTCGGACCCTCCTGGTCCACCCAAGACGCCATTTTGTGTCGCCACGTGGGCTTGCCGTAGCCAAGGCTTGTTGCCTCCTTAACCGGATCCAGCATCGCCAGCAGCAGACATCTGACGTGGGACAGCTCGCAGACCTCCAGCCTGGTCGACATCAGCGACCCTGGTCCGTGCAGCAGCAGAATCCAGTGTCACCTCTTCACCTGGCTGAGTGACCTCGTCCGGTGCCATCCTGGTGCCCACCTAATCACTGGCTAGTGATTCAGACCTTGGTCCCCTCTGCTTACAGGTACTCTTCTTCAGCTGATCCCGTCCTTGGATAAGCCCGGAACATCTTCACTGGTCGCCTGCCAGCAACTTCCACTTCAGGCTCCTGGTTCGTTAACGAGGATTCCCGACAACACTTGAACCCTATGCAGCCGCAGCCCCTGGGCTAGGTAAACCGAGTACCATGGTGCTCCAGCGTAGAACAACTCTCTAAGTGTCTAGATCCACTTTCGTTTTTGACCTACCTAGTCGGGTTCACCCGAGAACACTAACTTTTGCATTTACTAGGATCCATAGACTTTGTCCCGCATTACGCATGAGTGTTCCCACTCTGCACACGGCGTTCCTAGACCTCCTGCTTCTAATCTAAGGGTTCAGCATTGTAGGCCTAGCGATTCCAAAGTCTCTGAGAGTAGTACTTACCTGCTAGTAATTTCGCATTCCACTTTTGTAGTATATGGTTTTCCGTGCCGCTCGGGCATTTGTGTAAATTGTGTGACTTTCAGTATTTCTTTAAGAGCTTTGTATTGTGCTTAGCGCCCTGTCCTCATAAAGAGTCCAGGGCTGTTGTGTTATAAATAAATATCCTTTTATTTTCATAACAACTTGTGTGGTGTCCTTTCACTTGGTGTTCAAGGGGTATATGTGATGGTATAACAGCTGGTTTAACACGCCCTCTAGAGTTTAGCCTAAAGACTGCTCTTGTCCATGCTACTAGGATAGCTGGTCTATAAGGTTGACTTACAACCAATCATCAATAAGGGTCGTTTGGACTGATACATAGTGATCACTAGAATAGTGAGCACTGCATATCAGGCCAACTTCTCACAGCAACCACGGAAGAGAAAGAAACCGTGCTACCAACTCCCTATGAGGAATTTAAAGAAGTCTTCAGTGAAGCAAAAGCAGCGACCCTCCCTCCTCATTGGTCATACAACTGTCAAATTGATCTTGTGCCTGGTTCATGTGTGCCTAACTGTCGGATATATGCATTATCAGAAAAAGAAAACCAACATTTGAGACAATATCTTGATCAGTACTTGGAAAACGGATTTATACGCCCATCTAAGTCACCTGCGGCCTCTCTGTTGTTTTTTTATTCCTAAGGCAAATGGGGAATTAAGAACTTGTATTGATTTATAGAGCATTGAATAAGATCACAATAAAGAACAAGTACCCCCTTCCATTGATCCCAGTTCTTTTGGACCAGGTGAAGACCGCTGTGATCTACACCAAATTAGATCTTCGAGGTGCGTATCATTTGGTGCGCATTCGTAATGGTGACGAATGGAAAACGGCGTCTAAAACCAGATATGGGGGGGCGTGGCCAAGATGGCGGTGTGAGCGGACGTGTCTCCGAGAGCTCCCACCGCCGGCCGTCTTTATAGCACCATTGCAGCGCTTCAATCCCTCATCAGTGGGCCCCGTCGGAGAGCGCTTACAGCCGGGAGAGGTCTGCACCCGGAGGAGAGAACCGAACGACGCTGGGGCCACCCGGAACAGAGGGAGAAGTGCCGCTGTGAGCGAGGCCGGGTTGGGCCTAGCGGAGAGGAGCCGCGTGACCTTGGGCCCCGGCGAGGCAGTCCGACTGGGTGGCGCCAGACTACGCGAGAGCCGACGCCGGAGCAGAGGGTCCGGCCCGCGCGTTGACAGCGCGAGGCCCCTGGGACGACACTGTCCGGGGGCTACTGCGGACCCGCGAACACACGGTTGCGGTGGTAGCGGCAGAGACAGATCTCTGACGGCGGACGAGCTGGCGGCCAGGCGAAGTGGGCCTGACCGCGGAGTACGGCGGACGGAACACAGAACCCGAGCCCCAGGGACTGAGGTGAGGAGCAGCGGGGAGGAATCGTGCCCGAGTGGCGGCTGAGAGTGTTGGCGCGTCGACCAGGCCCAGAGGGTTTCGGAAGCGCAGAGATAGCGCCCACAGGGGGAATCGAACGGAAGCGCCTGATTCGCACTGGAGTTTGCTTCCGCCATTTTGAGCCACTCGCTGGTCGGAGCTGCCCCTTGTGTGGCATCCTAGAAGCCCTGCTAGGCCCCAAGACTGCGAGCAGAACACAGAGGCGCTCGGTGGGCAAATAGAGGCCGGTGCCCGGACAGGAGCAACCGGACACCAGTGACTGGTGTCCTGGTCCAGCTGCGGACACCCTGGGGTTTGGGCAGTGACAGAGTGTAGTCTCCTCGGCACCGGAGCGGGGAAAGGCGGGCTCCTGGCGCAGCCTCTAGGTGAGCTCCCCTGAATACCGGACCGACCCGTCGAACTTTCTTGCACCCTCGTTGCCGGAACCCATGCCGTCAAGCAGCACTGGTGGTGTCCGGGCCGGGGAGGCCCTGATTGGCATGTCCTCGGGGAGAATCCAGAAGGACAGGACTATTAAGGATCTATTCACTCCCAGCACAATGGGGAAGCCGACGGACACCGCCACATCCAGCCAACGTACCGGCACGGAAAATAAGACCAGGGACTCTCCACCCTCGGGAAAGGCGGACATTGAGGAGACTATCACAAAGACCTTTCTAGAATCCCTCTTCGCTGGCCTGCGAGAGGACATCCACGCGTTGAAGAGGGAACTACAGGAGGAAATACAGGAAGTCCGACGCAACACTGACGCCATAGGAGAAAGAGTGGCGGACCTAGAGGCCAAATGCGATGGGCTAGATGTAGAAATAGAGGCGCTGCGGCAAGAAATAGTCCGTATTCATGACCAACACGTGGACCTCCAGTCTCACGCCGAGGACCTGGAGAACCGCTCCCGGCGGCACAAAATCAGTATTCGGGGAGTGAAGCAGGCTCCCGACACAGACGACCTCTTCCATTTCACCCAAGGCCTCTTCAACCACATCCTGGGCCGACCGGGGGACTCAGCGCTTCGGTTGGACAGGGCCCATAGGACGGGCCCGCCCAGGGCGGCCTCGTCCCAACCGGCCGACATCTTGGTCTGCGTGCAGGACTTCCGCACGAAGGAGGAGATCCTTAGCAAAGCGCGCCAGATGGGAACCATCTCATATGGTGCCCACTCGCCGACTCTATATCAGGACCTCGCCTCCATCACCCTGGAGAAACAACGGTCATTCCGACCGATCACGGCGGAACTGCGACGCGACATCCCGTATAGCTGGGGTCACCCCTTTCGCCTGGTGTTTAAGCTGGACAGCAAGGTTCACCAGTTGCGGTCTTTGAGGGATGCATGCAAATTGCTAGGCCTTGAGGAACCGACGGAGGATGACGATCAGCCTGGCGGGGGAGTAAATGGCACGGACGGCCCTGGGCAGTGGAAAAAGCAACGGCAACGGCGACGACGAAGACCGAGGCGCCCGGCCGCGCAAGAGATCGAAGATGGTCGCCGTACTGCGGTAGAAACCATAGCGCTGGGACTGGCAACCTCCGACAGCGGATAACCAACGATGAGGTGGCACGAGGGCTTTTGATGAGACAGTGGGGATTGAGGCCGACTGAGTCAGCGGCGGGGGCGGAGGTATTGGACTCAGACACATTCCCCCGAAGGTGTCCCAACCTCCTCGTCTTCCACCAAGTGCTTACTGAAGCAGCGGCGGCACCTGATAGACACGTTCTGGTTGGGGGGGACCTCAATTTAGTTTTTGACAACCTACTTGACAGGTCAGCGCAGCGATCCACGCAGGCAGGCACTTTATCGAAGGGGGGACGGAACAGATTGTCAGAACTGGGTATGACGGACTTGTGGCGCTCCCTCCACACGGGCGACCGGGATTACACATATTACTTCAATGGCCACAAAACCTATGCGCGCCTAGATTATTTTCTAACATCCACTTCATTTAGAGCGCTGGCGTCAAGCGTTGAGATAGGAGCGGCAGCCCTTTCCGATCATGCACCACTCACAGCGGTGTTTACCTTTCCACCGGTGGGGCGCAGTGCCCGTTGCTGGAGACTGAGGGACACGCTGCTGCACAGACAGGGGGTTGTGGCCAAGATCAAGGAAGCTATAGCTGAATACCTGGTACACAACACACCGACGGACACTTCACATGCAACACATTGGGCAGCACTCAAGGCAGTCGTACGGGGCGAGTTCATTGCAATCGCGGCAGCAGAAAATGCGGAGAGGTCCCGTAAGAGAGACGAGCTCTCTGCCCGCACAAAGGAATTGGAGCAGGTACACCAGAGGACAGGGGCGCCGCGGGTGTGGAAACAGTTGTGAGTGGCACGTCAACAGTTAGCAGCACTAGATCAAGATAGAGCAGAATACGCGGCACTACGGGTAGACATGCATACTACACAGGAGGCGACAGATGCGGGAGGCTGTTGGGTCGGGCACTCCGCGAACAGCAGCAGCGACACTCGGTGCAGGAAATACACACGCAGAACGGAGTCACAGTGACGGAGGACGGAGCTATAGCGCAGGCATTTAGTGACTTTTATACCACACTATACGAGGGGGCTGCTCTGGATCCAATGGACGGGGCGGCCTTCCTGGACTCTGTGTCCACACCGGCTTTATCGACGGAACAATCAGAACTCCTTGACAGGGAGATCCGTCCTGAAGAAGTCATTGCCGTGATCTCCCTCCTCAAGCTGGCCAAGTTGCCGGGACCGGATGGCTTCACCGCCGCCTTTTTAGCCCGGCGCCATCCCAAGAGATCTGATGAGTGCCATGATCTCGGTCATTCCCAAACCGGGAAAGGACCGAACGCAATGCGGTGCCTACTGCCCTATCTCGTTACTTAACGTAGATCTGAAGCTATACACCAGTATACTGTCGAAGCGGCTGGGCCCACTTATGCCGCGTCTGATTGATCCGGACCAGGCCGGCTTTATACCGGAGCGCCAGACGGTCGACAACACAAAAAGAGCACTCCACTTAGTGGAACGGGCCTCCAGGTTGCCGGGAGAGTTCATGATGTTGGCAATTGATGCGGAGAAGGCCTTTGATCGTGTCCACTGGCCGTACTTGGAAAAGGTGCTCATCAAGGCAGGGTTAGGCTCGAGATTTCGTACGTGGGTTCTGAACTGCTATACCTTCCCCACGGCGTCGGTTCGGGTGAATGACTGCTCATCGCCTGTATTCCCCATATAACGCGGAACTCGGCAGGGGTGTCCGCTCTCGCCCCTGCTCTTCGCGCTGTATATGGAACCCCTGGCGCAGGCCTTGCGATCGCATCCGACCATTAAGGGGATTAAATTCGGGGCTTATATCCACACGATTAGCTTATACGCTGATGATGTCTTGCTTTCCTTTGCTTCCCCTGCGCCATCCCTGCCGCCGGGGCGGCCATCTGTGAGAAGTTGGCCTGATATATGTGCTCACTATTCTAGTGATCACTTTGTATCATACCAAAGGACCCTTATTGATGATTGGTTGTAAGTCAACCTTATAGACCAGCTATCCTAATAGCATGGACAAGAGCAGTCTTTAGGCTAAGCTCTAGAGGGCGTGTTAAGCCAGCTGTTATACCATCACATATACCCCTTGAACACCAAGTGAAAGGACACCACACAAGTTGTTATGAAAATAAAGTATATTTATTTAGAACACAACAGCCCTGGTCTCTTTATGAGGACAGGGCGCTAAGCACAATACAAAGCTCTTAGGAAAATACACAAAGTCGCACAATTTACGCAAATGCCCGAGGGGCACGAAAAACCATATACTCTAAAAGTGGAATGCGAAATTACTAGCAGGTAAGTACTACTCTAATATGCTTTAGGATCGCTAGGACTGGACTACTGAACCTTCAGATTAATAGCAGGAGGCCTAGGGAGATTAAGTGCAGAGTGTGCACTCTCACGCGGGATGCGGGACAAAGTCTATGGATGCTAGATTTCGTAAAGTTAGTGTTATCGGACGAATCCGACTAGGTAGAGCTGAAACGAAAAAGGATCTGGACCTTTGGATGGTAAAGCTATGCCGGAGCACTGAGTTTACCTAGCCCAGGGGCTTCGGATGCATAGGTCTGAAGAGACGTCGGGAATCCTCGTTGCAGTCTATGGAGCCTGAAAGAAGAAGTTGCTGGCAGGCGACCAGTGATGAAGCTCGAAGTGATCCAAGCCTGGATCGAAGATGGAAGACACCTGTAAGCAGAGGGGACCAAGTTCTGAATCACTAGCCAGTGATTAGATGGGCACCAGGATGGCACCGGCTGAAGTCACCTCGACCAGGTGAGTGGGCGACGCTGGGCTCTGCAGTCTCTCGGACCAGGAGGCGTTGTCGGCGACAAGGATGGAGATGCGAGCTGTCCCACGAAGGTATCTGCTGTCGGCTATGTTGGACCCAGGATTGGGGCAACAACTCTTGGCAAATGCAAGACCAGCGTTGGAAATGTCGTCTTTCGTCGTCGGGAAGACCACAAGCCAGCAGGCAGGTAGCCAGACAACGCGGTGAGCAGCAAAGAGCAGAAGGGTCCCACACAGATCTCGTGGATGCTGGGGGGCTGGACTTCCGTGCTGGAGCTGCTCAGGGTTAGGGCTTCTCACACCCCAAAGCACTCACTCGAGGATCCCTCGGCGGTCGTGCTGGGCAAGCGTCGTGCAGTCCTGAAGATGGCCGGTCCCTCGAGGTCTCGTCACACCCACGAATCTCAGCTGAGCTGACAATGCAGGTAGAGGTCAGAGGTGCCAGGGAAGCCGGTTCTCATCGAGCTGGGCAGTCTTGATTCGGAGGAGAGACTTACAGCAAACTGCGATGCTTGGATGGTGCCTGCGGGTGCAGGGTGGCTACTCCTTAGCCACAAGGGAGAGTCTTCTGAAAGGTTCAAGAGTTCTTTAGTGGAAAGTCATCAAGATTCGGAAATATCTTATTTGGAAGGGGTCCCCGCTCCCACCTTTATACTAAAGAAAGGGGCTGGTACGGGGCTGGTACGGGACCTGCCCCCCTCGTCTTTTACAGTTCTGCTCTGTTTATTTGTTGCCTGACGTTTTCTGCTGTATTGCATTTTGCTGCCTGTCTTCCTGTAACCTGTTATTTTTCCTTCTGTATTGCGCGTTCGTTTGGCCCTTCGCCCTCCCTCCCTGCTCCCCGCTTCCCGCCACCGCCGATAACCACGCCCCTTTTGCCTTCTGTTCCCTCCCCGCTCCCGCCTCCCAGCTGCTCCGCCCCCCCGAGCACTTCGCCATATATGGCGACCGTGCGAATGCGCAGCGGTCACGCGCAGCGGGTGCGCCGTTTGTGCGCCGAAGGCGCGCCAAAGGTAAGCCCGTCTGCGCCCGTCCGCGCCTCGACTGCGCCCAGTGCCAGGACCCCTGGCCCTCGAAGACCCCGTCCGACCCGCCTGACGTACACCGCCGCCGCCCTCATCGCACTCAACTCCGGCCGAATCCCAGGTTGCTACCAAGCCACCCCACGACACTCCCACGGACCCTTCAGCTGCCACGCATGCAAGTTCACCTGCATCCGGACCTGCCCGGCACCAGCACCTGCCAAGCCGAACACCAGCAGCAACCACCTCAAGTGCATCCTGCTCAACACCCGCTCCATCCACAGACACGCCATCGAACTCTGGAACCTCCTAGACGCCACAGCCCCTGACGTTGCCTTCATCACGGAGACCTGGATGAATGCCTCTTCTGCGCCCGACATCGCCATCGCCATCCCAGAGGGCTACAAGATCACCCGAAGGGACCGCACCGCCAACCAGATGGGAGGAGGCATCGCCATCATCCACAGGAACACCATCCGAATCACGACTAGCACCGACAACACCCTAACCACCGCCGAACACCTGCATTTCCAGATCCACACCGATCCGAAGACCACCCTCAGAGGCACCCTGATCTACCGACCCCCGGGACCACGCACTCAATTCAGCGAGGACATCGCCGACTTCGTCAGCCCGCACGCCCTCCCCTCCGCTGACTACATCCTCCTGGGAGACCTCAACTTCCACCTGGAGAACAACAACGACCGCAACACCAGCACCCTGCTCGACAACCTCGCCAAACTTGGACTGAAGCAACTGGTGAGCACCCCCACCCACCTCGCCGGACACACTCTCGACGCCGTCTTCTCATCCAGCAAAGACATCGCCTTCAGCCACGCCACAGAACTCTACTGGACGGACCACAGCTGCGTACACTTCACCTTCAAGAGAACAACGATCCACCACCACCAGCAACAGGTTGCCCGTAGAAGCTGGAACAAGATCACTGCCGACCAGCTCACCGCTTCCCTGAGCCAGCACCCTCCTGCCAGCTCAGCGAACCCCAGCCAGGCCGCCGACAACCTCACGAAGTGGATCAGCAACTGCGCGGACGAACTCGCCCCGATGAGGACCCCGCCCAGCAGACCCGGCAGCAAGAAAGCCCCATGGTTCACCGACGAACTCAAGAGCTCCAAGAACAACTGCCGAGCCCTCGAGAAAGTCTGGAGAAGGGAACCAACACCGGACAACATGACCACCCTCAAGCTCGCCACCCGGAAGCACCACCAACTGATCCGCGCCGCCAAGAAAACCGCTTTCAAGGACCGGCTGGATAACAACGCACACAACTGCAAGGAACTCTTCAACATCGTGAAAGAGCTCTCCAACCCCAACGCCGGAAACAACGACATCACCCCTTCGCAAGATCTCTGCAACTCCCTCGCCTCCTACTTCCACAACAAGATCGCGGACATACACAACAGCTTCAGCACCCAACCGACGCACGCCACGACCACAGCATCGCCGCCCACCGCCGCCCTCCGAGCCTGGACTCCGATCAGCACCGAAGACACCGTCCGCATGATGAACTCCGTCCACTCCGGATCTCCGACCGACCCCTGCCCTCACCACGTCTTCAACAAGGCCGACGCTGTCATCGCACCCCACCTGCGGGACATCATCAACACCTCCTTCAACACCGCCACCTTCCCCGAGAGCTGGAAGCACGCAGAACTCAGCGCTCTCCTCAAGAAACCTACAGCAGACCCCACCGAACTCAAGAATTACCGCCCAATCTCGCTCCTCCCGTTTCCAGCCAAAGTCATCGAGAAGACCGTCAACAATCAGCTGGCCGCCTTCCTCGAGACGAACGGATCCCTCGACCCCTCGCAGTCCGGCTTCCGAGCCAACCACAGCACCGAGACCGCCCTCATCGCCGCCACCGACGACATCCGAGCCCTGATGGACAACGGAGAAACAGCGGCCCTCATCCTCCTAGACCTCTCCGCGGCCTTCGACACTGTCTGCCACCGCACCCTAGTGCAACGCCTCAGCAACGTCGGAATCCAGGAGAAGGCACTGGAATGGATCATCTCCTTCCTCGACGGAAGAACACAGAGAGTCCGCCTACCACCGTACAAGTCAGAAGCCACCAAAGTCATCTGCGGCGTCACTCAAGGATCCTCGCTGAGCCCTACCCTCTTCAACGTCTACATGAGCCCCCTCGCGGCCATCGCACGCCAACACAACCTCAACATAATCTCCTACGCTGACGACACCCAGCTGATCCTCTCCCTGACCAACGACCCCGCCGCCGCCAGAACCAACCTGCACGAAGGGATGAAGGAGGTAGCCGAGTGGATGACGACCAGCCGCCTGAAACTGAACTCTGACAAGACGAAGGTCCTCATCCTGGGCTCCACGCCCACCGCCTGGGACAACTCCTGGTGGCCCCCCGCCCTGGGCACCGCACCCAAACCGACTAACCACGCACGCAACCTGGGCTTCATCCTGGACTCCTCCCTCTCCATGACCAAGCAAGTCAACGCCGTCTCCTCGGCGTGCTTCAACACCCTACGCATGCTACGGAAGATCTTCTGGTGGATCCCCACGGAGACCAGGAAGACCGTCACCCAGGCCCTCGTCACCAGCCGACTGGACTACGGCAACGCCCTCTACGCCGGAACCACCGCCAAGCTCCAGAAGAGACTTCAGCGGATTCAGAACGCCTCAGCCAGACTCATCCTCGACATCCCACGTAACAGCCACATCTCCGGACACCTGAGAGACCTGCACTGGCTCCCCGTCAACAAAAGAATCACCTTCCGTCTCCTCACCCACGCACACAAAGCCCTACACGATCAAGGCCCGAGCTACCTCAACAACCGAATCGACTTCTACGCTCCCAAACGCCACCTCCGTTCAGCCAGTCACGCCCTCGCCGCCGTCCCACGCATCCGTAGAGCGATAACAGGAGGAAGGTCCTTCTCCTACCTGGCTGCCAAGACCTGGAACTCCCTCCCGACCGACCTGCGCCTGACCCAAGACCACCTCTCCTTCAGGAAGAAGCTCAAGACCTGGCTGTTCGAGCAGTAACGGCATCCCCCCCCCTAAGCGCCTTGAGACCCTACGGGTAAGTAGTGCGCTCTATAAATGTCTTTGATTGATTGATTGATAGGTCCTGCCCATGGGTGGGACCAGGAATGGGGGTGGTTACACCCCTCTCCCATGCCGGACTTTCCCCAGCTCAGGGGCTGGTGTGCCCCTGGAACCGGTTCAGACTGGCAGATGCATAGTGAGCACCGGGGTGCCACTTGCAGTCACCTTCCTATTCAGCCCTGCCTACCTAGGATACACAAAACCCTGTCTGGGTCGGTGCTAGCACCGCCCTTGACAGGAAACCCTTTGTCCAAGCTCTTCTCGCTGGAAGGACTCCCAGCAGCAGGAGGTCAGACTTGTGTCTGTGGTGACAGCATCCATTTTCTGATGCTGAGGCTCGAGTTAACTTTAACCGGAGTTCACAGTTACATACATGTCGTGTCCCTCTAGAAGGGTGGAATGCTAACCCCGTCGCCAGAATTGGCGAGGGGTTAGTATTCCAATTCGTATGACACCTTACTCGACATGTTTTGATGAAGCGATACCAAAGTTGGCACATAACCGCGAGGATTATAATGCACTTAAGAGTATATGATATGCGTTATCATGGAACAGCTATTAGGACTTTGCTCCGCAAGCTGCAAACGGGCTCAGCTCATGCCAGAGCACCATCTCACATAATTCCAAGCACTCTGCCTTCAGGATTGTCAAGGCCTGCCATAGGAGTGACTGATAGGAATACATGTGTCCATTTTAGGGTTAGATATAGGAATACTATATCTAAAGCAAAGGGTGATTACACCACCTTGCCCCAGCTGTCGTGCAGCCAGTTGTGTCAGATTTGTATGGCCAGCCATGGGTGGCATAATACATGCTGCAGCCCCTGGTAGGCCCTGGGTACCTAAGGTACACTGTACAGGGACTGATAAGGTGACTCAGTATCCAATTGGATATGTACCTAAGGTACATGGAATCCATTTTACAGAGAGAGCAGTAGGTCTGGGGCCCTGGATAGCAGGGTCCCAGGTCAACTAAGTCGGAAAACCAGCAAAACACCAGGCAAAAAGTTGGGGGCAACCATAGTCAGGTATCCACCCTCCTACACCATCCTGGATGCATTTGCGAAGGCCTCTGGCTTTAAGGTGAACATGACGAAATCAGTAGCACTTGACCTTTCCTTGGAGGCACACAAGCGGGCCTCCCTAGAAGCACAATTCCCCTTCCAATGGGCAGACGGTGCAGTCCCCCACCTGGGCATACAATTGGCGGCCACGCTACAAGAAACGGTGCGTCTCAACTACGCTAACCTTAGTCGCACTATCCGCGCGGAGGTCGGGCGGTGGCGGCACCTCCCACTATCTTGGCTGGGCCGAGTGGCAGCAGTAAAGATGACAATCCTCCCGCAAGTTTTATACGTTTTTCGGGCTTGCCCGCTCCGTCCCCCGGAGGGATGGATTCGCTGCACGCAATCGGAGCTGGCTCAGTTTGTGTGGAACGGGAAAAGGCCCAGACTCAAGCTGAGGCTAGGGATGCTTCCCCCGGAGAGTGGTGGGCTGAGCCTGCCGGATTTGCGTCACTATTACCAGGTGACCCAACTCCGAACCCTAGTGGAATGGAGCAAATGGGAATCGGAGCGCCATTGGTTGTTCCAGGACCAAGCGGTCGCGGGGCGTCCACTCCAGGAGGTGCCTTTCCCACGGCAACAACACCGGCCCCCTAACCTATACGCCTCCTTCGTCACGAGGGTACCGCTAGAGGTATGGGATCGAACATGCGTCTTACACGACCTGACGACCTTCCCGTCTCCCCTCACACCCCTGTTAGAGAACCCTGACTTCGGCCCGGGTAGGGATGTCCAGGCCTTTGTACGGTGGCGCCCAGCAGGATGCCGATGCCTCTTTCACATGTATTCAGGTGCGGGAGTGACGCCTTTTGAGGAATTCCGGAAGACCTATGACCTCCCGGAGGCTGAACGCCTTAGGTATCTACAGGTCCGACATTGGGCGCTTCAACCCCAGATCCGTGGAGACGCTACACGCAAGCTCAGTAAATATGAATACTGGCTTCTCTCGCGCACCACAGATAAGTGACTCATTTCAGACATATATCGGCTCCTCTTGGACAGATACTTCCGCGTTTATAATGCAGGACGGGCTAGATGGGAGAGGGAACTGGGGCGGACTCTGCGCAACAAAGAATGGGAGGACATTTACCACCGCGCCAGACACTCACAAGATGCGTGATGTTCGGTATCTCACGCGAGATGCGTGCGATTCGGTATCTCACGCGAGATGCGTGCGATTCGGTATCTCACCCAAGATGCGTGAGATTCGGTATCTCACGCATCTCATGCGAGATGCGTGAGGTTTGGCACCTCACGCGAGATGCGTGAGGTTTGGCACCTCACCCGAGAGGCGTGAGGTTTGGCACCTCACCCGAGATGCGTGAGGTTCGGCAGGGGGCGTGCCTACGATGATGTCAGCCGCCGTGCCCAGTTCCCCGTGCTCACTATTCAGCGTCTTTTGGTGAAGGAGGAAGAGGATCTTGGGGCTCCGTTTCTCTGCAAGGCCAGCTTTGTTCTTTTGATCGGTGGAGAGTTCTGGGTGCTTGAAATCTGCTACAACGCTCGCTGAGCTGCAGGAGGAGTTTAGAATCTGTAGAGACTTCTCTTCTTGATGGGCTCCCGATGAGGCTAGGTTTTGGGGGGATTACCTGTCACTAACCCAGATTCAGAAGTAGAGTCAATCCATCAATCAGGAGTTTGTTAAAGCACAACTACTCACCCGTAAGGGTCTCAAGGCGCTAGGGGTGGGGGGTGCAGGTTCCATTCCATCAAGGAGGGGGTCTGTCGAAGAGCCAAGTTTTGAGGTTTCTTGCGAAGATGGGGAGCGATGTTGTCTGTCTGAGGTGGAGTGTAAGGGCATTCCATGCTTTGGCGGCGAGGAAGGAGAAGGAGCGGCCTCCCGATCTGGTCTTTCTGGTGCGGGGGACCACGGCGTAGGAGAGCTGGGCTGATCGTAGGGTCCTTTGGGAGTGCCTGGAATTTGAGCCGGCTGTTCAGGTATGCTGGTCCGGTGCCGTGGAGGGCCTTGTGTGCGTGGGTGAGCATCTTAAAGGTGATTCTCGCCTCGACGGGGAGCCAGTGGAGTGTGCGAAGGTGCTGAGAGATGTGGCAGTGTTTTGGCAGGTTGAGGACCAGTCTTGCGGCGGCGTTCTGGATGTTCTGTAGCTTGCAGATGATGATTTTGTTTATTCCGGCGTAGAGTGCGTTGCTGTAGTAGTCTGCTGGTGACCAGGGCGTGAGTGACTGTCTTTCGGTGTTCGAGGGGGATCCATTTGAAGGTCTTACGAAGGAGGCGGAGGGTGTGGAAGCAGGAAGATGAGACAGATTTGATCTGGCGGTCCATTTTGAGCTCGGAGTCCAGGATGATTCCCAGGTTGCGTGCGTTGTCTGTGGGGGTTGACGGGTTTCCAAGGGCGGTGGGCCACCAGGTGTCGCTCCAGGCGTCGGGGTTTGGGCCCATGATGAGTACTTCTGTTTTGTTGGTGTTTAGTTGTAGGCAGCTGTTTTTCATCCATTTGGCGACGGCTTCCATGCCTTCTCGAAAGTTGCGTCTGGCGGTGTTGGGCTCGTTGGATAGGGAGAGGATGAGAGGGTGTCGTCTGCATATGACACGATGTTGAGTCCGTGGGTTCTGACGATGGGGGCAAGTGGAGCCATGTAGACGTTGAAGAGCGTCGGGCTGAGGGAGGAGCCCTGGGGGACTCCGCAGGTGTAGGTGTGGGGTCTGAGAGGAAAGGGGGGAGTCTGACCCGTTGCGTCCTGCCGGAGAGGAAGGAGCAGATCCAGTCGAGGGCCTTGTCCTGGATTCCTGCGTCGTAAAGTCTGCGTATTAGGGTGCGGTGGGAGACTGTGTCGAACGCCGCTGATAGGTCTAGGAGGATGAGGGCTACTGTTTCTCCTTTGTCCAGTTGGGTGCGGATGTCGTCTGTTGCGGCGAGGAGGGCGGTTTCCGTACTGTGTTTTTTTCTGAAGCCGGATTGGGAGGAGTCGAGGATGTTGTGTTCTTCAATGAATGTGGCGAGTTGGCTGTTGATGGCTTTCTCGATGACTTTCGCTGGGAAAGGGAGCAGGGAGATGGGTCTGTAGTTTTTTAGGTCGGTGGGGTCCGCTGAGGGTTTCTTTAGGAGGGGGTTGACCTCCGTGTGTTTCCAGTCGTCGGGGACGGAGGTGGTCGCCAGGGAGCGGTTGATGGTTGTGGTGGAGCACGGGTGCGATGGTATCGGTGGCTCTGTTGAAGATGTGGTGGGGGCAGGGGCCCGTGGGGGCCCCTGAGTGGATTGACTTCATTGTCTTCAGTGTGTCTTCGATGGTGAGGGCTGTCCAGTCATCAATCGCTGGTTTCCGGGTGTCGGGGGTGGTTCGTGAGGGTTCAGTGTGTTTGTTGTCTTTGTCGAAGTTGTCGTAGATGCTCTTGATTTTGTGGTGGAAAAAGGTGCTGAGTTTGTCGCAGAGGTCTTGTGAGGGAGGGATGTCAGTAGACTCGCTGGTGGGTTGGGCGAACTCCTTGATGATGCTGAAGAGTTTCTTGCTGTTGTGTGCGTGGGTGGAGATTCTGTCTTCAATCGCTTTTTTCCTCGTTTCTCTGATGAGTTGATGGTGGGCGTTGGTGGCGGCTCTGAAGTTGTTGTGGGCTTCTGTGGATTTGGTGTTTCTCCAGGCCTTTTCGAGGCGGCGGCATGTGCGCCTGGACTCTCGAAGTTCGGTGGTAAACCATCTGGCTTTCTTGGCACGGGTATTGTTGTTTGTCTTGAGGGGGGCTATGGTGTTGGTGCTGTCCAAGATCCATCTATGCAGGGTTAGAGCTGCGTTGTTGGGGTCGTCGTTTTCCGCAATGGTTGGGGTGGAGTTGTTGAGTGAGGAGGTGAGCTGGTCGTTGGTGATTTTGGTCCAGTTTCTTTCTGGAAGCAGGGGCTGGTGTCTGCGGATGGTGTGTGTTCTGAAGGTGAAGTGGACGCAACAATAGTCGGTCCATGGGAGTTCGGTGGTGTGGCTGAAGGTGATGGAGTTTCCTGTAGTGAAGAGGGGGTCGAGGGTGTGTCCTGCTGAGTGCGTGGGCTCTGTCACGATCTGGCGAGTCCAATGTTGTGGAGGTTGTCCAGGAGGCATGTGGTGTTGGGGTCTAGTTGATTGTAGAGGTGGAAGTTTTTTTTTTTTTTTTTTTTTGTATAATACCTTTATTAACACAAAGCAATTTACACAGCATGAGCCCACAACCCTGGGGCCGGCTCGCTACGTTGGTACGATCATCTGGCATACAACGAATGCGTCATGAAGAGCAGCACAGTATTACATATGCAAGCCACCCCATACACCGTCCGTAGGCCTTCTAGCCAACAAATGATGTGAGTCTTACATTTTGTCATTTTATAGAAAAGTAAAACAGAAATTTAACATACCCCAACTAAGACCTCACAGTTCCCTCCCACACAGCCTAGCCATCAACTGTGACAATAGTTCCCGTTCCCACCAATAGTCTGCCACCATCAGACCCGGGCTCGTGCACCATACATCACTCCTGTCAGAATTAGACAAAAAAGAGCTAGTCCTCCTCACCGTCCTGCAGTGAGGTGAGGTAGTCCGTTAAGAAATACCAAATGTCCTTCGGTTTGGACTTCGCTGGCAGTTGCTCTTCATATGTTTGCAGTTTGTCCCGGCAGATGGACATATCATGAAGCCATGTTTTCTTCGTCGGCACCTTACGGCTGTGCCAACATTGCGCCACCTGCCTCTTCGCCAACAGCAATGCAATTGCACAGAACCTGCGCTTTAAAGCTCTGAATTGTGGCACAATACCTAGTAGACAAATCTTGGGTATACACTGCACCTCCTCCTCCAACATCACCCCCAGCGTGGCAGTGACCTCCTCCCAGTACCTCGCCACCTTAGCGCAGTCCCAGGCCAGATGCACAAAGTCTGCACCCTCCCTACCACATCTCTTGCACCTGTCTTCCTCCTGCAATCCAAACCTAAGCAGTTTTGCCGGTGTGTAGTAGATTTGGTGAAGAAATTTAAAATGGATAATTCTTAAATTGCCGTTAGGCGTCAGTATCTGTGTTAAAGCGCAGGTGCTACTTCATTCCTCATCTGTCAATGGCGTGTCCATTAGTGCATCCCACCTCCCCTTAGCCTTCTGAGTGTGTCCCGCCAGTTCCGATTGTGTAGCTGTGTACAGTCTGGACACCAGATGGGAGAGATCATTAGTGGTAATCAGTAGTTGCAGTGGTGCAAGGCATTCTGGCTCTGTTGGGAACTTCGGGTAATGCTCCCTCAACGCCCTGGTCAATCTGTAGTACGTGAAACGAAACATGGGAGTCTGATTTTGGATATAGTGCAATTGGTCTAGGCCTATGAATGTGCCCTCCTATAACACATCACCCAGTCTGTCAATACCAGCTTTACTCAGTAACGACATTCCAACTTTTTCCCCAGTGACGGACAATGCCTGATGATGCTGCAATGGCATAGCCGGTGCATACAGCGGGGTTTTGTGAGCCAACTGCCCAATCCTGTGCCATGCTTTGATCGTAGTGTCTACAGTGTTTATATCCTTTGCATGTAACGGTGGCCGAGTGTGTGTAACGATTGCAGACAGGGGGACAGGATAGGCATCACCCTCTTCTATGGCCGTGTGTGTAAGATACGGGACTGCGTGGTACCAGTATGCCGCATATTGTGCCTGCGCGCAGAGGTAGTAGAGAAGAAAATCAGGCACACTGAACCCACTGTGTGCAAATGGTAGTGTAAGTGTCTGCAAATCAATACGAGCCTGTTTGCCCGCCCATATCAAGGTCCGCACCAGGGAATTTATACGGCGGAATATTGCTTGTGGTGGTGTGATCGGTATGTTATTAAACAAGTATAACAACTTGGGTAACACATTCATTTTTACTATAGCTATTCTATCAGCTAATGATAGCGGCAAGTGTATCCAGCATTGAATTTTGTCTTCCAGTTTAGCGAGTACCACACCATAGTTCGCTCGCAGGACCTCCTCAGGATCCCTATGATACATGACCCCTAAGTAGCGTATTGGTTCTTATTCCAACGGGAAATCCACTACAAAGGACGATGTAGTGTCAGTGAGGGGTATTATGGAGGACTTAGCCCAGTTAATTGCCAGCCCCGAGTGCCCGCCAAATCGGATGTATTCCCTAAGCAGCGGGTTTAAGTGGGTTTCCGGGTCACGGACATAGAGCAACATATCGTCCGCGTAGAGTGATATGTGCAGAGGTCTAGCCACAAATTTCAGTGCAGATTCTTTGTAGTTCTGTCGTACTATGCAAGCTAGTGGCTCCAGGGCCAGCGCAAATAACAGTGGCGACAGTGGGCATCCCTGCCGTGTCCCACGCTCAATGTCAAACTGACCTGAGACATAACCATTGATCTTGACCCTGGCGCGCGGTTGTGTATAAAGCAAAGAGACCCATTGCACAAAACGCTTGGGAAACCCCATTCTATTTAGGACGGTAATCATGTAGCGCCATTCAATTGAATCGAATGCCTTCGCGGCGTCCAGCATGACGGCCACCGCTTTAACCGAGGGTTGCAGGTAATGCGAGAGTGCAAATAGGGACCTAGTGTTGTGTGAGGTGGACCTGGTGGGCACAAACCCAGATTGATCCGGAAGGACCAGTCGGGTCATCAGGGGGGACAGTCGACCTGCCATGAGTTTAGCGAGGATTTTCGAGTCCACGTTAATCAGTGACAGAGGTCTGTAGGAGTCGCAATCCTCTGGGTCTTTGGACGGCTTTAGAAGCACAATAATCATTGCTTCTCGCAGTGATGGGGGAAGCAGCGATTTTTCAAAGGAAGCGCCATACATTTCCACTAAATGAGGAGCTATAATGTCCGCGAATTGTTTATAAAATTCGGTGGTGTATCCGTCAGGGCCCGGTGCCTTGCCATTCGGTAAGGAACTTATCACCACAGTGACCTCCTCCACTGTTATGGGCCTAGCCAAGTACTCCCTGTGTGCATCCGACAGCCACCCAATCGCCACATCATGCAAATAGTCATACGTGTCCTCCGCTGGTGCTGTGGGTTGTGATTTATATAGTGAGCCAAAAGAGTCTACAAAGCATTTCAGTATATCCGCAGGGTGTGTTTGCAATGTACCCTCCCTAGATTTATTTTCTGAGTATCGCTGATTGTCCCAGTCCCTCACAAATTTTCCGAGCCAGCAGTGCCCCCGGTCTGCCCCCCTCTCCAAAGGTTCTAGCCACGTGCGTACGATCCAAATACTTTATTTCGGACTCCAGGAAGTCCGCATGTTTAGTATGCACGTCGCGTAGTCTAGGCAGTAGTGAAATATCTTGAGTTGTCTCATATTCCAATTCCAGGTCTCTCAACTGCTGTTCGCAACAGCGGATCTGGTTCCTAATGTCTTTGAGCACCCCTATGGTGGTGCCAATACAGACACCCCTAATCGTGGCTTTGAAAGCCTCCCAAAGTAGGCACGGGTCTTCCGTTGTCTGTGTGTTGATATCAAAATATTCCTTTATCGCTTTCTTAATGGTGTCTACATACACTGTGTCTGAGAGGGCCCGGAAATTAAATCGCCACTGGAAAGGTGGGGGGGTGTATTGTGGAATTTCCACTTGTAACAGGACCGGATTGTGGTCTGATAATGTGCGGGGTAACACCTGTATTTGACGAACCCACAAAGCCCAGTCCCTTGAACCTAACCAGTAATCCAGCCAGGACCAGCTATTGTGAGATGCTGTTATATGTGTAGCGCCTGGCGCATCAGTGTGTTGCAGCCTCCAGAGATCCGCTAATGCTAAGTCCTTCATCATGTGACCTACCATTTGACGCGACTGCTTGTGCTGCTCTAGTGAATTAGAAGATCGGTCTAGGCCGTCCTGCAGTGTCATATTCCAGTCTCCCCCGCATAATATGTGTGCACTAGCATGTTTTTGTAAGTGATCCTAGACTTCCCTGAAGAAGTCCGGAGCATCAGTGTTTGGTCCATATACGTTAAGGAATGTTACTCGTTGGCCCCTCAGTGTTCCCGTGACCAGCACGTACCTTCCAGAGGGATCCTGCGTGACCTTGTGTGCCTCAAAGCTGACCCCCTTCCTAATCAATACTAACACCCCACGGGAGTAGGAAGAGTAGGATGCCTTGTATATGGATCCAGCCCACCTTGTCCCCAGGTGCGCGTGAGTGTGCGGTCGAAGGTGTGATTCCTGCAGAAACGCAATATCTACATTCCATCTTGTGAGACTAGCAAAAATCTGTCTGATTTTCTGAGGCTTCGAGAATCCCCGTATGTTCCAGGTAAGCACGTTCAATCCCCGCCTGTCCGTATTCCTAGAACCCATTGACATCAGATAATGCAAAACATGACATACTTATACATTCCAATTCTGCAATTGATGCGTGCCCATCCACTACATAAAGAGCAACTATACCTATGGCAGGCATTTCCGGTGGAGAAACTAATAACATATGTAGACGCTGTGCTGTCGGTCTTCGTAAACATACAAATAACCCCCCTCCCCTGTTCCCTCCCACTCCAGCTACCCCAACCTGCCGAAGCCATATCCCCTCAGAGCACCATTCCCACAAACAAAAAACCATCAACTCAGTGCCCATACTGAGAACTCGTGTTGGGTATTACCCTCCGGGAGGTCCGCAAGGAGCACACTTCTTCACCCGGAAAACGGGTGCAGGCGATACTATAGCCACTGTGTAAATGCGTAATATATGTGATCATCTACCGCTATCCCCTCCACTCTCCAAGTACATACTAATATTACACAAGTAGTTACAGTGAAATAGTGGTAGCATATCGACCCTTCAACCCCGGCCACCGGCGGCGTCCGCACTATCCACAGCCCGTTCAATGTTCAGTCTGCGTCCTCTAGCACTGACAGTAGGCAGTATATGTGAGACGCGTATGGACCGGGGGTACATTCGCCAGACACCTTACCACACGGTCGCGCTTCACGTAGTACAACATTTTCCCACTCATACTGTGCCCCAGCGTTCATGATTACAAGGTGCGCCAGCTAATACATGGGGTAGGATCTCGCCACCTGGTCCACGTGTCTGAAACCACTTCAGTTCTGCTAGGTATCAGGAGTAACGACCCTGCGGAGAGGGCCTGTTAGCAGGGGGCAGTTACAGGTAGCAGTCAAAGTATAAACGTGGAGGGACATAGCAGTTCCTTCTACCCCAGTGGGTGCCAGCCCCTAAGGTATACAGGTAGCGTAGTACCAGCGCCATAGTCTACCCGTCGGATTTAGGTACCAGGCAAGCCCGCCCAGGTCAGTCACCAGCGGTTATGTGGCAATGCTCATTTGTCAACAGCACAACTTAACTCACCGCTGTCCGACGTTGGTTACCGGCAGTGGCTTCAGTCCGAGTCTCTTCGTTGTTCATTTTGCGAGTCTGCTTGTGACTCTCGCTGTACCTTTTTTACAAATTCCTGGGCCGCCTTTGGCGTAGCTAGCACCACTGCCTTCTCCTTCCACACCACTCGGAGTCGTGCCGGATATAACATTGAGTACACTATGTTCAAATCCCGCAGTTTAGCTTTCACTGAGGTGTACTCCTTTCGGGCCTGTTGAACTGCGACCGTGTGATCTGGGTAGAACTCCAGGGAGTTGCCTTGATGTTGTATTTTACCTTTTTCCCGTGCGAGCCGAAGAATCGTGTCCCTGTCACGATAGTTCAGGATCCTTGCCACAATCGGTCTAGGTGTGGCGCCCGGCGGTGGTCTAGGAGCCAACGATCTATGGGCTCGCTCCACTATATGAAGATTGGCGACAAGGCCTCTGTCCCAAAGAGATCCTTACACAGGTTTTCGATGTAGTTCTCCATCCGCCCCGTGTTGGTCGTCTCCGGCAGGCCCGTGATCCGAAAGTTATTGCGCCTCGAGCGCGCTTCCAAATCCTCCTCCTTCGCTCTGATCACTTCCAGGAGTCGTTCCATGCCTGCGCACTTGGAGGTGGAAGCTCGCGCTTCATCTTCAACTGCTGAAATCCTAGTCTCGGCCTCATCCAACCGTTCGCCATGTTTCTCCTGCCTAGCGGCCATGCTGTCCATCCGGCAAGTCAGGTTGTCCAGCTTACCGTTGATGTCCTGCAGATTGGATTGAATCGCCAGTAGGATCTTCTCCATGTTGCTGTTAGGGACAGGTTCGCCTCCATTTTCCACTACCTCCTCCGTGGATTTCGCCGCCTTCCTGTTGTCAAAGGAGATCTTAGGCTGCTGTTTATCTGGTTTCCCCATGATGGTGGATGGGGATGCCTCCTTTCTGCAATCGGGCCCAGACGCCCTCGTGACTCTCACCGCCGTCGCCGTGATGCACCCCCCAGGGTGCCAAACTGCCTCACCCACCACTTCCACTGCACTCGAGGGGAATGGCCGCGAGTGCCTCACGCCAGGCCCCGTGGACAATGGGGGTTCGTGGACAGGTCACCTCAACAGCAGTGCGGTGCAGCACGGCCAGGCTGCACCCGTTTGTCGGTCCGGTCCTTACCGCAGGCAGCCTGATGTAGTTTCCCGGCCTCCTCCGCGACGTCCCCGCCGCCGATGTAGTGCGCGAGTCCTGTGCAATCTGGCGGATCTCCGGTGTATTTACTTCAGCAGGTAGCGACAGCGCGCTCACAGATATTAGACCGCAACCGCTAATGCCAGCAGCCGCGTATACTACTTATCTGCCAGTCGGAGAGTCCAAAACTGCCCAGTCCGTGTTTATTGGCGCGAAGGTGATAACATCCTCACTCCGGCACCAGGCGCGGCCATCTTGTCAGGCATTCGTCCGGGGACACTGCAGAGGCAATTGGCCGTACACGGCGGTTATAGATAAGCCATCTCAGCAATTTGTGTTCAAAAGGCATCTTCTCATCCCTGTTATGATCACGCTGGTGTAGGAGGCCGATCTCATACCTTGTTCGCCACGCCAGTTCGAGGTCCGCCAAACGGCGCCGGCCATTTTGTCAGGCGAGCGTCCGGTCCACACATTTCGCTCGGTAAAAGTCAGTTTGCACTGAATGGTGTGCGAAGTCTTTCATTGCGGCCGGTGCAGCACATCTTCCCCCACACGTGAATATGCTCGGAGAGTGATTTAGTGGGGGTTACAGCAGCAAAATCTCACCTAGTTGGCGATCGCCCGGTGGAGCTGCGGTTCAGGCAGCCATTCCGCTGTGCGCCCCCTAGCGCCTCTTGTCGAGGTGGAAGTTGAGGTCTCCCAGCAGGGTGTGGTTGGTGAATGTGATGGCCTGCGGGGAGATAATGTCCGTGATGGAGTTGGTGAAGGGTCCACGGGGTCCAGGGGGTCGGTAGATGAGGGTTCCTCGGAGGGCGGCGGTGGGACTGGCCAGTATCTTGAAGTGAAGGTGTTCCATCAGTTTTGTGGACTCGTCAGGTAGTGTGCTCAGGCGGAGGCTAGATTTGTGGACGATGGCGATTCCTCCTCCTGGGTGGGTGGGGTGGTTCTTCCTGGAGATCTTGTATCCTTGCGGGATGGCGATGGCGATGTCCGGTCCCGAGGTGGCATTGGTCCAGGTTTCGGTGAAGAATGCTACGTCCGGATGGTGCTGTCGAGGAGGTCCCAGATTTCTGTGGCGTGTTTGTGGAGGGATCGGACGTTGAGGAGGATGCATTGCAGGGTCTTCGGTTCGGTTCTGTTCTTGGGGGCGGGTTGTGCTGGATCCGTGTTTTTGGCGGTGCTGCAGGTGTGCCGGAAGCGGTGACAGCTGAAAGGTCCATGGGTGTCGGCTGGTGATGCTAGCTTGCAGTTGTTGTTGCAGCCTGGGTTGAGTGCGTGGAGTGCTGCTGGGTCGTAGCGTTGGCGGGGCGGAGGTCCAGGGTTCCTGGTGCTGGTCGCGGACGGGCGCAGACGTGCTTGCCTTCGACGCGCCTTCGGTGCACCAGTAGCCGCCATTAAGTAGGGGTCGGGGAGGGCTGGACAGCAGGGAGGCGGGAGCGGAGAGAGGAGCTGGATTGGGCCGGTCGCGCTGGGGGGCGGGGGCCGCGGGGGCAGCAGCGGCGGGGAAAGGTAAAGGGAGGAAAGAAGGGATAAAGAAAAAAGGGAAAATAAGCAGAAATAAGGCACAAAAGAGCAGAGATGCAGAAAAGGCAGAAAGGTGAAAGATGGAAAGGGTAGAAAAACGAGTGAAAAAGAGTGAAGGAGCGAAAGGGAAAATGGGCAGAAATAAGGCACAAAAGAGCAGAGGTGCAGAAAGGTGAAAGATAGAAAGGGTAGAAAAACGAGTGAAGGAGCAGAGGGAGAGAAAGGGAAAATGGGCAGAAATAACGCACAAAAGAGCAGAGATGCAGAAAGGTGAAAGATAGAAAGGATAGAAAAACGAGTGAAGGAGCAGAGTGAGAGAAAGGAGACAGAGGTCCACTCTACAGGTACGATTGCGAATCTTGGTAAAACCATTTCAGTGATTTATTAGGAACATTCAATTTGATTTTCAAGATAATTTACCATATTCACGAGTGCGATTCTTGTTCTATAGTAGTTCCATGAATGTTTTTGGGAACACTTTTAAGTCACAGAAAATAAGGAAATATAAGACACTGATTGTTTAGGTGATTGAAAACCTAGTCATAGAAAGACCTAAACCAAATTATGCCTTTGAGCAGTTGATACTGAAGTGAAGTATTATCGCCACAATATAGCGGATCTAAGAAAGGTCAACTAAGGGTCTGATTGTCTAAATAAACGCAAGCCACAAAGCTCTTAAGCTAGTTCTTGATTGAAGGACAGACTCTGATGTCCTAATTTACGTCTTTGTGCGAAGGAAAGAGTGTGTATTTTTGTTTGCGAGTAACTTTTCCTTTTCAGATCTCCTTCCCAGCTGTTCCCTTTCCCCCCCGCTTAATCACTTCAATACTCTGTGAATTCATTACAATCAGAGTTGGAGATATTGAGAGGTGGGCCCCTTATATCATCACTCCAGACCCTGAGGAAGAAGCAACCTGACAGAATAGTGAGCCCACGAATATTATTTCTCCCGGTCTGAGAGTTTTGACATTATGGCCACCATGGATGATTTAATGAGGGTTATTGTTCAGATGCAAACAGATTTAACTGAAGCTTGGAATGCCACTGCAATGCTCTCTGATAAAGTAGATAGGATACAGCGATTAAGTACTCCGCTTCCTCCTCTCCGTTCTCTGCAGCATACAGACTGAGAGAAATGACGCTGTTGGGGCAGCCGTCCGAACCAATCGGTGCTGGCTGCGGTGGAGGGGAGGGAGGTTGCCTGCAGCATTCCTGTTGACGAGAGCCCAGACCACGTCAGACGCATTCAAAATCCAGGACGGCGGGAGTCGGAAGTCTGCAGTCTCGGGAGTCAGCGCGGGAAGCCAAGGTAAGTTTTATATAATATTTTATTATGTATTATTATCGCATATCGCAGACTTACATGACCATTGCGCGCTGCAGAATCTATTGCCGCATTGCTGTTTTAATTATTTTAAAATTAATCTACTTTACTGCGCGCTCGCGCTGTCGATCTTGGCGCTAGGCGCTACCTCTCTCATAGCGTGTTATTAGTACCACTCTTAACCGCACTATAATTGTGACCTCATTCCGCACTTTGCGGGAATTCGAGCCCTTCAGGGCACCTTAGGGCTCCTGGGGACATCGCGCTGCGGTGTTGGTAGCCGCCATCTTGGGTGAGTGAGGGAACCAGGGAGTGCCGAATTGCTGGCACCATCTTGGTTGGGGGGCTAGTGATCGCACTACAGGACTCTTGCGTAAACGGCTATATATGATGGACGCCCCTAAAGCGCGCAGCGTAGGCACGCAGCAGGCGCGCCGGCGGAGCGCCGGAGGTGCGCCAGAGGTAAGCCCGTTTGCGCCCGTTCGCGCACAGGACGCGCCGGGCGCCGAAAGTTCTGCCTCTCGGAACCAAGATGTAACTTCTTACTCTTATTCCCGCGATGAACTTTTACGCCTTAATCTCGGTTCACTCAGTAACCGAAAGTATATCACCACCAGTAAGCACCCAGTTGCCTTGTCCTGTGGCTTGTTAAATGTGAGATCTCTCATCAAACACTGTGAAGAAATTGCGTTACTTATCGATTTTTACCATCTAGACGTACTCTTCATGACAGAGACTTGGACAACACCGACTAGCTCGGTGGAACTGGGGACAGCTTGTCCCACTGGCTTCAAAATAAGGCATAATCCCAGGATGGGAGCCAAAGGAGGTGGAACTGGATTAATTTTTAGGCAGACTCTTGACGTCTCCCAGCTTATCATCAAGGCAATCGCTGGGTGCGAAACATTGGGTTTCTCCATCAAGGACCAAGGAGGCGTGCTATTCGCGGGTCTGCTATGTTATAGACCCCCGGCTACCTCGTTATCTGCTGTACCTGAGCTCATAGACTTAATATACGATCTCTCCCACTCCCACACAAAGTTGATGGTGTTAGGGGATTTCAATCTTTGGTCAGAGAGACCGACCAAGACGGCCTATGTAGAGCTGGTCCAAGCTTGTCATAATATTGAGCTACAACAACTGGTACTCTCCAAAACCCATTCAAAGGGCAATATTCTTGATCTACTTTTTGCTGACGCTTGTCGAACGGCTATACGTGACGTCCTGCCTCGTGCACTAGTGCTCCATTAAAGAAAGGGAGTGTGGGGGGCACTAGAATGGGGAGACAATGGTCTAGACTCCTCAAACAAACGATCTTGCCCTCTCTGCTGCTAGATGGCTTTGTATTGGGAGCGAATGTGGACGAAGTTACGAGACTCTCTGTCAGCGAATCTCGGCTTCTCTGGACTCTTTGGCCCCGCTGCGAAAAATCAAAGATAGGACTAATCTTGCTATGCCACGGTACTCGGAAGAACTTCGGCAGCTCAAGCTCCAATGTAAACAGGCTGAGCGGACCTGGAGGAAACAGTACCTGGAATCACATAGAGTCCTCTTCAAACAAGCACTGGCGTCCTATAAAATCCAGATCAAGCTTGCCAAAGCTAGATTCTTCGAAGAATCTTTGATGGCAGCTGTAAATAAATCTCAGGCCTTTTTTAAGATCGTAAAGGACCTGGCCCATCCTGGCTGTACCAAAATTGTCATCCCGGCCTCTCAAGCTCTCTGTGATTCGCTAGCACAGGCCTTTGAGGATAAGATTGCCAACATCTTAAACAATCTTCCCTCGTCAACTGGCCGTGCTGTGCACGATTCCATCTCGTTTGAGAATAGGAAGGAGTGTACTAAATCAGGTGAGCTGAGCAACTTTCCTCTACCATCTTTTGAGGACTTCTGCTCTTTCGCTGACGGGGTGTCCTCTGGCTCACCTTCTGATCCTCTTCCACCCAAATTCTGGAAACTTTTTAGTGAAGAGCTGTTTCCCCCACTTTTTTCCATCTGTCGCCAGTCTCTCACTTCAGCACGGGTTCCAGATTGCTGGAAATTGGCGGCGGTCTCCCCACTGCTTAAAAAGGAGAATCTGGACCCCACATGCCCAGCCAACTTCTTCATCTCCCTCTTGCCATTCCCTATTAAAATTCTAGAGAAACTGGCCACAAAACATCCCTCCAACTTTCTTGAGACTACTGATTGTTTGGATGTGGCTCAGTTTGGGTTTAGACCGGCACATGGGACAGAGTCGGCATTGGTGACTGTTCTCGATGACCTTCGAACGCGTGCCGACCAGGGTCGAGCAGCCTTTTTAGTGCTGCTCGACATGTCTGCCGCGTTCGACACGGTCAGCCATGCAATCCTGGTCAGGGGACTGACGGAGGCTGGGGTGTCGGGCTTGGCCCTTGAATGGCTGGTGTCATATCTCGATCAAAGGCACCAGGTAGTTGCCCTGCCACCCTTTAAATCCAACATCAGGAGGGTTGGTCAGGGAGTACCCCAGGGCTTGGCCATCAGCCCCATTCTTTTCAATCTTTACCTCCGTCCCCTGATCAAGCTGATTAAATCTTTTGGCATAACAGTCACCAACTACGCCGATGACACCCAACTTATCTTCTCGTTTGAGGGTAAGGACGGGGTGTCACAGGAGGTCTTCCATCGATGCATGAGCACCACGGCAGAATGGCTGGGTAACAACTCCCTACAAATTAACAGCTCGAAAACCGAGGTGCTACATTGCTCTATGGATCGGACCCCCAGACCCCTACCGCAGGGTTTTTGGCCTCCTGATTTCCAAGGTACTAGTCTGCCTGCCGAATCGGTTCAGAATTTAGGGGTAATGTTTAGTTCCGACTTACAGCTGGACACATCAGTGAACAAAACGGTGGCCACTTGTATGGCATTACTTGGATCATTGCGAAAGATTCTACCCTTGCTCCCGGTACAGGCCAGACCAGAGGTAGTGCGGAGCATAATTTTAAGTCGTCTCGACTACTGCAACGCACTGCTGCTGGGGGCACCAGTTACTCTGCTAGGAAAACTCCAACGAGTACAGAATTTTGCTGCCAAACTGGCACTCTTGCGATGCTGCCTGGACTCTTCTGCCAAGGCACTTAGGGACCTCCATTGGTTGCCAATCTCTCAACGGGTGAACTTCAAAGCTTTGTGTTTGGTTTTTAGGGCTCTACACGGACAAGGCCCGTCTCCTATGCAGGACCTTTTCTCATGGTACATCCCTCCAAGACCACTCCGGTCAGCCTCGGCTTACTTGGTGGTAGTACCCAAGTTTCTGAGGTCCCGGATGGGTGGTCGGTCCTTCAGGTTTACCGCAGCGCGGCTGTGGAATTCTCTACCGGTAGGCCTGAGGGGCCTGTAAGATTTTTCTTCCTTTAAAAAAGCATTAAAGACCCATCTGTTCCCCAGAACAATGTAAATAGATTGGAAGCTGGAAACATCATGTATTGTGTCATAACAGTCTAAGCGCCAGGATGCCCGTCGGGTGACAGTTATAGTGCTATAAAAGAACGCCTATACATACATACATACATACATATCGCATGTAAATTATACTTAAGTATTTAAATGTTGCCTGTCTCTGCCGGCTTCGGAGTGAGGGGGATTTCGTTAAGGAGGCGGGTTTCAGAGGGGTGAAGAAGAAGCTCTCTAGTCCGGGGGTTGAGGTGGTTTGTGTTGCGCCACGCGCCGGGACTCCTTTACCCAGTCACCCGGGATGCTCAGCTCATGCATGCCTCCTTGTGCGCCGGCTCGGGTCCCTTGTCAGTGGCGTGCAGGTGCTTGGTGCTTCTATGGATGCTCTGAGCTCTTCTTGCGGCTGCGTTTGGCAACCCGTGCCTGACTGTGATGGGGTAGGTGGGACTGCGATGTCGCCGTGCCACCTGCCCTTACTCTGGGAAGAGATGGTCCTGTGCAGTGAGAGCGCTCACGCCTGATTCTTGGTTTCCCGTTCCGACTTCCTTCCCATGTGGTGAGTGCCATTGTGCATGTGCATACATAATAATTAAAAATGAAAACAATATAACATCGAATAAACTCTGAAGACTGTACATTGTTGGCACGTTCCTTGGGTTGCCTTAAATAAGGGCCTCTGTGACTGTGTGTAAATGAGTTGTAAAATGTAACCCAATTCAGCCGAAAATACAGTCATGCTTTGCATTCTGTATAAAAGTTCCGAGTAAATAAAGTGCGAGTTTCTCTCATCCGTTTGTGGCAGTAGTTTGTATGTTTGTTTCCATCTCTCATAGTCCTAGTGCCAGTAAGCAGGCACAAACGCGTGTCTCGTTAATTCACTGACACAAGAGAACTGGCGTTCCCCTGCACACCGAACAAGTAGGGACATCAGAGGAGTGACTGGCCTCTGACTAGACATGAAGTTGTCAGCACCAGCACCTTCGTCACTCGCCTGATTCACACAGTTTAGCTCAGTCATGCTGGTGCCAAATTGTATATTTGGGAGTGAGAGGATAAGTGGGGCTGACGATCGACGGAGTGTTAAAAACAGTATCTGCGTTAGGTTAAACATTAATTAAAATAAGTTTAAATGGCGTCACTGGAGTCAATTGAGAGGGCTGCTACGGTTTGCACGGCGAGCACGTTATGTAAACAGCTCCGTGTGAGTGCACCTCCGACCCAGCAAGAACTCCCTCAGTTCGGAGTGACACTGGACCAACAGGGCAACAGGGCAATTGGATATCTGACTATGGTTGCCCCCAACTTTTTGCCTGGTGTTTTGCTGGTTTCGACTTAGTTGACCTGGGACCCTGCTCTCTCTAATATGGATTCCATGTACCCTAGGTACATATCTAATTGGTACTGGGCCACCTTGTCAGACCCTGTAACTCAGGGCATAGGTGTACCCAGGGCCTACCAGGGGCTGCAGCATGTATTATGCCACCCCTGGCTGGCCATCTAAATCTGACACAACTGGCTGCCCGACAGCTGGGGCAAAGTGGTGTAATAACCCTTGGCTGTAGATATAGTATACCTATATCTAACCCTAAAATGGACACATAGATTCCTATCAGTCACTCCTATGGCAGGCCTTAACAATCCTGAAGGCAGAGTGCGTGGAATCATGTGAGATGGTGCTCTGGCATGAGCTGAGCCCATCTGCAGCTTGCGGAACCAAGTCCTAATAGCTGTTCTATGATAACGCGTACCATATACTCTTAAGTGCATTATAATCCTCGCGGTTATTTGCTATCTTTGGTATCACTTTATCAAAACATGTCGAGTAAGGTGTCATACGAATTGGAATACTAACCCCTCGCCAATTCTGGTGACGGGGTTAGCATTCCACCCTTCTAGAGGGACACGACATGTATGTAACTGTGAACCCCGGTTAAAGTTAACTCGAGCCTCAGCATCACAAAATGGATGCTGCCACCACAGACACAAGTCTGACCTCCTGCTGCTGGGAGTCCATCCAGCGAGGGAGGCTTGGACAAAGGGATTCCTGTCAGGGGCGGTGCTAGCACCATCCCAGACAGGGTTTTGTGTATCTCCTGGGTAGGCAGGGTTTTAGAGGAAGGTGACTGCAAGTGGCACCCCGGTGTTCACTATGCATCTGCCGGCTAGAACCAGTTCCAGGGGCACACCAGCCCCTGAGCTGGGGAACGTCCGGCATGGGAGAGGGGTGTAACCACCCCCCTTCCTGGTCCCACCCATGGGCAGGACCTAGTCGCGTGCTAGCCCCTTTTCCTAGTATAAAGATAGGAGCGGTCCCCCTTCCAAATTAGATTATCTTTGAATCCTGAAACTACTTTCTACGAAAGGAACTCTCGACTTCTTCTCAAGATTTCTCCCTTGTGACTAAGGAGTAGTCACCCTGCACCCGCAGGCACCATCTAAGAACACTGCGGTTTGCTGCACGTCCTTCCTCCGGAATCCGACCGACCAGCATGACGAGACCCGGCTTCCCTGGCACCTCTGACCTCTACCTACATCTTCAGCTCAGCTGAGATCCGTGGGTAAGACGAGACCTCGAGGGACCGGCCATCTTCAGAACTGCATGACGCTTATCCAGCACGACCGCCGAGGGATCCTCGAGTGAGTGCTTTGGGGTTCGAGAAGCCCTAACCCTGAGCAGCTCCAGCACCGAAGTCCAGCCCCCCAGCATCCACCAGATCTGCGTGGGGCCCTCCTTCTCTTTGCTGCTCACCGCGTTGTCCGGCTACTTGCCTGCTGGCTTGTGACCCTCTTGACGACGCTCCACGACGACAACACCGCTGGTCTGGTTGCTCCAGACTGGCCCTTGCTCCCCTCCAACAGAGGAGCACCCCGGGCCCTCCTGGTCCACTCCAGACACCATTTTAAATCCACCGCGTGGGCTTGCATTTGCCAAGACTTGTTGCCCCAATCCTGGGTCCAGCGACGTCGACAGCAGATACCATCGTTGGACAGCTCGCACCTCCATCCTGGTCGCAGACAACGCCTCCTGGTCCGTGAGACTGCAGAGCCCAGCGTCGCCCACTCACCTGGTCGAGGTGACTCCATCCGGTGCCATCCTGGTGCCCATCTAATCACTGGCTAGTGATTCAGAAATTGGTCCCCTCTGCTTACAGGTGTCTTCCATCTTCGATCCAGGCTGGGATCCCTCCGAATCTCTTCACTGGTCGCCTGCCAGCAACTTCTTCTTTCAGGCTCCATAGACTGCAACGAGGATTCCCGACGTCTTTCCAGACCTATGCATCCGCAGCCCCTGGGCTAGGTAAACTCAGCATTTCGGTGCTCCAGCATAGCTTTGCTATCCAAAGGTCCAGATCCTTTTTCGTTTCAGCTCTACCTAGTCGGATTCGTCCGATAACACTAACTTTACGAAATCTAGCATCCATAGACTTTGTCCCGCATCCCGCGTGAGAGTGCACACTCTGCACCCGATCTCCCTAGGCCTCCTGCTAGTAATCTGAAGGTTCAGTAGTCAAGTCCTAGCGATCCCAAAGCCTATTAGAGTAGTACTTACCTGCTAGTAATTTCGCATTCCACTTTTAGAGTATATGGTTTTTCGTGCCCCTCGGGCATTTGTGTAAATTGTGCGACTTTGCGTATTTTCCTAAGAGCTTTGTATTGTGCTTAGCGCCCTGTCCTCATAAAGAGTCCATGGCTGTTGTGTTCTAAATAAATATACTTTTATTTTCATAACAACTTGTGTGGTGTCCTTTCACTTGGTGTTCAAGGGGTATATGTGATGGTATAACAGCTGGCTTAACACGCCCTCTAGAGTCTAGCCTAAAGACTGCTCTTGTCCATGCTACTAGGATAGCTGGTCTACGGTTGACTTACAACCAATCATCAATAAGGGTTGTTTGGACTGATACATAGTGATCACTAGAATAGTGAGCACTGCATATCAGGCCAACTTCTCACATTCACGACCAACAGGTGGACCTCCAGTCTCACGCCGAGGACCTGGAGAACCGCTCCGGGCGGCACAACATCAGGATTCGGGGAGTGAAGCAGGCTCCCGACACAGACGACCTCTTTGATGTCACCCAAGGCCTCTTCAACCACATCCTGGGCCGACCGGCGGACTCAACGCTTCGGTTGGACAGGGCCCATAGGATGGGCCCGCCCAGGGTGGCCTCGTCCCAACCGGCCGACATCTTGGTCTGCGTGCAGGACTTTCGCACGAAGGAGGAGATCCTTAGCAAAGCGCGCCAGATGGGAACCATCTCATATGGTGCCCACTCGCCGACTCTATATCAGGACCTCGCCTCCATCACCCTGGAGAAACGACGGTCATTCTGACCGATCACGGCAGAACTGCGACGCGACATCCCATATAGCTGGGGTCACCCCTTTCGCCTGGTGTTTAAGCTGGACAACAAGGTTCACCAGTTGCGGTCTTTCAGGGATGCATGCAAATTGCTAGGCCTTGAGGAACCGACGGAGGATGACGATCATCCCGGAGGGGGAGCAAATGGCACGGACGGCCCTGGGCAGAGGAAACAGCAACGGCGACAACGAAGACCGAGGCGCCCGGCCGCGCAAGAGATCGAAGATGGTCGCCGTGCTGCGGTAGAAACCGTAGCGCTGGGACTGGCAAACTCCGACAGCGGATAACCAACGATGAGGTGGCACGAGGGCTTTTGATGAGACTGTGGGGATTGGGGCCGTCTGAGTCGGCGGCGGTGGCGGAGGTATTGGACTCCGACACATTCCCCCGAAGGTGTCCCAACCTCCTCGTCTACAACTATGGACGTTGGACAGGACTATTTTTGGTATTCAAGTTGGGGAAAGGGGATGGAGGGTGGTCTCCTTGGCAGGTGGAGGGTGGGGAGAGACTGTTTTGCTTCTTTGGCCAGTCAGGAAAAGGGGGTTTCTGGACTGGGAGAGACCTTTCCCATTCATCTCTGGATGAAGGACTATCAATGTTGGCATCTTGGGATTGCGGGGGGGTGGGGGGCTGTCAAGGGTTTTGTTCATTGTGGAGATGGGGGTGGTGTTGGTAAGGGGGAGCAACTCTGGATCCGAGTGAATGTTGGACTAAAAGGGTGTGGCGAATTGCGCAGATCTGAGGGTCCTGGGTGGCCGGGGCAGCTGCGAGATAGGGCTTGGCTGATGTTTTGGCCACTGGAAGTTTTCTCAGAGAGCGTGTGGGGTATGACTCCTTATGCCTGCGACTGAGTTGAGTGTGCTCACGTTGAATGTGCGTGGGCACAGTCCGGTTAAGCGGCGAGAGGTGCTGTCCCTGCTGGAGAATTCAAAAGCAGATATCGGTCTCCTCCAGGAAACGCATTTTCTAACTAAGGATTGTCATAGGCTTAAATCCCGTCACTTTCCGACACCACTTTTCTCATCCACGACCACAAAGACTGCTGGGGTGGCGCTCCTGGTGTCAAAGCGATTTAAGGGGAAGCAGTTACACCGGGGGACAGAGGTTAAAGGGCGACTCCTATCCTGCAGGTTTTCACTGGGTGCTCACACCTTCACAGTGATTGCGGTGTATGCGCCAAATGAGGGGCAGGAGAAGTTCTTCCACCAAGTGCTTACTGAAGCAGCGGCGGCACCTGATAGACACGTTCTGGTTGGGGGGGACCTCAATTTAGTTTTTGACAACCTACTTGACAGGTCAGCGCAGCGATCCACGCAGGCAGGCACTTTATCGGAGGGGGGACGGAACAGATTGTCAGAACTGGGTATGACGGACTTGTGGCGCTCCCTCCACCTGGACGACCGGGACTACACATATTACTCCAACGCCCACAAAACCTATGCGCGCCTAGATTATTTTCTAACATCCACTTCATTTAGAGCGCTGGCGTCAAGCGTTGAGATAGGAGCGGCAGCCCTTTCCGATCATGCACCACTCACAGCGGTGTTTACCTGTCCACCGGTGGGGCGCAGTGCCCGTTGCTGGAGGCTTAGGGACACGCTGCTGCACAGACAGGGGGTTGTGGCCAAGATCAAGGAAGCTATAGCTGAATACCTGGTATACAACACACCGACGGACACTTCACATGCAACACATTGGGCAGCACTCAAGGCAGTCATACGGGGCAAGTTCATTGCAATCGCGGCAGCAGAAAATGCGGAGAGGGCCCGTAAGAGAGACGAGCTCTCTGCCCGCACGAAGGAATTGGAGCAGGTACACCAGAGGACCGGGGCGCCGCGGGTGTGGAAACAGTTGTGAGTGGCACGTCAACAGTTAGCAGCACTAGATCAAGATAGAGCAGAATACGCGGCACTACGGGTACGACATGCATACTACACGGAAGGCGACAGATGCGGGAGGCTGTTGGGTCGGGCACTCTGCGAACAGCAGCAACGACACTCGGTGCAGGAAATACACATGCAGGACGGAGTCACAGTGACGGAGGACGGAGCTATAGCGCAGGCATTTATTGACTTTTATACCACACTATACGAGGGGGCTGCTGTGGATCCAGCGGACGGGGCGGCCTTCCTGGACTCTGTGTCCATACCCGCTTTATCGACGGAACAATCAGAACTCCTTGACAGGGAGATCCGTCCTGAAGAAGTCATTGCCGCGATCTCCCCCCTCAAGCTGGCCAAGGCGCCGGGACCGGATGGCTTCACCGCCGCCTTTTACAAAACATTCTGCCCCCAGGTTGCTCCGTTGTTGACTGCCCTCTTTAATTCCTTCTCGGAGCCCGGCGCCATCCCAAGAGATCTGATGAGTGCCATGATCTCGGTCATTCCCAAACCGGGGAAGGACCGAACGCAATGCGGGGCCTACCGCCCTATCTCGTTACTTAACGTAGATCTGAAGCTTTACACCAGTATACTGTCGAAGCGGCTGGGCCCACTTATGCCTGGTCTGATTGATCCGGACCAGGCCGGCTTTATACCTGAGCGCCAGACGGTCGACAACACAAAAAGAGCACTCCACTTAGTGGAACGAGCCTTCAGGTTGCCAGGAGAGTTCATGATGTTGGCAATTGATGCGGAGAAGGCCTTTGATCATGTCCACTGGCCGTACTTGGAACAGGTGCTCATCAAGGCAGGGTTAGGCGCGAGATTTCGTACATGTGTTCTGAACTGCTATACCTTCCCCATGGCGTCGGTTCGGGTGAATGGCTGCTCATCGTCCGTATTCCCCGTAGAACGCGGAACTCGGCAGGGGTGTCCACTCTCGCCCCTGCTCTTCGCGCTGTATATGGAACCCCTGGCGCAGGCCATGCGATCACATCCGACCATTAAGGGGATTAAATTTGGGGCTGATATCCACACGATTAGCTTATACGCTGATGACGTCTTGCTTTCCTTTGCTTCCCCTGCGGCATCCCTGCTGGCCGGGGCGGCCATCCTGGATGCGTTGGTGAAGGCCTCTGGCTTTAAGGTGAACATGACGAAATCAGTAGCACTTGACCTTTCCTTGGAGGCACACACGCGGGCCTCCATAGAAGCACAATTCCCCTTCCAATGGGCAGACGGTGCAGTCCCCTACCTGGGCATACAATTGGCGGCCACGCTACCAGAAACGGTGCGTCTCAACTACGCTAACCTTAGTCGCACTATCCACGCGGAGGTCGGGCGGTGGCGGCACCTCCCACAATCTTGGCTGGGCCGAGTGGCAGCAGTAAAGATGACAATCCTCCCGCAAGTTTTATACGTTTTTCGGGCTAGCCCGCTCCGTCCACCGGAGGGATGGATTCGCCACACGCAATCGGAGCTGGCTCAGTTTGTGTGGAACGGGAAACGGCCCAGACTCAAGCTGAGGCTAGGGATGCTTCCCCCGGAGAGTGGTGGGCTGGGCCTGCCGGATTTGCGTCACTATTGCGACCCAACTCAGAACCCTAGTGGAATGGAGCAAATGGGAATCGGAGTGCCATTGGTTGTTCCAGGTCCAAGCGGTCGCGGGCGTCCACTCCAGGAGGTGCCTTTCCTGCAGCGACAACACCGATCCCCTAACCTATACGCCTCCTTCGCCACGAGGGTACCGCTAGAGGTATGGGATCGAACATGCGTCTTACACGATCTGATGACCTTCCCGTCTCCCCTCACACCCCTGTTAGAGAACCCTGACTTCGGCCCGGGTAGGGATGTCCAGGCCTTTGCACGGTGGAGCCCAGCAGGATGCCGATGCCTCTTTCACATGTATTCAGATGCGGGAGTGATGCCTTTTGAGGAATTCCGGAAGACCTATGACCTCCCGGAGGCTGAACACCTTAGTTATCTACAGGTCCGACATTGGGCGCTTCAACCCCAGATCCGTGGAGACGTTACACGCAAGCTCAGTAAATATGAATACTGGCTTCTCTCGCGCACCACAGATAAGCAACTCATTTCAGACATATATCGGCTCCTCGCGCGTTTATAATGCAGGACGGGCTAGATGGGAGAGGGAACTGGGGCGGACTCTGCGCAACAAAGAATGGGAGGACATTTACTACCGCGCCACACACACACGAGATGCGTGAGGTTTGGCACCTCACGCGAGATGCGTGAGATTCGGTATCTCACGCGGGATGCGCGAGGTTTGGCACCTCATGCGAGATGCGTGAGGTTTGGAACCTCGCCCGAGATGCGTGAGGTTTGGCACCTCACCCGAGATGCGTGAGGTTTGGCACCTCACCCGAGATAACCCGAGATACGTGAGGTTTGGCACGTCACCCGAGATGCGTGAGGTTTGGCACCTCAACCGAGATGCGTGGGGTTTGGCACCTCACCCGAGATGCGTGAGGTTTGGCACCTCACCCGAAACGCGTGAGGTTTGGCACCTCACTCGAGATGCGTGAGGTTTGGCACCTCACGCGAGATGCGTGAGGTTTGGCACCTCACGCGAGATGTCTGAGGTTTGGCACCTCACCCGAGATGCGTGAGGTTTGACACCTCACCCGAGATGCGTGAGGTTTGGCACCTCCCCCGAGATGTGTGAGGTTTGGCACCTCCCCCGAGATGTGAGGTTTGGCACCTCACCCGAGATGCGTGAGGTTCGGCACGGGGCGTGCCTACGATGATGTCAGCGGCCGTGCCCAGTTCCCTGTGCTCACTATTCAGCGTCTTTTGGTGAAGGAGGAAGAGGATCTTGGGGCTCCGTTTCTCTGCAAGGCCAGCTTTGTTCTTTTGATCGGTGGAGAGTTCTGGGTGCCTGAAATCTGCTACAACGCTCGCTGAGCTACAGGAGGAGTTTAGAATCTGTAGAGACTTCTCTTCTTGATGGGCTCCCGGTGAGGCTAGGTTTTGGGGGGATTACCTGTCACTAACCCAGATTCAGAAGTAGAGTCAATCCATCAATCAGGAGTTTGTTAAAGCGCAACTACTCACCCGTAAGGGTCTCAAGGCGCTGGGGGTGGGGGGTGCAGGTTCCATTCCATCAAGGAGGGGGTCTGTCGAAGAGCCAAGTTTTGAGGTTTCTTGCGAAGATGGGGAGCGATGTTGTCTGTCTGAGGTGGAGTGTAAGGGCGTTCCATGCTTTGACGGCAAGGAAGGAGAAGGAGCGGCCTCACGATCTGGTCTTTCTGGTGCGGGGGACCACGGCGTAGGAGAGCTGGGCTGATCGTAGGGTCCTTTGGGAGTGCCTGGAATTTGAGCCGGCTGTTCAGGTATGCTGGTCCGGTGCCGTGGAGGGCCTTGTGTGCGTGGGTGAGCATCTTAAAGGTGATTCTCGCCTCGACGGGGAGCCAGTGGAGTGTGCGCAGGTGCTGAGAGATGTGGCAGTGTTTTGGCAGGTTGAGGACCAGTCTTGCGGCGGCGTTCTGGATGTTCTGTAGCTTGCGGATGCTGATTTTGTTTATTCCGGCGTAGAGTGCGTTGCCGTAGTAGTCTGCTGGTGACCAGGGCGTGAGTGACTGTCTTTCGGTGTTCGAGGGGGATCCATTTCATTTCATTTCAATCTTTATTCGGTTTAAAAAACCTTGTAAGATACAATACATTTGATCATAATACATCATATCACAATAAAAAAAGAAAATTTGTTTGAATACATAAAAATAGCGGGTGGATAAAAATATCGACACACTTCCTTTGCATATAATATATAGAATTCAATTCATTTCCCAGATTGTCCACTTGGGGGTAACTTGGTCCTAGTCGGCCCCTCTAATGTACAAGAACACTGAATAAATATACAAAATAAAACAATAAATTAAACATCTGTTTTTGTTAAAAGTGTACACCAGAACAGTAAAGCAAGCAGCACTTTAGCAGCTAACAGTTGACACAGTAACATGGTAAACTAGCCTATTTCCTTAAGTTTTTTGGTCTTTCATCTTCCTAATCAAGGCTACGCATAAGAGGAAACGGCTCAGGCTGAACACAATCGGTTGGGCAGTGTCTCCCTTAAAAATTCTGAGCCCAATCTTAATTTGTCGGAGGCCTAGCTTTTTACAAATTGGCTTTAGCCATTTTTTCCTGGCTTTAAGGTATGCTGGGCATATAAATAAAACATGGGACACATCCTCTTTCAGCCCCATCTCGCAAAACTCACATATATCGGAGCCAGCGGCCCCGGCCAACCCCTTATTGCAGTTCCAGCTAGTTGTCCTTTCTTTTAATTGCAAAATACCATACCGGAACTTTAAGTATAGGCTTTTGGCCAATGGAGGATAAATTTCGTCCATAAGGGGCTCTAGTTGCATGGTCACTTTTAATTAAAAAAAATTCGAGGTTAGAGTCCCTGTTCTGGGGTTTGATAGCACTGAGTCTCTAATATAGTCCCAGTACCTTTGTTTCAAGATCCTTTTTGAGCTATTTGTAAGAGAATCAGGGTCAAACCAAAAATCACTTAACCCTAGTTTTTCAAACCATTTTTTACATACTCTAACCATGGCAAATGCGTGATATTCCTTATAGCCAGTATCTCTTTCAATGCTTCTCTGTAATCAGTCAGCTCCTCAGTGGACCATAAGCGGACCCAATAGAGCAGCGGACGAAGAGAAGCATAGTCATCTGTACGTCGAAAGTTGAGGTCCCATAATACGGGTGTCAGTGGTGTTGACCCAGGTATCCCTAAGAGTTGCCTAATAAAGGAATTTTCCCTCACTCGGAAAGTATCCTTTAAAGCATAAGCCCAGAGGCCCGCGCCATAAAGTGAAGATGATTGCACTTTGTACTTGAATAGTTCAATGGCTGGTGAGACTGCTTTAAAATGGCTATTCTTATGCCTCTTTAAAATCGGACACTGATTTTGAGTCAGCCTTAATTTTGAGTTCTCCAATTGTGTTTTCCATGTAACGTTACTGTCTAAAATGATACCCAGGTATTTAAAATTGGGGACTTCTTCAATGGGTTCGTTATTTATCTTAAAAACTTTACTGAAACCTTTATGAGGGTGATTGTCATAACTTTTGTTTTTGAGGAATTGATTTCTAGTTCCTTGTCATGGCAATACAAGCTAAATTTATTTAAAAGGTTTTGAAGCCCCCTGGGTGTCTGAGAGATTAAAATAGTGTCGTCTGCAAACAACAATGCCGGAACGGCTTGCCCACTCAATTTGGGAGAGTCATGCTCGCAGCCCAAAAGAGTGTCGGGGATGTCATTGACGTATAAGGAGAATAAGGTAGGTGCCATTACGCACCCTTGCCTTACCCCTTTCGCTATTTTTATCTTCTCACTGACTTCTCCGTTTGGTCCCCATCTAACTCGTGCATAGTTATTCTCGTGAAGTCTAATTAAAATTTGAAGGATGTTCCCGGGGACGCCCATCTTGTTTAGTGTCTTCCATAGGGCTACCCTTGGAACCATATCGAAAGCTGCCTTCAAATCAACAAAAGCCACGTATATATGGGAACTTCTTATAATCGTATATTTCCAGACTAAACATAAAAATCTAAAAACCTGGTCTACAGTGCTTATCTTTGATCTAAAACCTGCCTGGTATTTTGTATAGATAGAGTGTTCTTCAATCCAAGTGGAAAGCCGGCTAAGGACTTGACGGGCAAACATTTTTTGCAACACGTCAATTAAGCTGATAGGCCGATAATGCGATGGATTTGACCTATCACCCTTCTTGAACAGTGTTACAATCTCCGCCCCCTTCCAGGTTTCTGGGACAGGAGCTCCTCTAGCAATATCATTAGATAGTAGATTGATATAAGGAGCCCAAATATAGTTCTCGTGCTTCCAAAGATCACCTGGTATTCTGTCAGGGCCTGGTGCTTTCCCTGGCTTAACTGCCTTGATTGCTAGAATTGTTTCTGTCAAGGAGAAGACAAGAGTTGTTTCATGCGCAGCCAAAAGAGGCTGCAAGCTGTCCCAACCTTCAATGTCGCCAGAACCTTCACAAGCATATAACAAGGTGAAATGCTTGACCCAAGTTTCCTCCTCTAAGAATTTATCTTTGCATTCAGTCACCCCCCTGGTGCCTCTAGCGATGAGGCTCCAAAAGGAGGTCTGGTCTTTACACTTACATGCGTCCAACAAATCTGACCAAACCCTTTCGTCCCACTCTTTTTTGGCCATTAATAGGGTTCTTTTGTACTGAGCTCTCTTAATTCTCACAATGTCCGCTGAATCCCCCCTGACCGCTGTAATTAGGTCTGCTTTGGCTCTCCGGCATTCCTGGTTGTACCTGTTGACTGTCTTTCGGTGTTCGAGGGGGATCCATCTGAAGGTCTTACGAAGGAGGCGGAGGGTGTGGAAGCAGGAAGATGAGACAGATTTGATCTGGCGGTCCATTTTGAGCTCGGAGTCCAGGATGATTCCCAGGTTGCGTGCGTGGTCTGTGGGGGTTGGCGGGTTTCCAAGGGCGGTGGGCCACCAGGTGTCGCTCCAGGCGTCAGGGTTTGGGCCCATGATGAGTACTTCTGTTTTGTTGGTGTTTAGTTGTAGGCAGCTGTTTTTCATCCATTTGGCGAAGGCTTCCATGCCTTCCCGAAATCTTGCATCTGGCGGTGTTGGGCTCGTTGGATAGGGAGAGGATGAGCTGGGTGTCGTCTGCATATGACACGATGTTGAGTCCGTGGGTTCTGACGATGGGGGCAAGTGGAGCCATGTAGACGTTGAAGAGCGTCGGGCTGAGGGAGGAGCCCTGGGGGACTCCGCAGGTGTAGGTGTGGGGTCTGAGAGGAAAGGGGGGAGTCTGACCCGTTGCGTCCTGCCGGAGAGGAAGGAGCAGATCCAGTCGAGGGCCTTGTCCTGGATTCCGGCGTCGTAAAGTCTGCGTATTAGGGTGCTGTGGGAGACTGTGTCGAACGCCGCTGATAGGTCTAGGAGGATGAGGGCTACTGTTTCTCCTTTGTCCAGTTGGGTGCGGATGTCGTCTGTTGCGGCGAGGGGGGCGGTTTCCGTACTGTGGTTTTTTCTGAAGCCGGATTGGGAGGAGTCGAGGATGTTGTGTTCTTCAATGAATGTGGCGAGTTGGCTGTTGATGGCTTTCTCGATGTCTTTCGCTGGGAAAGGGAGCAGGGAGATGGGTCTGTAGTTTTTGAGGTCGGTGGGGTCCGCTGAGGGTTTCTTTAGGAGGGGGTTGACCTCCGCGTGTTTCCAGTCGTCGGGGACGGAGGCGGTCGCCAGGGAGCGGTTGATGGTGTGGTGGAGCACGGGTGCGATGGTATCGGTGGCTCTGTTGAAGATGTGGTGGGGGCAGGGGTCCGTGGGGGCTCCTGAGTGGATTGACTTCATTTTCTTCAGTGTGTCTTCGATGGTGAGGGCTGTCCAGTCATCAATCGCTGGTTTCCGGGTGTCGGGGTGGTTCGTGAAGGTTCAGTGTGTTGGTTGTCTTTGTCGAAGTTGTCGTAGATGCTCTTGATTTTGTGGTGGAAAAAGGTGCTGAGTTTGTCGCAGAGGTCTTGTGAGGGAGGGATGTCAGTAGACTCGCTGGTGGGTTGGGCGAACTCCTTGATGATGCTGAAGAGTTTCTTGCTGTTGTGTGCGTGGGTGGAGATTCTGTCTTCAATCGCTTTTTTCCTCGTTTCTCTGATGAGTTGATGGTGGGCGTTGGTGGCGGCTCTGAAGTTGTGGGCTTCTGTGGATTTGGTGTTTCTCCAGGCCTTTTCGAGGCGGCGGCATGTGCGCCTGGACTCTCGAAGTTCGGTGGTAAACCATCTGGCTTTCTTGGCACGGGTATTGTTGTTTTTCTTGAGGGGGGCTATGGTGTTGGTGCTGTCCGAGATCCATCTATGCAAGGTTCGAGCTGCGTTGTTGGGGTCGTCGTTTTCCGCAATGGTTGGGGTGGAGTTGTTGAGTGAGGAGGTGAGCTGGTCGTTGGTGATTTTGGTCCAGTTTCTTTCTGGAAGCAGGTGCTGGTGTCTGCGGATGGTGTGTGTTCTGAAGGTGAAGTGGATGCAACAATAGTCGGTCCATGGGAGTTCGGTGGTGTGGCTGAAGGTGATGGAGTTTCCTGTAGTGAAGAGGGGGTCGAGGGTGTGTCCTGCTGAGTGCGTGGGCTCTGTCACGATCTGGCAGAGTCCAATGTTGTGGAGGTTGTCCAGGAGGCATGTGCTGTTGGGGTCCAGTTGATTGTCGAGGTGGAAGTTGAGGTCTCCCAGCAGGGTGTAGTTGGTGAATGCGATGGCCTGCGGGGAGATAATGTCCGTGATGGAGTTGGCGAAGGGTCCACGGGGTCCAGGGGGTCGGTGGGTGAGGGTTCCTCGGAGGGCGGCGGTGGGGCTGGCCAGTATCTTGAAGTGAAGGTGTTCCATCAGTTTTGTGGACTCGTCAGGTAGTGTGCTCAGGCGGAGGCTAGATTTGTGGACGATGGCGATTCCTCCTCCTGGGTGGTTGGGGTGGTCCTTCCTGGAGATCTTGTATCCTTGCGGGATGGCGATGGCGATGTCCGCTCCCGAGGTGGCATTGGTCCAGGTTTCGGTGAAGAATACTACGTCCGGGGTGGCGCTGTCGAGGAGGTCCCAGATTTCTGTGGCGTGTTTGTGGAGGGATCGGACGTTGAGGAGGATGCATTGCAGGGTCTTCGGTTCGGTTGTGTTCTTGGGGGCGAGTTGTGCTGGATCCGTGTTCTTGGCGGTGCTGCAGGTGTGCCGGCAGCGGTGACAGCTGAAAGGTCCATGGGTGTCGGCTGGTGATGCTAGCTTGCAGTTGTTGTTGCAGCCTGGGTTGAGTGCGTGGAGTGCTGCTGGGTCGTAGCGCTGGCAGGGCGGAGGTCCAGGGTTCCTGGTGCTGGTCGCGGACGGGCGCAGACGTGCTTGCCTTTGACGCGCCTTCGGTGCACCAGTGGCCGCCATTAAGTAGGGGTCGGGGAGGGCTGGACAGCTGGGAGGCGGGAGCGGGGAGAGGAGCTGGATTGGGCCGGTCGCGCTGGGGGGGAGGGGCCGCGGGGGCAGCAGCGGCGGGGAAAGGTAAAGGGAGGAAAGAAGGGATAAAGAAAAAAGGGAAAATAAGCAGAAATAAGGTACAAAAGAGCAGAGATGCAGAAAAGGGCAGAAAGGTGAAAGATGGAAAGGGTAGAAAAACGAGTGAAAACGAGTGAAGGAGCGAAAGGGAAAATGGGCAGAAATACGGCACAAAAGAGCAGAGGTGCAGAAATGTGAAAGATAGAAAGGGTAGAAAAACGAGTGAAGGAGCAGAGGGAGAGAAAGGGAAAATGGGCAGAAATAACGCACAAAAGAGCAGAGATGCAGAAAGGTGAAAGATAGAAAGGATAGAAAAACGAGTGAAGGAGCAGAGTGAGAGAAAGGAGACAGAGGTCCACTCTACAGGTAAGATTGCGAATCTTGGTAAAACCATTTCAGTGATTTATTAGGAACATTCAATTTGATTTTCAAGATCATTTACCATATTCACGAGTGCGATTCTTGTTCTATAGTAGTTCCATGAATGTTTTTGGGAACACTTTTAAGTCACATAAAATAAGGAAATATAAGACACTGATTGTTTAGGTGATTGAAAACCTAGTCATAGAAAGACCTAAACCAAATTCTGCCGCTTATGCCTTTGAGCAGTTGATACTGAAGTGAAGTATTATCGCCACAATATAGCGGATCTAAGAAAGGTCAACTAAGGGTCTGATTGTCTTAATAAACGCAAGTCACAAAGCTCTTAAGCTAGTTCCTGATTGAAGGACAGAATCTGATGTCCTAATTTACGTCTTTGTGCGAAGGAAAGTGCGTGTATTTTTGTTTGCGAGTAACTTTTCCTTTTCAGAGCTCCTTCCCAGCTGTTCCCTTTCCCCCCGCTTAATCACTTCAATACTCTGTGTAATCATTACAATCAGAGTTGGAGGTATTGAGAGGTGGGCCCCTTATATCATCACTCCAGACCCTGAGGAAGAAGCAACCTGACAGAATAGTGAGCCCACGAATAATATTCCTCCCGGTCTGAGAGTTTTGACATTATGGCCACCATGGATGATTTAATGAGGGTTATTGTTCAGATGCAAACAGATTTAACTGAAGCTAGGAATGCCACTGCAATGCTCTCTGATAAAGTAGATAGGATACAGCGATTAAGTACTCCGCTTCCTCCTCTCCGTTCTCTGCAGCATACAGACTGAGAGAAATGACGCTGTTGGGGCAGCCGTCCGAACCAATCGGTGCTGGCTGCGGTGGAGGGGAGGGAGGTTGCCTGCAGCCTTCCTGTTGACGAGAGCCCAGACCATGTCAGACGCATTCAAAATCCAGGACGGCGGGAGTCGGAAGTCTGCAGTCTCGGGAGTCAGCGCGGGAAGCCAAGGTAAGTTTTATATAATATTTTATTATGTATTATTATCGCATATCGCAGACTTACATGACCATTGCGCGCTGCAGAATCTATTGCAGCATTGCTGTTTTAATTATTTTAAAATTAATCTACTTTACTGCGCGCTCGCGCTGTCGATCTTGGCGCTAGGAGCTACCTCTCTCATAGCGTGTTGTTAGTACCACTCTTACCCACGCTATAATTGTGACCTCATTCCGCACTTTGCGGGAATTTGAGCGCTTCAGGGAACCTTAGGGCTCCTGGGGACATCGCGCTGCGGTTTTGGTAGCCGCCATCTTGGGTGAGGGAGTCAAGTCAAGTCAAGTCATAAAATTTGTATAGCGCACTACATACCCAGAGGGTTTCAAGGCGCTTAGGAAGGGGAGGAGGATTATTTGTCAAATATCCACGTTTTAAGCTGCTTTCTGAACGCTAGGTGATTCTGGGTGAGGCGAAGGTAAGCGGGGAGTGAGTTCCATGTTTTGGCAGCCAGGTATGAAAAGGATCTGCCTCCCATGGTGGTCTTATTGATGCGAGGTACAGTGGCGAAGGCTTGGCTGGAAGAGCGAAGTTGGCGGGAGGGGGTGTAGAAGGACAGTCGAGAGTTGAGGCAATCTGGTCCGAGGGACCCAGGGAGTGTCGAATTGCTGGCGCCATCTTGGTTGGGGGGCTAGTGATCGCACTACAGGACTCTTGCGTCTGGAAGTGCATAAAAGCAGAACTTCCCCATCGACAGGTCAGACTTACATGACCATTGCGCGCTGCAGAATCTATTGCCGCATTGCTGTTTTAATTCTTTTAAAATTAATCTACTTTACTGCGCGTTCGCGCTGTCGATCTTGGCGCTAGGCGCTACCTCTCTCATAGCGTGTTATTAGTACCACTCTTACCTGCACTATAATTGTGACCTCATTCTGCACTTTGCGGGAATTCGAGCGCTTCAGGGCACCTTAGGGCTCCTGGGGACATCGCGCTGCGGTGTTGGTAGCCGCCATCTTGGGTGAGTGAGGGAACCAGGGAGTGCTGAATTGCTGGCACCATCTTGGTTGGGGGGCTAGTGATCGCACTACAGGACTCTTGCGTATACGGCTATATATGATGGACGCCCCTAAAGCGCGCAGCGTAGGCGCGCAGCCGGCACGCCGGCGGAGCGCCGGAGGTGCGCCAGAGGTAAGCTTGTTTGCGCCCGTTCGCGCACAGGACGCGCTGGGCGCCGAAAGTTCTGCCTCTCGGAACCAAGATGTAACTTCTTACTCTTATTCCTGCGATGAACTTTTACGCCTTAATCTCGATTCACTCAGTAACCGAAAGTATATCACCACCAGTAAGCACCCAGTTGCCTTGTCCTGTGGCTTGTTAAATGTGAGATCTCTCATCAAACACTGTGAAGAAATTGCGTTACTTATCGATTCTTACCATCTAGACGTACTCTTCATGACAGAGACTTGGACAACACCGACTAGCTCGGTGGAACTGGGGACTGCTTGTCCCACTGGCTTCAAAATAAGGCATAATCCCAGGATGGGAGCCAGAGGAGGTGGAACTGGATTAATTTTTAGGCAGACTCTTGACGTCTCCCAGCTTATCATCAAGGCAATCGCTGGGTGCGAAACATTGGGTTTCTCCATCAAGGACCAAGGAGGCGTTGAGGGACTGGGCTATTCTAAGGCCCAGCGGTGCCAGGGGACAACACCTGAAACCTTCATGGGTTACCTGTTCCGGCGTACAAATGACAGAGACACGGGACACTTCCTTCGGCGTCAAAGATCGAGGTTTATTTACTGCAGGGAACACAGAAGTCACGAGAAGTACAACACGTGTAGGTTCTAGGAGACTGTTTCAAATTGCCAACTTGGATCGCTCCTTTTATACAGTTTTTAGTCATTGCACAACATAGTGAACAAAAGGTTACAACTTAGTTCCCACAGTAAATCTCAAAAGGGTCGCTTTCATGTATTCAGGGTCCGAGACATAATTACAGTAACATCGCCGGTTCCCAACTGTAAAAGTACATCATCCCAGCATTAGTACATTCCATTCCGGCTGTAAACGAATTAAGGAAGAGTCAGAAACAGGTGCAAGGAAGACGGAGAAAACAGACAACAGATTGAAAGAGTGTAGGGGGGTGATATCGGAAACATGATTGCAGGATCAAAGAACTCGTGCCTAATGCATGCACGGCTGAAACAATAGACCGGCAGCCAGCTGCCTTTGCAGTGTCATCCCCCTCACCATAAAGACACCCTCAAAGGAAACACGTGTCTTCCGCAAGAATCTGAGAATCCCAGGGTCACAAAGCGGACAGCGTCCGTTCGCTGGCTACTTGAGGGCAAGAAACAAAATGGATGCCGTATCTAAAATGGAACCCGTGGGTTCAGATAAAGAAACCCACGAATGAGACGAACGGTTCAGGCCAGTGTAGCGAAAACGCGTACACCCACTAAACTCGTCATTTGCGGTTCATAGATACCAAACTCGTCCATACCCGAACGAGTCGAAAACACCTCTTATAATTGTCACGGAACCTCAGACGCTCCTTTTGCCCTCATGTAGGCAAGCACTAGTCAAAATCAATCTCGATATTCATCAGATCATTCAGATGCTGCTGCAACATTATTCTATCCATCAGTGCTTCCTTGGTAACAGATGGCCGTCTTATACACGTCGTAGCACAGAGGCCACATAAGGCAGGACCACACTGTACACAAAGACAACACGTGAACAGAAATGCTACAACAACGCCAATGATCATCAGAATCTTCCAACCCCACGTCGACATTAGGCCCCAAAACCATCCTAGTAGCGTCCAATCACCTACTTCCACGTGTATGGACTCGGAGATCTTATGCAACTTCGAGATGGCTTGATAGACAGTTGGAGCGTTATTAGGGATGAAAATGCAGCAACTCGAATGGATCACCTTACATACACCACCTCGATCTGCAAGGACAACGTCTAAAACCATACGATTTTGTAACGTCATAAGCCTATCCGCCTGAAGCTCTGCTGTTATATTACCAAGGGCACTTGCAGTGATATTAGCGGTCGATTCCACCACTCGAGTCAACTGTCTCAGGTTCCTACTATTGATCATAGGTCCCTAAAACGGCAAGAAACCTTTAAAGAAGTCTCCTACTTCCTGACCGGCAGTGTCTTCTTCGCTAATCACGCCTCTCACAACTCTGGTCTTGTGATAATCCGATCCAACTGTAAAGGTCGCCGGCAACAGATTTGCAATATAACAGGTGCCCGAGAAGTCACGAGGCAACCATGTATATGCGCGGTCGTAACAGACGAAGTATGTACCCTTGGCAGTCAGGAAAACAGGAGAAGAGAGCGTTGGCAAAACATACGTTTCGGAGCAAGCACTCTCCCCAAGCTGAGCTCGCAGATTTCGACCACGACCTTGTAAGCAGAAATTACCGAGGTGGGGTACGATCCAGATCGGAGACGAGCTTTTAAGCTGCCGATCACCCACTGACATACTATACTCAGCCTCACTCAGATCCCTGTATGCTCGCACCTCTTCATCTGGGATAAGCGATGCGTCAAAAATATCTCTATCTAAATCGGCAATCGCTCTTGCCAAAGGCTTGTGGTACGGGCCAGGACCATGATCTGCAGTGCTTGGCTCTCGATGGGGGTAGGAATCTAGTGCGCTGCGAAACATAGTTTGGAATGCTCGAGCTGACCCCTGGGAACTATAAGGAAGAACCAAGTACGGGATTCCCTTATCCATGGTATGTGGCATTAAACCACACACCCAGCAGTTGGTAGTATTCATCACCAACTGATGTTGATGTAGAAGCTGAACAAAGGAGTTGTTCATGAATTCCGCACATCTAACCTGTTCGTGTTGAGGCAGAGGGTGAAAGGAATGAGGAGAAACAGTAGGAACAGATTTTGGTTCAGAGGAAAAAGTAGGTGAAGCAGAAGGCAATAACGATTGTATTCCATAATATACTCCACCCACCAATAGCATAGAAACAGTCAAGAACAGCAGGAACACCTGAAACAGAAAGCATTTAGTCTTTACAAACCTGTGTAGTACTAATCTTTGCGCTATAGTCCTTTCCACTTCCGACAACTTTGAGAATTCCATCCTCTAAAAACAGTCCGCAACGTTCTTGACGCACTTCGTTCTGAGTAGCGATTATCAATCCCCAGGAGTTCCTAGGAATCGACAAAAGTACCGACCTAGTGTCAGGAACCTGCTAAACAGAAGGAAGTACCCGCGCGGCCCTACGGTCAACCCGGATGAAAGGTTTTCTTAATTAAACATTCAATTTTAATATAAATCTCCTAGCTGTGGAAAAAGGGACACACATGAAAAAGAACTCAATAATCAATAGAGGATGCAAGTGTTTATAATGTTCAAAATGACAATAAGGGGGTAACGTAAATTTCAAAAGAGGGGAAAAGAAACCAAAAGGTATTTTATTAGTCTTTGTTATGAGAACGAAGAAAATATCTGCTTCTTCCAGGACGAGTCTGCTCTTCAAATAATTGTTCAGGTTGCGGAACAGAGTCCTGTCGGTCAGATGATAGTTCCAGTCTCGAGTTTCCCGAAGGCACAGAATCAACAGATGTGTCTGACTGCAATGAAGTGTCTCCTACTAGTTGAGCGTCACTGAACGGCACAAATTTAGTCGGGGTCCCAGTCTCTGTTGCTGCAAATCCAGTCCTCACCCACGAATCTGCTGGTAAAGGTATAGGCACCTTCTTTGTGTGGGTGGCATGCACCCAGTTTTTGCGACCCTCCAAACGAACTGCAGTTCTCGTGGCGAGAAGGACCTTGTAAGGGCCCACGAATCTCGGCTCCAAGTTTCGTTTTCTTCCAAAATTACGGGTGACAACCCAGTCACCCGGTTGGAGCCGATGTCCAGGACCCTCAGTCTGTGCCGGCAGTGCTTCAAAAACCTGTTGATGAATTAACCTCAGTTTAGCAGTCAGATCATGAAGATAATCAATTAGCATTGGGTACTCAAGACTATCGAAGGACTTAGGCCTAGGGACCCCCCAAACATTCGCAGGACGGCCAAACACAATCTCATATGGGCTAAGCCCTACTCGAGAGTGTACAGTCGCCCTGGTTGATAACAGAGCCAAAGGCAAGGCATCAGGCCATGACAAACCAGTCGTAACTTGAATCTTAGCAAGTTTCAGTTTCAGAGTACCGTTGTACCCTTCAACCAAACCTGCTGACTGGGGATGGTTGGCGCTGTGGAATTTCTGTCTAATTCCAAGGCCCTTACACACACTCTGCATCACACTCCCCACAAACTCACTTACGTTATCTGACCATACAATCCGTGGCATTCCATACCGAGGAAAGTATTCCTTCAGTAGGACTTTCGCTGTGGACAGGGCAGTATTATCTTTCAAAGGATAGGCTTCGATCCATCTGGAGAACGCGCAAACCACAACTAAAACGTACTTTAGGTTATTGCATCTCTCCATATGGATGAAGTCCAGTTGGATAACCTCAAATGGACATGTAGGAGGAGCAAAATGGCCAGGAGGAGTAGGGGTGCCCTTACCGGGATTGTACATCATACATACCATACAATTCTTAACCACTCTCTCAGCCCACTTAGCAATACCATCATTCCTCCATACAGGGGACAGCAACTTACATATTCCTTTCGCGCTAATATGTGACAAGCCGTGAGCCATAGTCACAACGGCTAGCACATATGCATCCGGTAACATCCATCTCTGATTTTCCGACAAATCAATCCAACATCCATGCGCATCTAACTTTCCAGTGCTTTCTTTCCACTTAGTCTTTTCAGTCTCGGTGGCCTCATTCTGAATCGCTTTCACGCTCTCAACAGTGTCCTCACACATACCAGTCTCTGTAGGTCACCTCACTGAACTCGTAACATACATTCGGGTCGCAAGATTTCTCGCTGTCTCTTTGGCAATCTCATCCGCAAACGCGTTACCACGACCAACATCATCCGTCACTTTTCGGTGCGCGCTGCATTTAATAATCGCCACCTGCTTAGGCAATGTAAGTGCGTCCAAAAGATCATTCACAAGCTGTCCGTGTTGGATCTTCGTACCATGTGATGTCATAAATCCCCTTTCTCTCCACAATCGTCCAAAGCTATGTGCAACACCTAACGCATACTGACTATCTGTAAACACATTCACTCGCTTTCCCTTAGACAAAACACACGCTCTCGTCAACGCAATCAAATCTGCCGCCTGCGCGGAATTCTGATTTAACCTCGCAGTTTCCACAACCGTACTCAACGTTACCACAGCATACGCAGTCGTCACATCACCATTCGGCAACTTAAAACACGAACCATCAACATACAAAGTACCATCGGGATCTGCCAATGGAGTGTTTTTTAGGTCAACACGACCCTTCGTTTCTTCCTCAGTTCGCAAATAACAATCATGTGGTGGTACATCGTCTGACTCCATATTAGTCGGCAACAACGTTGCCGGGTTTAGGACATTACAGCGTTTTATTTGAATATGACTTGCCAGAAGCGTCAACTCGTAACCGGACAACCTTGCGCTTGTCAAATGTTGAGTTTTTGTACGATTCAAGAGAGTGTCAACTGCATGCGAAACCATTACCGTAAGCATATTATCCATGACCAATCCTGCAGATTGTCTAATGGACACCGCAGCCGCCGCTGTCGCTCTTAGACAACTCGGCAACGCTCTAGCTACTGGGTCCAAAGTCGAGGAAAAATATGCACATGGACGCTGCTTACCGCCAAATTGTTGCGTCAAAACACTCAACGCACAACCCTCTCTCTCGTGAACGTATAGTGTAAACGGCTTGCTGTAATCAGGAGTACCCAACACAGGAGCCGAACACAACGCATCACGCAATTCAGAAAAACTTTTCTGACACTCTTCGGTCCATGGCAAAGGAGTTGGAACATCCTTGCACGTGAGGGCTACCAATGGTTTTGCTAGCAATTGAATAATTCGGAATCCATTGCCTGCAGTATGACGTGATACCTAGAAAGGCACGCACATCTCTCTGAATTGTTGGCACAGTCATTCGGGCGATCGCCGCAATTCTCTCTGGGGTCAACCTTCTTCCCTCCTTTGACAATAAGTGACCTAGATAGGTTACTTCTTGACAACAATATTGCAGTTTAGAAGGTGACACCTTGTGATGTAAGTCACAGAGATGCTGTAACAGCGATACCGTAGCAGTTTTGCAGATCTCTCTTGTGTCAGCAGCCACCAGCAAGTCGTCGACATACTGGATCAAGGCCGCACCAGCCGGTAACACAAACGCATCAAGTTGGCTTTTCAGGGCTTGACTGTATATAGATGGACTCTCGCAGTAGCCCTGAGGAGCGCGTTTAAACCTAAAGCTGCGACCTCCTAATGAGAAGCCGAAGAGATCCCTGCTTTCCTCAGCAATCGGAATGCTAAAGAAAGCATTCTACAGATCGATAACTGAAAACCAAGAAGCAGATGCTGGAATCAGAGTCAGTAAAGCCGTAATGTCAGGCACCACAGGAAATTGAGGAACCACGATTTTGTTCACCTCCCGTAAATCAATAACGAAACGGTAAACAGGAGGCTTAGATGGATCAGTACGTTTTAAGATAGGTAGCACAGGACTATTACACACGTTTCCCCGAGTTTCCTCGATAACATCTTTCTCGATTAGATCATAGATGATCGCTAACAGCGCTCGTTCTCCATCAAGGGAGATACGATATTGGGGAATACGCGGCAATCGCACATTCGATTTCAGCTGAACAACATAAGGAGAGATGTCGAGCAGGCCCACGTCATTGGGCCCCTTTGCCCACAAAGATGCAGGAAGAGAACTCAATTCCGGTGGGAGCTTATCGGACGACAAATACATAGGAGAGACCACTCTGACCCAAAGTAAGCTCCACTCCCGCAGGAGAACAGTACAAAGTCGCATATAACCGTTTCAGCAAATCCAGGCCCAAAAGATTTTCACCACAACCAGTAGTCCAAATCAAGGGAGCTTCTAGCTCACGCGGCCCAATTGTAAGGGGCAAAGGGCTAGAGACCGGATTGGTAACGGGGGCGCCAGAGAATCCTACGGAAACATTCGTTAAGCCAGACAAAGGTGCGCCAGGGAGTTTCGAGTGCAGGATGGAACTTTTCGCTGCACCAGTGTCCAACAGAAAAGGCTCAACTACGCCCGATGTGGCAACTGCGACGTAAGGCCCTCTCTGATCAACCGGAACTGATACTACTCCCTCTCTCTGTCTATGGCTGTCCTAGTAATTACCGTCATCAATATCATGCTCGATGTAATAATCATCCACATGATACTGTGCGGATCTACCTGACGATGAACCACGCTGATCAAAGCAATTATTGGAATCAGACGAATTATTAGAATGCTCATTTTGATTTTGAGTAACACCACGACCTCTACCTCGTGAAGCCTGCTGCGGACCGCTACGACCTCCTCTAGCTGGACCACCACTATTTCGTTCGCGTAAAACCGGGCAATCAAACTTCAAATGACCCTCACCTTTACAATACGCACATTGATTATACCCGAGCATAGGTCTCTGCGTGGAAGAGTCATTTCGCGACTGTGACCTAGCAAATTGTGACTGCGATCTATTCCGCTGCTGAAAATTATTTTGATTTGAGCGCGGAGGATACGCTTGCTGCAACAGAACTTTCGTTTTGAGATCCTTTGTTTTCTTATCCGCACGATCATTTTCCTCCTTCTCCCTATTTTCATAGTATTGAGCCGTGGCCAATATCTGGGCAGAGGTAGAGACAGCCCACGAACTCTCTGAATTTTTTAATTTGTTGTTGAGGTCAGGCAACAAATTTGATACAAATTTATCTACGAACAACCTCTGGCCTCCCTCGGTGCTCATATCCTGACCACTGTGATCTATGAATGCCTCCTCAAATCTCGTAAAGAAATCAGAGACACTCTCATCCTTCTTCTGCTTACACGCAGGCAATTTATCCCAATTGACTTTCATAGCTGGCATAAGTGTCTTCATAAGTGTAATGATTCTTTGGGGCAGATCAGTAATGAGCTGTTCTGGCTTAGCCCCACCAACTTGTCGTACGTCAGCCGCCGCAAGAGCAGCCCAATCACCGCCTAACTTGGCTGCGTGATCTTCTCAGCGAATTTTCGTCCAGACCGGTTGAGGTACTACGTTGCCGAACAACATGTCGATGTCGGCAAGATTCATGACAGTAGCATCTACTAATTGGGACAACTCTTTATAATATCCTGCAGGATTTTTGCGGGGGTCAGGCAAAGATTGTTTCACCTGCAAAACTTCCGATCGCTTCCATGGGAGGTGTATCCATACTCTCTGGAAGTGTGGCGGAATAGCAGGATTAGCAGCAGGATCACCTGGCATCCATACTGGGGGGACTTCTCGCATAGGATACTGACCAGGTGTTGCCATCCATTCCTCAGTATCATCTTTAAACAATGCTCGAGGTATTACAGTGGGACGAAAGGATAGAAGATGTTCTACAGCACGCCGAACATTACTACCCACAATCATACTACTCGAAAACTGAAGCTGAAGTCCAGTTACATCGAGCGGTACATCGTTTACCTCATCATTTGCTATCGCTTCACGTAAACATTTGCACATTTCCTCAAACACAAATCTCTGTGTGGGCTCATTGAATTGAGAGAAAGTCTCAAAAATTATGCGCGGGGTGTTTTTAAGGGGGTACCTAATCCAATTACGCGCCATCTTAATTAACGTATCACGTTCCCTACCACCAGGAAGCTGACTTCGTCGTTGGGGAACATCAGAAACATCGGACCCAAGAATCGGTCCAAAAGCAGAGTAAAGATTAGCAACAGCATTAGGAATGCGTCTTCGAACAGACGGAGAAGAAGAGAAAAATACAGGAGCAACGACATGAGGACTAAACACAGGAGCAGAGGAAGTAGCCGCAATGGCAGAAGTAATGGGAACAGCAAGTTGAGAAGGTATAGGCAGTGGAGCAGTAGGAACAGGAGCAGGTAGAGGAATAGGGACAAGAGGATTCGCAAGAACAGGACCAGCGACAGGCTGAGGAGCAGCTGCCGGAACGACAGGTTGAGGAACAGGAGGAACCACAGGAGCTGTAGTATCCTGTGCATACGGAGGTGGTGACTTCAGTAGGTAGGACAACAAAGGGTCCTCCACTGCTTCCTCTCCCTTCTTATCAGTACTCGATGGTAGAACGGGATAACACTTATCCACCGCCATACGTTGCAGTCTATCAAAAACTTCCTTTTCCTTTTCTTCTTTATCTCGCTGAAACTGCTCTGCATTTCTCATCGTCGTAACGATACCTTCTCTCTTATTTTTCTTAAGCTGTTTAGTTTCTTTCTGCTTGGACTCTTTGCACCATAACCGAAAAGAATCAAACATAGCCGGCCTAGATTTCTTTTTGAACAATTTGGCTTCAAGGTTATCCAAAATTGCTGTTTCAAAACTACCATGAGGTGGCCAACTAAGGACACCGTCATCTTTTGTATAGCAGACCCAGCAATCATTATATGCAATAGGACCCACTCCATGTCGACTATATAACTCATAGATTGGAGTTCCAACTGGAGGTATCGGACATGAGTCCTCCAATCAGGAATCCGTTGCGCAACATTTAAAGCAACTAAACAAAGTACTACGGCCAGGCATCGTGCACACTAGCCAAGTCTCCAAACTTCAAGGGTTATCGAATTACGATATCCTCGCAAAAATGCAAGACCCTCGGTTTTTGGCAATTGCAATCGTCAAATTAAACTCAACAACTAAGAACTAACAACTAAGAACCACAAATGCAATGGAACCATGCAAACAACCAAGTTTCAACAACAAAGCAAATGTCCCAAAAAGGGAACCAACAACTGAGGACTGGGAGCGACCCACGAATACTTAACTGAAAGAACAATGGCGTCACCAGGAAGGCCCGTCTATCGTCTCGCCGTACAAAGGACTACGCCAGGCGCCAAAACAGGTCGATCGCTCCTTTTATACAGTTTTTAGTCATTGCACAACATAGTGAACAAAAGGTTACAACTTAGTTCCCACAGTAAATCTCAAAAGGGTCGCTTTCATGTATTCAGGGTCCCGAGACATAATTACAGTAACATCGCCGGTTCCCAACTGTAAAAGTACATCATCCCAGCATTAGTACATTCCATTCCGGCTGTAAACAAATTAAGGAAGAGTCAGAAACAGGTGCAAGGAAGACGGAGAAAACAGACAACAGATTGAAAGAGTGTAGGGGGGTGATATCGGAAACATGATTGCAGGATCAAAGAACTCGTGCCTAATGCATGCACGGCTGAAAACAATAGACCGGCAGCCAGCTGCCTTTGCAGTGTCATCCCCCTCACCATAAAGACACCCTCAAGGGAAACACGTGTCTTCCGCAAGAATCTGGGAATCCCAGGGTCATAAAGCGGACAGCGTCCGTTCGCTGGCTACTTGAGGGCAAGAAACAAAATGGATGCCGTATCTAAAATGGAACCCGTGGGTTCAGATAAAGAAACCCACGAATGAGACGAACGGTTCAGGCCAGTGTAGCGAAAACGCGTACACCCACTAAACTCGTCATTTGCGGTTCATAGATACCAAACTCGTCCATACCCGAACGAGTCGAAAACACCTCTTATAATTGTCACGGAACCTCAGCGTGCTATTCACGGGTCTACTATGTTATAGACCCCCGGCTAGCTCGTTATCTGCTGTACCTGAGCTCATAGACTTAATATACGATCTCTCCCACTCCCACACAAAGTTGATGGTTGATGGTGTTAGGGGATTTCAATCTTTGGTCAGAGAGACCGACCAAGACGGCCTATGTAGAGCTGGTCCAAGCTTGTCATAATATTGAGCTACAACAACTGGTACTCTCCAAAACCCATTCAAAGGGCAATATTCTTGATCTACTTTTTGCTGACGCTTGTCGAACGGCTATACGTGACGTCCTGCCTCAGTGTTGGACGGATCACGCCCTCGTCCAGTTCTCCCTCTCGTGCACTAGTGCTCCATTAAAGAAAGGGAGTGTGGGGGGCACTAGAATGGGGAGACAATGGTCTAGACTCCTCAAACAAACGATCTTGCCCTCTCTGCTGCCAGATGGCTTTGCATTGGGAGCGAATGTGGACGTAAGTTACGAGACTCTCTGTCAGCGAATCTCGGCTTCTCTGGACTTTATGGCCCCACTGCGAAAAATCAAAGATAGGACTAAGCTTGCTATGCCATGGTACTCGGAAGAACTTCGGCAGCTCAAGCTCCAATGTAAACAGGCTGAGCGGACCTGGAGGAAACAGTACCTGGAATCACATAGAGTCCTCTTCAAACATGCACTGGCGTCCTATAAAATCCAGATCAAGCTTGCCAAAGCTAGATTCTTAGAAGAATCTTTGATGGCAGCTGTAAATAAATCTCAGGCCTTATTTAAGATCGTAAAGGACCTGGCCCATCCTGGCTGTACCAAAATAGTCATCCCGGCATCTCAAGCTCTCTGTGATTCGCTAGCACAGGCCTTTGAGGATAAGATTGCCAACATCTTAAACAATCTTCCCTCGTCAACTGGCCGTGCTGTGCACGATTCCATCTCGTTTGAGAATAGGAAGGAGTGTACTAAATCAGGTGAGCTGAGCAACTTTCCTCTACCATCTTTTGAGGACTTCTGCTCTTTCGCTGATGGGGTGTCCTCTGGCTCACCTTCTGATCCTCTTTCACCCAAATTCTGGAAACTTTTTCGTGAAGAGCTGTTTCCCCCACTTTTTTCCATCTGTCGCCAGTCTCTCACTTCAGCACGGGTTCCAGATTGCTGGAAATTGGCAGTGGACTCCCCACTGCTTAAAAAGGAGAATCTGGACCCCACATGCCCAGCCAACTTTAGGCCCATCTCCCTCTTGCCATTCCCTATTAAAATTCTAGAGAAACTGGCCACAAAACATCTCTCCAACTTTCTTGAGACTACTGATTGTTTGGATGTGGCTCAGTTTGGGTTTAGACCGGCACATGGGACAGAGTCGGCATTGGTGACTGTTCTCGATGACCTTCGAACGCGTGCCGACCAGGGTCGAGCAGCCTTTTTAGTGCTGCTCGACATGTCGGCCGCGTTCGACACGGTCAGCCATGCAATCCTGGTCAGGGGACTGACGGAGGCTGGGGTGTCGGGCTTGGCCCTTGAATGGCTGGTGTCATATCTCGATCAAAGGCACCAGGTAGTTGCCCTGCCACCCTTTAAATCCAACATCAGGAGGGTTGGTCAGGGAGTACCCCAGGGCTCGGCCATCAGCCCCATTCTTTTCAATCTTTACCTCCGTCCCCTGATCAAGCTGATTAAATCTTTTGGCATAACAGTCACCAACTACGCCGATGACACCCAACTTATCTTCTCGTTTGAGGGTAAGGACGGGGTGTCACAGGAGGTCTTCCATCGATGCATGCATTATAGAAAACAAAGGCGCCTAGCTTATTCAGAATAAATGCAATACAGTATAGGAACACAATGGAAAACTATACGATTTAAGATTTCCTGACCCAGCCGGGAAAGGAATTTATTCTCAAGAAACAATGTCCAATATACATTACAAAAATAATAACATGACACAAGCCTGTGCCGTACCGAAAGAGGAAAGGAAAATAGGGATAGGGTGAAAGGGGTGTTTTTCAGGCAAAGGAAGAGAGCAAGGACAGGGCACTGTAGTTAAATTCAAGATCAATAGCAGTGTCGCCTGGAGTGGAGTGTACACAATCTCATTTGGCAATATTGTGAGTGTAAACCCACTCATGGGTGTCGACGTTTCGATCCCTTTTGCTCAACTAGATGCATGGGATCATCATCAGGACTTTAACAATAAACAAAACATGCCTGAGTCAAATAAAGCCTGTTTAGGAGAAACAAAAAAGATAAAGATTTTTTAAAAAGAAAGATACCACTAAGGAGTCGTTTAAGACTTATCTGCCATCGTTGTAACACAGTCGAAATCGCAGTGTGTGAAGAGGTGTAAGGTGTTTGTGCCAGGTAAAAGAACATAACAATGCTATTTTGACAGTATTCGGAATCGCAGTGCAGAAATGTGAAAGATAGAAAGGGTAGAAAAACGAGTGAAGGAGCAGAGGGAGAGAAAGGGAAAATGGGCAGAAATAACGCACAAAAGAGCAGAGATGCAGAAAGGTGAAAGATAGAAAGGATAGAAAAACGAGTGAAGGAGCAGAGTGAGAGAAAGGAGACAGAGGTCCACTCTACAGGTAAGAATGCGAATCTTGGTAAAACCATTTCAGTGATTTATTAGGAACATTCAATTTGATTTTCAAGATCATTTACCATATTCACGAGTGCGATTCTTGTTCTATAGTAGTTCCATGAATGTTTTTGGGAACACTTTTAAGTCACATAAAATAAGGAAATATAAGACACTGATTGTTTAGGTGATTGAAAACCTAGTCATAGAAAGACCTGTGCACGATTCCGTCTCGTTTGAGAATAGGAAGGAGTGTACTAAATCAGGTGAGCTGAGCAACTTTCCTCTACCATCTTTTGAGGACTTCTGCTCTTTCGCTGACGGGGTGTCCTCTGGCTCACCTTCTGATCCTCTTCCACCCAAATTCTGTAAACTTTTTCGTGAAGAGCTGTTTCCCCCATTTTTTTCCATCTGTCGCCAATCTCTCACTTCAGCACGGGTTTCAGATTGCTGGAAATTGGCGGTGGTCTCCCCACTGCTTAAAAAGGAGAATCTGGACCCCACATGCCCAGCCAACTTTAGGCCCATCTCCCTCTTGCCATTCCCTATTAAAATTCTAGAGAAACTGGCCACAAAACGTCTCTCCAACTTTCTTGAGACTACTGATTGTTTGGATGTGGCTCAGTTTGGGTTTAGGCCGGCACATGGGACAGAGTCGGCATTGGTGACTGTTCTCGATGACCTTCGAACGCGTGCCGACCAGGGTCGAGCAGCCTTTTTAGTGCTGCTCGACATGTTGGCCGCGTTCGACACGGTCAGCCATGCAATCCTGGTCAGGGGACTGACGGAGGCTGGGGTGTCGGGCTTGGCCCTTGAATGGCTGGTGTCATATCTCGATCAAAGGCACCAGGTAGTTGCCCTGCCACCCTTTAAATCCAACATCAGGAGGGTTGGTCAGGGAGTACCCCAGGGCTCGGCCATCAGCCCCATTCTTTTCAATCTTTACCTCCGTCCCCTGATCAAGCTGATTAAATCTTTTGGCATAAAAGTCACCAACTACGCTGATGACACCCAACTTATCTTCTCGTTTGAGGGTAAGGACAGGGTGTCACAGGAGGTCTTCCATCGATGCATGAGCACCACGGCAGAATGGCTGGGTAACAACTTCACTACAGTTTAACAGCTCGAAAACCGAGGTGCTACATGTAGGAGAGTAGGGTCTGCAATCCTATGATCACCCAGATTTTTTGCTTTTTTTTCACTGGTTTACGACTTTCTCTGGCTGTGGGCCTGCTAATCACACCCACAGCCTAGCTGTTCTCTCACTTAATTACAACATGTACCTTAGATGCATTTACCAATTGGTACTGGGCCACCTTATCAGACCCTGTAACTCAGGGCATAGGTGTACCCAGGGCCTACCAGGGGCTGAAGCATGTATTATGCCACCCCTGGATGGCCATCTGACACAACTGGCTGCACGACAGCTGGGGCAAGGTGGTGTAATCACCCTTTGCTTTAGATATAGTATACCTATATCTAACCCTAAAAATGGACACACAGATTCCTATCAGTCACTCCTATGGCAGGCCTTGACAATCCTGAAGGCAGAGTGCTTGGAATCGTGTGAGATGGTGCTCTGGCATGAGCTGAGTCCGTCTGCAGCTTGCGGAACCAAGTCCTAATAGCTGTTCCATGATAACGCATACCATATACTCTTAAGTGCATTATAATCCTCGCGGTTAAATGCTATCTTTGGTATTGCTTTATCAAAACATGTCGAGTAAGGTGTCATACGAATTGGAATACTAACCCCTCGCCAATTCTGGCGACGGGGTTAGCATTCCACCCTTCTAGAGGGACACGACATGTATGTAACTGTGAACCCCGGCTAAAGTTAACTCAAGCCTCAGCTCCACAAAATGGATGCTGCCACCACAGACACGAGTCTGACCTCCTGCTGCTGGGAGTCCTTCCAGCAAGGAGAGCTTGGACAAAGGGTTTCCTGTCAGGGGCGGTGATAGCACCATCCCAGACAGGGTTTTGTGTATCCTGGGTAGGCAGGGCTTTACAGGAAGGTGACTGCAAGTGGCACCCCGGTGCTCACTACGCATCTGCCGGCTAGAACCAGTTCCAGGGGCACACCAGCCCCTGGCCTGGGGAAAGTCCGGCATGGGAGAGGGGTGTAACCACCCCCCTTCCTGGTCCCACCCCTAGGGCAGGACCTAGTCGCGTACCCACCCCTTTCTTTAGGATAAAGGCAGGAGCGGGGACCCTTCCAAATTAGATCATCTTTGATTCAAGAAACTACTTTCTACGAAAGGAACTCTCGACTCTTCTCAAGATGTCTCCCTTGTGGTTAAGGATTAGTCACCCTGCATCCGCAGGCACCATCTAAGAACTCTGCGGTTTGCTGCACGTCCTTCCTCAGGAATCCGACCGACCAGCACGACGAGACCCGGCTTCCCTGGCACCTCTGACCTCTACCTACCTCTACAGCTAAGCTGAGAACCGTAGGTGCGACGAGACCTCGAGGGACCGGCCATCATCAGAACTGCATGACTTCTATCCAGCACGACCACCGAGGGATCCTCTGGTGAGTGCTTTGGGGTCCGAGAAGCCCGACCCTGAGCAGCTCCGGCACCGAAGTCCAGCCCCCCAGCATCTCCACGAACTGCGTGGGGCCCTTCTGCTTTTTGGCTGCTCACCGCGTTGTCTGGCTACTAGCCCGCTGGCTTGTGGCCTTCCCGACGACGATCAACGACGACAACACTGCTGGTCTGGTTGCTCCAGACTGGCCCTTGCTCCCTTCCAAAAGAGGAGCACCCCGGACCCTCCTGGTCCACTCCAGACGCCATTTTAGGTCCACCGTGTGGGCTTGAACTTGCCAAAACTTGTTGCCCCAATCCTGGGTCCAGCAACGTCGACAGCAGCAACCATCGTTGGACAGCTCGCACCTCCATCCTGGTCGCCGACAACGCCTCCTGGTCCGTGAGACTGCAGAGCCCAGCGTCGCCCACTCACCTGGTCGAGGTGACTTCGCCCGGTGCCATCTTGGTGTCCACACAATCACTGGCTAGTGATTAAGAACTTGGTCCCCTCTGCTTTCAGGTGTCATCCATCTTCGATCCAGGCTTGGATCACTCGAACTATCTTCACTGGTCGCCTGCCAGCAACTTCTTTCTTCAGGCTCCTGGTTCGTCAACGAGGATTCCCGACGTCTTTTCAGACCTATGCAGCGGCAGCCCCTGGGCTAGGTAACTTCGGCATTTCGGTGCCCCAGCATAGCCTCACTCTCCAAGGGTCCAGATCCACTTTCGTTTTCAACCTACCTTATCGGGTTCGCCCGAGAACACTAACTTTGCCTTTACTAGCTCCCATAGACTTTGTCCCGCATCCCGCGTGAGAGTGCACTCTCTGCACCCGAGTCCCCTAGGCCTCCTACTAGTAATCTGAAGGTTCAGTAACGTAGTCCTAGCGATTCCAAAGCCTATTAGTCCAGTACTTACCTGCTAGTAATTTCGCATTCCACTTTTGTAGTATATGGTTTTTCGTGCCCCTCGGGCATTTGTGTAAATTGTGCAACTTAAAGTATTTTCGTAAGAGTTTTGTTGTGTGCTTAGTACCCTGTCCTCATAAAGAGTACAGGGCTGTTGTGATCTAAATAAATACACTGTTTATTTTCATAACACTTGTGTGGTGTCCTTTCACTTGGTGTTCAAGGGGTATATGTGATGGTATAACAGCTGGCTTAACATGCCCTCTAGAGTTTAGCCCGAAGACTGCTCGTATCCATGCTACTAGGATAGCTGGTCTATAAGGTTGACTTACAACCAATCACCATGAGGGTTGTTTGGACTGATACAAAGTGCTCACTAGAATAGTGAACATTATATATCAGGCCAACTTCTCACACTACATTGCTCTATGGATCGGACCCCAGACCCCTACCGCAGGGTTTTTGGCCTCCTGATTTCCAAGGTACTAGTCTGCCTGCCGAATCGGTTCAGAATTTGGGGGTAATGTTTAGTTCCGACTTACAGCTGGACACATCAGTGAACAAAACGGTGGCCACTTGTATGGCATTACTTGGATCATTGCGAAAGATTCTACCCTTGCTCCCGGTACAGGCCAGACCAGAGGTAGTGCGGAGCATAATTTTAAGTCGTCTCGACTACTGCAACGCACTGCTGCTGGGGGCACCAGTTACTCTGCTAGGAAAACTCCAACGAGTACAGAATTTTGTTGCCAAACTGGCACTCTCGCGACGCTGCCTGGACTCTTCTGCCAAGGCACTTAGGGACCTCCATTGGTTGCCAATCTCTCAACGGGTGAACTTCAAAGCTTTGTGTTTGGTTTTTAGGGCTCTACACGGACAAGGCCAGTCTCCTATGCAGGACCTTTTCTCATGGTACATCCCTCCAAGACCACTCCGGTCAGCCTCGGCTTACTTGGTGGTAGTACCCAAGTTTCTGAGGTCCCGGATGGGTGGTCGGTCCTTCAGGTTTACCGCAGCGCGGCTGTGGAATTCTCTACCGGTAGGCCTGAGGGGCCTGGAAGATTTTTCTTCCTTTAAAAAAGCATTAAAGACCCATCTGTTCCACAGAACAATGTAAATAGATTGGAAGCTGGAAACATCATGTATTGTGTCATAACAGTCTAAGCGCCAGGATGCCCGTCGGGTGACAGTTATAGTGCTATAAAAGAACGCCTATAGATACATACATACATACATATCGCATGAAATTATACTTAAGTATTTAAATGTTGCCTGTCTCTGCCGGCTTCGGAGTGAGGGGGATTTCGTTAAGGAGGCGGGTTTCAGAGGGGTGAAGAAGAAGCTCTCTAGTCTGGGGGTTGAGGTGGTTTGTGTTGCGCCACGCGCCGGGACTCCTTTACCCTGTCACCCGGGATGCTCAGCTCATGCATGCCTCCTTGTGCGCTGGCTCGGGTCCCTTGTCAGTGGCGTGCAGGTGCTTGGTGCTTCTATGGATGCTCTGAGCTCTTCTTGCGGCTGCGTTTGGCAACCCGTGCCTGACTGTGATGGGGCAGGTGGGACTGCGATGTCGCCGTGCCACCTGCCCTTACTCTGGGAAGAGATGGTCCTGTGCAGTGAGAGCGCTCACGCCTGATTCTTGGTTTCCCGTTCCGACTTCCTTCCCATGTGGTGAGTGCCATTGTGCATGTGCATACATAATAATTAAAAATGAAAACAATATAACATCGAATAAACTCTGAAAGACTGTACATTGTTGGCACGTTCCTTGGGTTGCCTTAAATAAGGGCCTCTGTGACTGTGTGTAAATGAGTTGTATCATGTAACCCAATTCAGCCGAAAATACAGTCATGCTTTGCATTCTGTATAAAAGTTCCGAGTAAATAAAGTGCGAGTTTCTCTCATCCGTTTGTGGCAGTAGTTTGTATGTTTGTTTCCATCTCTCATAGTCCTAGTGCCAGTAAGCAGGCACAAACGCGTGTCTCGTTAATTCACTGACACAAGAGAACTGGCGTTCCCCTGCACACCGAACAAGTAGGGACATCAGAGGAGTGACTGGCCTCTGACTAGACACGAACTTGTCAGCACCAGCACCTTCGTCACTCGCCTGATTCACACAGTTTAGCTCAGTCATGCTGGTGCCAAATTGTATATTTGGGAGTGAGAGGATAAGGAGGGGCTGACGACCGACGGAGTGTTAAAAACAGTATCTGCGATAGGTTAAACATTAATTAAAATAAGTTTAAATGGCGTCACTGGAGTCAATTGGGAGGGCTGCTACGGTTTGCACGGCGAGCACGTTATGTAAACAGCTCCGTGTGAGTGCACCTCCGACCCAGCAAGAACTCCCTGAGTTCGGAGTGACACTGGACCAACAGGGCAACAGGGCAATTGGATATCTGACTATGGTTGCCCCCAACTTTTTGCTTGGTGTTTTGCTGGTTTCGACTTCGTTGACCTGGGACCCTGCTCTCTCTAAAATGGATTCCATGTACCCTAGGTACATATCTAATTGGTACTGGGCCACCTTATCAGACCCTGTAACTCAGGGCATAGGTGTACCCAGGGCCTACCAGGGGCTGCAGCATGTATTATGCCACCCCTGGCTGGCCATCTAAATCTGACACAACTGGCTGCACGACAGCTGGGGCAAAGTGGTGTAATAACCCTTGGCTGTAGATATAGTGTACCTATATCTAACCCTAAAATGGACACACAGATTCCTATCAGTCACTCCTATGGCAGGCCTTGACAATCCTGAAGGCAGAGTGCTTGGAATCGTGTGAGATGGTGCTCTGGCATGAGCTGAGTCCGTCTGCAGCTTGCGGAACCAAGTCCTAATAGCTGTTCCATGATAACGCATACCATATACTCTTAAGTGCATTATAATCCTCGCGGTTAAATGCTATCTTTGGTATTGCTTTATCAAAACATGTCGAGTAAGGTGTCATACGAATTGGAATACTAACCCCTCGCCAATTCTGGCGACGGGGTTAGCATTCCACCCTTCTAGAGGGACACATAGACTTTGTCCCGCATCCCGCGTGAGAGTGCACTCTCTGCACCCGAGTCCCCTAGGCCTCCTACTAGTAATCTGAAGGTTCAGTAACGTAGTCCTAGCGATTCCAAAGCCTATTAGTCCAGTACTTACCTGCTAGTAATTTCGCATTCCACTTTTGTAGTATATGGTTTTTCGTGCCCCTCGGGCATTTGTGTAAATTGTGCAACTTAAAGTATTTTCGTAAGAGTTTTGTTGTGTGCTTAGTACCCTGTCCTCATAAAGAGTACAGGGCTGTTGTGATCTAAATAAATACACTGTTTATTTTCATAACACTTGTGTGGTGTCCTTTCACTTGGTGTTCAAGGGGTATATGTGATGGTATAACAGCTGGCTTAACATGCCCTCTAGAGTTTAGCCCGAAGACTGCTCGTATCCATGCTACTAGGATAGCTGGTCTATAAGGTTGACTTACAACCAATCACCATGAGGGTTGTTTGGACTGATACAAAGTGCTCACTAGAATAGTGAACATTATATATCAGGCCAACTTCTCACACTACATTGCTCTATGGATCGGACCCCAGACCCCTACCGCAGGGTTTTTGGCCTCCTGATTTCCAAGGTACTAGTCTGCCTGCCGAATCGGTTCAGAATTTGGGGGTAATGTTTAGTTCCGACTTACAGCTGGACACATCAGTGAACAAAACGGTGGCCACTTGTATGGCATTACTTGGATCATTGCGAAAGATTCTACCCTTGCTCCCGGTACAGGCCAGACCAGAGGTAGTGCGGAGCATAATTTTAAGTCGTCTCGACTACTGCAACGCACTGCTGCTGGGGGCACCAGTTACTCTGCTAGGAAAACTCCAACGAGTACAGAATTTTGTTGCCAAACTGGCACTCTCGCGACGCTGCCTGGACTCTTCTGCCAAGGCACTTAGGGACCTCCATTGGTTGCCAATCTCTCAACGGGTGAACTTCAAAGCTTTGTGTTTGGTTTTTAGGGCTCTACACGGACAAGGCCAGTCTCCTATGCAGGACCTTTTCTCATGGTACATCCCTCCAAGACCACTCCGGTCAGCCTCGGCTTACTTGGTGGTAGTACCCAAGTTTCTGAGGTCCCGGATGGGTGGTCGGTCCTTCAGGTTTACCGCAGCGCGGCTGTGGAATTCTCTACCGGTAGGCCTGAGGGGCCTGGAAGATTTTTCTTCCTTTAAAAAAGCATTAAAGACCCATCTGTTCCACAGAACAATGTAAATAGATTGGAAGCTGGAAACATCATGTATTGTGTCATAACAGTCTAAGCGCCAGGATGCCCGTCGGGTGACAGTTATAGTGCTATAAAAGAACGCCTATAGATACATACATACATACATATCGCATGAAATTATACTTAAGTATTTAAATGTTGCCTGTCTCTGCCGGCTTCGGAGTGAGGGGGATTTCGTTAAGGAGGCGGGTTTCAGAGGGGTGAAGAAGAAGCTCTCTAGTCTGGGGGTTGAGGTGGTTTGTGTTGCGCCACGCGCCGGGACTCCTTTACCCTGTCACCCGGGATGCTCAGCTCATGCATGCCTCCTTGTGCGCTGGCTCGGGTCCCTTGTCAGTGGCGTGCAGGTGCTTGGTGCTTCTATGGATGCTCTGAGCTCTTCTTGCGGCTGCGTTTGGCAACCCGTGCCTGACTGTGATGGGGCAGGTGGGACTGCGATGTCGCCGTGCCACCTGCCCTTACTCTGGGAAGAGATGGTCCTGTGCAGTGAGAGCGCTCACGCCTGATTCTTGGTTTCCCGTTCCGACTTCCTTCCCATGTGGTGAGTGCCATTGTGCATGTGCATACATAATAATTAAAAATGAAAACAATATAACATCGAATAAACTCTGAAAGACTGTACATTGTTGGCACGTTCCTTGGGTTGCCTTAAATAAGGGCCTCTGTGACTGTGTGTGTAGGAGAGTAGGGTCTGCAATCCTATGATCACCCAGATTTTTTGCTTTTGTTTCACTGGTTTACGACTTTCTCTGGCTGTGGGCCTGCCAATCAGACCCACAGCCTGGCTGTTCTCTTTCTAAATTACGAGATGTACCCTAGGTGCATATACCAATTGGTACTGGGCCACCTTATCAGACCCTGTAACTCAGGGCGTAGGTGTACCCAGGGCCGCCAGGGGCTGCAGCATGTATTATGCCACCCCTGGCTGGCCTCCTAAATTTGACACAACTGGCTGCACGACAGCTGGGGCGAAGACGTGTAATCACCCTTTGCTTTAGATATAGTAGCTCTATATCTAACCATACAATGGACACCCGAGTCCCTATCAGTCACTCCTATGGCAGGCCTTGACAATCCTGAAGGCAGAGTGCATGGGCTCGTGTGAACTAAGCTCTGGCCCGAGCCGAGCCCGGTTGCAGCTTGCGGAATCAAGACCCAATGGCTGTTCCATGATAACGCGTACCATATAGGTAACTTCGGTGTCGCGTTATCAAGACATGTCGAGTAAGGTGTCATACAAATCGGGATGCTGCCCTCTCACCAACCCTGGCGACGAGGTTAGCATTCCGCCCTTCTAGAGGGACACGACATGTACGTGACTGTGAACCCCGGTTAAAGTTAACGAAAGCCTCAGCTCCACAAAATGGATGCTGCCACCACAGACACAAGTCTGACCTCCTGCTGCTGGGAGTCCTTCCAGCGAGGAGCACTTGGACAAAGGGTTTCCTGTCGAGGGCCGTGTTCGCACCGTCCCAGACAGGGTTTGTGTATTCTGGGTAGGTAGGGCTTTTGCGAGAAGGTGACTGCGGAGTGGCACCCCGGTGCTCACTACGCATCTGCCGGTTAGAACCAGTTCCAGGGGCGACAGCCCTGGCCTGGGGAAAGTCCGGCAGGGGAGAGGGGTGTAACTACCCCCCTTTCTGGTCCCACCCTTAGGGCAGGACCTAGTCATGTACCCACCCCTTTCTTTAGGATAAAGGCCGGAGCGGGGACCCTTCCAAATTAGATCATCTTTGAATCAAGAATACTTTCTACGAAAGGACTTCAAGACTCTTCTCAAGATTTCTCCCTTGTGGCTAAGGAGTAGTCACCCTGCATCAGCGGGCACCATCTAAGAACTCTGCGGTTTGCTGTAAGTCCTTCCTCAAGGAATCCGACGGCCCAGCTCGACGAGAACCGGCTTCCCTGGCACCTCTGACCTCTACCCACGTCATCAGCTCAGCTATGATCTGTGGGTGCGACGAGACCTCGAGGGACCGGCCATCATCAGAACCTGCACGCTCTTAAAAACCAGCACGACCATCGAGGTAACTCTCTGGTGAGTGCTCTGGGGTCCGAGAAGCCCCGACCCTGAGCCGCTCCAGCACCGAAGTGCAGTCTCCCAGCATCTCCACGATCTGCGTGGGGCCCTTCTGCTCGCTGCTCAGCACGTTGTCTGGTCACTTGCCGCTGGCTCGTGCCCTTCTGTGACGACGACCAAGAATCAACACTGCCGGTCTGGTTGCTCCAGACTGGCCCCTGCTTCCATCTTTTGAGAGGCACCCCGGACCCTCCTGGTCCACCCAAGACGCCGACAGCGACATCCGTCGTGGGACAGCTCGCACCTCCACCGTGGTCGCCGACAACGCCTCCTGGTCCGAGAGACTGCAGAGCCTAGCGTCGCCCACTCACCTGGTCGAGGTGACGGCCAACCGGTGCCTTCCTGGTACCCTCTGACTACTGGCTAGTAGTACGAACTTGGTCCCCTCTGCTTTCAGGTTTCATCAATCTCTACGAACTATTCAACACTGGTCGCCGGCCAGCAACTCCTTTTCTTCCGGCTCCTGGCTCGTCAGCGAAGACCCCGACGCCTGTAAGACTTGTGCAGCCGCAGCCCTCGTGGCTAGGTAACTCGGCATTTCGGTGCCTGCATAGCATCCTTACTCTAGGGTCCCGAGTCCCTCGCTTCCGACTTGCCTTAACCTTTCCGTGTCCTAGGACACTTGTCTTTAAACTGTGCACTTGAAGTATTTGCTAAAGAGATTTGGTTTGTGCTTAGTACCCTGTCCTCATAAAGAGTACAGGGCTGTTGTGATTCTTAATAAATATACTGTTTATTTTCATAACACTTGTGTGGTGTCCTTTCACTGGGTGTTCAAGGGGTACATGTGTGGTAAACAGCTGGCTTAACGCGCCCTCTCGAGTCTTTAGCCTTAGACTGCTCGTATCCATGCTACTAGGATAGCTGGTCTATAGGTTGACTTACAACCAAACACCATAAGGGTCGTTGGAACGATACATAGCGGTCGCTAGAATAGCGAACGTTGCATATCGGGCCAACTTCTCACATTGGTGAGCAGCGGTTGGGATTTGAGCTTGCTGTTGTTTTACCACACGTATCCTAAGAATATCTTGTTGAAAGATCGCACAAGTACTGTTAGTACATATAACTAAAGCTTAGAATACTCTGAGTTCTACTGAACCAGCTGTTGTAGCTCCTCAAGGCTTAGCACACCTTGGCTACAGCTCTTAGCAAGGGAAAAGTAGGAAAACACATAGTGTAGGTAGGTGCATCACTTACACCACACTAGAAACAGTATGTCGGGCCAAGGAGGAAACTCTGAGTCTCCCCTTGTGTCAGTTGACCCTCCACAGGTCATCCCTTCAGGATATACTGTGCTGAGCTTCAAGGAGTTACGACGATTGTGTCACTCCCGGAAGATTCAGCAGGGGTCTAACCCCACAACGTCCTTTCTGATTGGTCTCTTGGAGACTTATGATGCCAGGAGAGCTGAGAAACTTCGTAGCTCTTCTAATCCAGAAGGAGACATGCCTCCCCTCGAGGGAACCCGAGACGATCCTGACCTCATTCATCTCGCAACCGAGAACGAGGATGTGGAGGAGGATGAGGATGAGGATCTCTCTGGGGACGAGGCAGATAAGGGACAGGTAGAAGTCATCAGACTAAGCAGGTCCAACTTAAGCAAACATGATAGCGGTACTGGGGGACCCCTGGGGCCACTATCAGGTCAGCTTAACATGGGGAATGGACGAGCCAGATCTCTATCAAGAGGCTCTGGCAGATCCCTTCATACCAACGGCTCTCACAACTCTTCTCAAAGAGGGATGACGTCCCCTCAGAGGAGAGTGTACGAAGCGAAGGAAAGGGCAGCTAATCTGCGGATCGAAAGGGAAGAACTTGCCCTGGCCAAAGAAAAGCTTGCTTTCGCTAGAGAGCAACAGTTAAGTGGGGCAGTCCCCACTGGTGGCAGCAATGTACCTAGTAATAGGGAAAAGAGTTTCGATACGAAACACCTTGGGAAGATAGTGCCCCCCTTTAAGCAAGGGGACGACATCCACAAATGGATTACTGCTTTGGAGAGGGCCTGCACTGTGCAAGGCGTTCCCCAGAGTCAGTGGGCAGCTATCTTGTGGCTCTCCTTTGAAGGTAAAGGAAGAGACAAGCTCCTCACCACAAGGGTAGAGGACGCTAACAATTACCAAGTCTTGAAGAATACACTCGTTGAAGGGTTCGGCCTAACCACTGAGCAGTACAGGGTGCTGTTCAGGGATACCCAGAAAACGCAGTCTCAAGACTGGTCTGATTTTGTCGATTGTGCCACTAAGGCTTTTGAGGGCTGGTTGCTGGGCAGTAAGGTTACTGATTACAAAGGATTGTATAATTTGATGATGAGAGAACAAATTTTAAACAATTGTCAGAACCAGTTGTTGCATCAGCATCTTGTCGACTCGGATCTGACCTCTCCTCAAGAATTGGGGCAGAAGGCGGACAAATGGGTTCGTACGAGAGTTAAACAGAACCAGGGCCAGAATCAAGGTGGTCAGAAGAAAGCAGACCAGAAGGGTAAAGATTCTAAGGGGGAACAAAATGACCAGAAGTCTTCGACAGGTCCCCAACAACCCAAAGAGGGTGGGGGTCAGGCTCCCCAAAAGAAGAAAGAAGGCCAATCCAAACGTTGGTGCCAGTACTGTAAAAGTAAGTCTCACTGGTTTAGTGAGTGCACCAAGAAAGGAGGAGGGCAGACTCCTGCCACTGCAGCCCCTAAGGCACCTGTGCCCCCTAGTACAGTCAGCAGTGGTAGTGCGCCTCCCAAGGGTTTAGTAGGGTTAACCCTGGGTTCTGAGGGGCGTGACAACTTAGTTGGCACACTCACTCAGGCTGTCCTTGTCAGTACAGGGGACGCGGACGTATCCCCTGACGTAAGCCCCAATACTTTGGGCAAATACCGACAGACGCCTTTCATAAATGGAAAGATGGCTCAGGCCTATAGGGACACTTGTGCCAGCGTCACCATGGTGACGCCTAACTTCGTGGACCCTGGACAGATCATGCCAGGTACAGAATTCCTGGTGACCAATGCAAGCAATGTCACTACCAATCACAGTATGGCAATTGTAGCTTTCTCCTGGGGAGGGGTAACTGGCCAAAAGAAGGTTGTAGTTAGTCCAGACCTCCCAGTGGATTGTTTGTTGGGCAATGATTTGGAGTCGTCACAATGGTCAGAAGTGGAGCACCGGACTCACATGGAAATGTTAGGTTTGCCAGCACATGTGTTCGCTGTGACTAGGTCGCAGGTCAGGAAATGCCCCACTGAACAGGTGCTGGATCCTGGAACAACGGACCAGACACCTCCCAAGAAAAAGAGCAGTAGGGTTAAGGCTGCGCCTTCCCCCTTGCCCCAGGTCGAGGATCAAGTCTCAGAGGAGGCTGACCTACAGGAATTGAGGGAAACTGAGCCGAGAGAGTTCGAACTTGACCAAGTTGAATTCTTGGGCTCAGGGGGACCCTCAAGGGAAGATCTGGGGAAGGACCAGTTAGACTGCCCTTCTCTTGAACCCCTCAGACAGCAGGCTGCTGCTGAGGCTGCTGGGAACGCCACAGGTACCCACAAGGTATACTGGGAAGATGGACTCCTGTACACTGAGGCAAGAGACCCCAAGCCTGGCATGACCAGGAGGCTGGTCGTCCCCTTGTCTCAGCGTGGTTTCCTACTTACCTTGGCCCATGAGATTCCCTTAGCAGGTCACTTAGGCCAGACGAAAACGTGGGACAGGCTTGTCTCGCACTTTCACTGGCCTCACATGAACGAGGATACCAAGGAGTTTTGCCGCTCCTGTGTCACTTGCCAAGCCAGTGGTAAGTCAGGTGGCACGACAAAGGCCCCCCTTATACCAATGCCTGTGGTGGGGGTGCCCTTTGAACGGGTGGGGATCGACATCGTCGGTCCCATGGAACCACCGACAGCATCAGGGCACAAGTTTATACTGGTGGTAGTGGATCATGCCACCAGGTATCCTGAAGCTATTCCCCTTAGGACCACTACAGCACCTGTTGTGGCAAGAGCCCTAGTTGGAGTATTCTCCAGAGTGGGCTTCCCTAAGGAGGTCGTCTCCGACAGAGGTGCAAACTTTATGTCGAGCTACTTAACTGCTATGTGGAAGGAATGTGGTGTTAACTACAAGTTCACTACCCCCTATCATCCACAATGCAATGGGCTTGTTGAGAGATTCAACAGGACCCTAAAAGGGATGATTCATGGACTACCGGAAAAGCTTCGGCGTAGATGGGACGTCCTGATCCCCTGCCTCTTGTTCGCCTACAGAGAAGTCCCACAGAAGGGGGTTGGCTACAGCCCTTTTGAACTTTTGTACGGGCATCCTGTAAGAGGACCCCTGTGTTTGGTGAAGGAAGGATGGGAGAGACCTCTCAAAAAGCCTGCAGCCAACATAGTGGACTATGTGCTCGGCCTCCGCTCGCGGATGGCTGAATACATGGAAAAGGCATCCGAAAACCTTAAGGCCAGCCAAGAACTCCAAAAAGCTTGGCATGACCAAAAGGCTGTCTTGACTGTTTATCAGCCCGGACAGAAGGTGTGGGTGTTGGAGCCAGTGGCCCCAGCAGCACTCAAGGACAAATGGTCCGGGCCCCACACCATCCTGGAGAAAAAGGGAGAGGTCACCTACCTGGTCGACCTGGGAACTCCCCGGAGCCCCCACAGGGTGCTTCATGTCAACAGGCTAAAAGCATATGTCGACAGGAAGGACATGAGTTTGCTCATGGCCATAGATGAGGGACAGGAGGAGGAGAGTGATCCTCTCCCCGACCTGCTCTCTCAGAATCCTGACGATGGCTCGGTAGATGGTGTTGTCTTTTGCGGCAGCCTCTCCGACCATCAACAGAGCGACTGTAAACAGGTTCTTCAGTCGTTCCGACATCTGTTTTCTCTGACACCCAGTCAGACCGATTGGTGCACCCATGAGGTCGACACTGGTGACAGCCTGCCCGTAAAGAGTAAAATCTACAGGCAGCCTGATCACGTCAGAGACTGCATCAAAAGTGAAGTGCAGAAAATGTTGGAGCTGGGAGTCATTGAACCCTCGGATAGCCCTTGGGCTAGTCCCGTAGTTCTAGTGCCGAAACCTCACACCCAGGGTGGTAAGAGAGAGATGAGGTTCTGCGTAGACTACCGGGGTCTCAATGCAGTCACTAAGACTGACGCCCACCCAATACCAAGGGCAGACGAGCTTATTGATAGGCTGGCTTCGGCCAACTACTTAAGTACGTTTGACCTGACAGCTGGGTATTGGCAAATCAGGTTAGCTGAGGACGCCAAGCCTAAGACAGCATTTTCAACCCCTGGTGGGCATTATCAGTTCGTGGTGATGCCCTTTGGTCTGAAAAATGCACCTGCCACCTTCCAACGGTTGGTGAATCATGTCCTTACTGGGCTGGATGACTTCTGCGCGGCATATCTTGACGATATTGCTGTCTTTAGCTCCACCTGGGAGGATCACCTGGTCCACCTGCGGAAGACGTTGGAGGCACTGCAAGCAGCAGGTCTCACTATCAAGGCCACCAAGTGCCAGATAGGGCAGACACAGGTTGTATACCTGGGCCACCTTGTCGGTGGAGGTCAGGTTCAGCCACTGGAGAGCAAGATACAGTCAATCAGGGACTGGGCTCCTCCAACCACCCAGACTCAGGTTCGAGCTTTCTTGGGCCTGACTGGATACTACAGGAAGTTTGTCAGGAACTATGGGTCCATCGTGACACCGTTAAATGAACTGACAAGTAAGAAAATGCCAAAAAAGGTTCAGTGGACAGCGAGCTGTCAAAAAGCATTCGATGACCTAAAGCAGGCCATGTGCACGGCGCCTATCCTCAAGAGTCCGGACTACTCCAAACCATTCATTGTCCAAACAGATGCTTCTGAGTTGGGTGTGGGAGCTGTTCTTTCTCAACTGAATTTTGATGGTCAAGACCAGCCCATTGCTTTTATAAGTAGACGGCTGACCCCTAGAGAGAAGAATTGGTCAGCTATTGAGAGGGAGGCCTTTGCTGTGGTTTGGGCCCTGAAGAAGCTGAGGCCATACTTGTTTGGCACTCACTTCAAGATTCAGACCGACCATAAGCCCCTCTTGTGGCTAAATCAGATGAAGGGTGAAAACCCCAAACTGCTTAGGTGGTCCATTTCCCTACAGGGGATGGACTTCACAGTGGAACATAGACCTGGTACTGATCATGGCAATGCCGATGGGCTCTCCAGATATTTCCACTTAGAACAAGAAGACTTACCTGGTCAAGGTTAGTTAGTTGTTCCGACGTTTGGGGGGGGGTCATGTAGGAGAGTAGGGTCTGCAATCCTATGATCACCCAGATTTTTTGCTTTTGTTTCACTGGTTTACGACTTTCTCTGGCTGTGGGCCTGCCAATCAGACCCACAGCCTGGCTGTTCTCTTTCTAAATTACGAGATGTACCCTAGGTGCATATACCAATTGGTACTGGGCCACCTTATCAGACCCTGTAACTCAGGGCGTAGGTGTACCCAGGGCCGCCAGGGGCTGCAGCATGTATTATGCCACCCCTGGCTGGCCTCCTAAATTTGACACAACTGGCTGCACGACAGCTGGGGCGAAGACGTGTAATCACCCTTTGCTTTAGATATAGTAGCTCTATATCTAACCATACAATGGACACCCGAGTCCCTATCAGTCACTCCTATGGCAGGCCTTGACAATCCTGAAGGCAGAGTGCATGGGCTCGTGTGAACTAAGCTCTGGCCCGAGCCGAGCCCGGTTGCAGCTTGCGGAATCAAGACCCAATGGCTGTTCCATGATAACGCGTACCATATAGGTAACTTCGGTGTCGCGTTATCAAGACATGTCGAGTAAGGTGTCATACAAATCGGGATGCTGCCCTCTCACCAACCCTGGCGACGAGGTTAGCATTCCGCCCTTCTAGAGGGACACGACATGTACGTGACTGTGAACCCCGGTTAAAGTTAACGAAAGCCTCAGCTCCACAAAATGGATGCTGCCACCACAGACACAAGTCTGACCTCCTGCTGCTGGGAGTCCTTCCAGCGAGGAGCACTTGGACAAAGGGTTTCCTGTCGAGGGCCGTGTTCGCACCGTCCCAGACAGGGTTTGTGTATTCTGGGTAGGTAGGGCTTTTGCGAGAAGGTGACTGCGGAGTGGCACCCCGGTGCTCACTACGCATCTGCCGGTTAGAACCAGTTCCAGGGGCGACAGCCCTGGCCTGGGGAAAGTCCGGCAGGGGAGAGGGGTGTAACTACCCCCCTTTCTGGTCCCACCCTTAGGGCAGGACCTAGTCATGTACCCACCCCTTTCTTTAGGATAAAGGCCGGAGCGGGGACCCTTCCAAATTAGATCATCTTTGAATCAAGAATACTTTCTACGAACGGACTTCAAGACTCTTCTCAAGATTTCTCCCTTGTGGCTAAGGAGTAGTCACCCTGCATCAGCGGGCACCATCTAAGAACTCTGCGGTTTGCTGTAAGTCCTTCCTCAAGGAATCCGACGGCCCAGCTCGACGAGAACCGGCTTCCCTGGCACCTCTGACCTCTACCCACGTCATCAGCTCAGCTATGATCTGTGGGTGCGACGAGACCTCGAGGGACCGGCCATCATCAGAACCTGCACGCTCTTAAAAACCAGCACGACCATCGAGGTAACTCTCTGGTGAGTGCTCTGGGGTCCGAGAAGCCCCGACCCTGAGCCGCTCCAGCACCGAAGTGCAGTCTCCCAGCATCTCCACGATCTGCGTGGGGCCCTTCTGCTCGCTGCTCAGCACGTTGTCTGGTCACTTGCCGCTGGCTCGTGCCCTTCTGTGACGACGACCAAGAATCAACACTGCCGGTCTGGTTGCTCCAGACTGGCCCCTGCTTCCATCTTTTGAGAGGCACCCCGGACCCTCCTGGTCCACCCAAGACGCCGACAGCGACATCCGTCGTGGGACAGCTCGCACCTCCACCGTGGTCGCCGACAACGCCTCCTGGTCCGAGAGACTGCAGAGCCTAGCGTCGCCCACTCACCTGGTCGAGGTGACGGCCAACCGGTGCCTTCCTGGTACCCTCTGACTACTGGCTAGTAGTACGAACTTGGTCCCCTCTGCTTTCAGGTTTCATCAATCTCTACGAACTATTCAACACTGGTCGCCGGCCAGCAACTCCTTTTCTTCCGGCTCCTGGCTCGTCAGCGAAGACCCCGACGCCTGTAAGACTTGTGCAGCCGCAGCCCTCGTGGCTAGGTAACTCGGCATTTCGGTGCCTGCATAGCATCCTTACTCTAGGGTCCCGAGTCCCTCGCTTCCGACTTGCCTTAACCTTTCCGTGTCCTAGGACACTTGTCTTTAAACTGTGCACTTGAAGTATTTGCTAAAGAGATTTGGTTTGTGCTTAGTACCCTGTCCTCATAAAGAGTACAGGGCTGTTGTGATTCTTAATAAATATACTGTTTATTTTCATAACACTTGTGTGGTGTCCTTTCACTGGGTGTTCAAGGGGTACATGTGTGGTAAACAGCTGGCTTAACGCGCCCTCTCGAGTCTTTAGCCTTAGACTGCTCGTATCCATGCTACTAGGATAGCTGGTCTATAGGTTGACTTACAACCAAACACCATAAGGGTCGTTGGAACGATACATAGCGGTCGCTAGAATAGCGAACGTTGCATATCGGGCCAACTTCTCACAGTGTGTAAATGAGTTGTATCATGTAACCCAATTCAGCCGAAAATACAGTCATGCTTTGCATTCTGTATAAAAGTTCCGAGTAAATAAAGTGCGAGTTTCTCTCATCCGTTTGTGGCAGTAGTTTGTATGTTTGTTTCCATCTCTCATAGTCCTAGTGCCAGTAAGCAGGCACAAACGCGTGTCTCGTTAATTCACTGACACAAGAGAACTGGCGTTCCCCTGCACACCGAACAAGTAGGGACATCAGAGGAGTGACTGGCCTCTGACTAGACACGAACTTGTCAGCACCAGCACCTTCGTCACTCGCCTGATTCACACAGTTTAGCTCAGTCATGCTGGTGCCAAATTGTATATTTGGGAGTGAGAGGATAAGGAGGGGCTGACGACCGACGGAGTGTTAAAAACAGTATCTGCGATAGGTTAAACATTAATTAAAATAAGTTTAAATGGCGTCACTGGAGTCAATTGGGAGGGCTGCTACGGTTTGCACGGCGAGCACGTTATGTAAACAGCTCCGTGTGAGTGCACCTCCGACCCAGCAAGAACTCCCTGAGTTCGGAGTGACACTGGACCAACAGGGCAACAGGGCAATTGGATATCTGACTATGGTTGCCCCCAACTTTTTGCTTGGTGTTTTGCTGGTTTCGACTTCGTTGACCTGGGACCCTGCTCTCTCTAAAATGGATTCCATGTACCCTAGGTACATATCTAATTGGTACTGGGCCACCTTATCAGACCCTGTAACTCAGGGCATAGGTGTACCCAGGGCCTACCAGGGGCTGCAGCATGTATTATGCCACCCCTGGCTGGCCATCTAAATCTGACACAACTGGCTGCACGACAGCTGGGGCAAAGTGGTGTAATAACCCTTGGCTGTAGATATAGTGTACCTATATCTAACCCTAAAATGGACACATAGATTCCTATCAGTCACTCCTATGGCAGGCCTTAACAATCCTGAAGGCAGAGTGCGTGGAATCATGTGAGATGGTGCTCTGGCGTGAGCTGAGCCCATCTGCAGCTTGCGGAACCAAGTCCTAATAGCTGTTCTATGATAACGCGTACCATATACTCTTAAGTGCATTATAATCCTCGCGGTTATTTGCATCTTTGCATCTAGCACCATCCCAGACAGGGTTTTGTGTATCCTGGGTAGGCAGGGTTTTAGAGGAAGGTGACTGCAAGTGGCACCCCGGTGCTCACTATGCATCTGCCGGCTAGAACCAGTTCCAGGGGCACACCAGCCCCTGAGCTGGGGAAAGTCCGGCATGGGAGAGGGGTGTAACCACCCCCCTTCCTGGTCCCACCCATGGGCAGGACCTAGTCGCGTGCCAGCCCCTTTTCCTAGTATAAAGATAGGAGCGGGCCCCCTTCCAAATTAGATCATCTTTGAATCCTGAAACTACTTTCTACGAAAGGAACTCTCGACTTCTTCTCAAGATTTCTCCCTTGTGACTAAGGAGTAGTCACCCTGCACCCGCAGGCACCATCTAAGAACACTGCGGTTTGCTGCACGTCCTTCCTCCGGAATCCGACCGACCAGCATGACGAAACCCGGCTTCCCTGGCACCTCTGACCTCTACCTACATCTTCAGCTCAGCTGAGATCCGTGGGTAAGACGAGTCCTCGAGGGACCGGCCATCTTCAGAACTGCATGACGCTTATCCAGCACGACCGCCGAGGGATCCTCGAGTGAGTGCTTTGGGGATCGAGAAGCCCTAACCCTGAACAGCTCCAGCACCGAAGTCCAGCCCCCCAGCATCCACCAGATCTGCGTGGGGCCCTCCTGCTCTTTGCTGCTCACCGCGTTGTCCGGCTACTTGCCTGCTGGCTTATGACCCTCTTGACGACGCTCCACAACGACAACACAGCTGGTCTGGTTGCTCCAGACTGGCCCTTGCTCCCCTCCAACAGAGGAGCACCCCGGGCCCTCCTGGTCCACTCCAGACGCCATTTTAAATCCACCGCGTGGGCTTGCATTTGCCAAGACTTGTTGCCCCAATCCTGGGTCCAGCGACGTCGACAGCAGATACCATCGTGGGACAGCTCGCACCTCCATCCAACAACGCCTCCTGGTCCGTGAGACTGCAGAGCCCAGCGTCGCCCACTCACCTGGTCGAGGTGACTCCATCCGGTGCCATCCTGGTGCCCATCTAATCACTGGCTAGTGATTCAGAACTTGGTCCCCTCCACTGTTCCCAACAAGCTGCGCGGGTGAGCGCGCGCGCACAGAAGTCCCCCTAAGCGCGCAGAGTGCTGTATTTAGCGCGCACTCCTGCGACACCGTTCGCGCCGTCTCTTTTACAATGCGAGCGGCGCGAAACACTGCTATTTCCTCGTTGCGGGAGACGACGATTCTTACAGGGCACAGCTGGGGGGCTGATTGTGGTCCTCTGAATTAGTATTCGTGCAATTAACGTGAATAATGCGAATACTAACTCAAAGGGTCACAATCAACCCCGCAGCTGTGCACTGTAAGAAAAAGAATGCAGTGTGTCAAACACGACGTGTGATAAAGCACACGTTGTGTTTGACTTTGCTTTTCTTTTCTTAATTGCGTTCAATTGCGGGGCTGCTAGTGACCCCTCCTGTTGCCTTCCTCCAGCTGTCCTGTAAAGGAGAGATGAACGGTCACCCATAGAAATCAGCAGCTGCCTTAATGCGACACTCTCCACTCGCTCGAAAACAAGACACTTTTGAAATGCATTTCTTCAGCTAAGCGCTGTAGAAATGATCCGTGAAAGACTAGTCTTTAAATAAATGTTTGCAGCTCATACGGACAGGTGTGTAGACAGGAGCCTGAGGTGGGAGGGTGACGTGAGGGGGAGGGAAAGTACGAGGGTGCAGAGCGAGCCTGCGAGACAGAGGCAACGAGATGGAGAGAGAGAACCCGAGGCAGACAGCAAGAAGAATGAAACAGTGACAGAGAGTGACATGGAAAGACAGCACTCACGATAATTATACAAACCTAACCAACAAATTCAAAAGTGAAACTACACCTGCGGGAACGCATCTCGACAGCGGCTAAAAGCCCGTGCGGGCTGAAGGCAGATGACATTGGCCCCTTTAGCTGTTTGTTTCCCACCCCTTCTTTCTTCAATTCTCTCCTCCTCCATTCTTCTTTCTCACTGCCCTCCCACCATACTTGTCTCTCTCTCCCTTCTCGTTCTCTTTTCACTCACTTTCTCTCCCTGTCCCTTGTGCACCTATAATGGTTACTGTCTGGGCACAAAATGCTATGTTTACTCCAGGCGCACCCGGGGAAGGGTTCTGGTGCACACGACAGACGTGAGAGAGACATCGAAAGAGAGAGGAAGTGACGTGAAGGGTGACAATAATGTAAGCACGCTCTGTGCAGACCTCTTTGGAGACGGTAGGTGCCCACCTTCACCACACATCTTTATCACAACGGTCTCCTACACCCAGGAGTTGGGGCTGTTGCATGCTTGGTGTGATGTGCTTTGAGCTGTCTCTGCCAAGGACACACACTCTTGCGTCCTTCCCACAAAGGCCACACTATAATCACACTTCTCCATCTAGTGCCTAGACTCTAGGCACTAGCATACTAATGCCTAAGTGTCCTGCCTTCCCTCCGTCTCACCTCACTCACGAGAGTGCACAGTGAAAAGAGAGCAGCAAAAACTACCCACTTACGTCACCGGCCAGACACGCACTATTCCATCCACAGCCCCACCCCCACGGAGGAGCGTGCAGTCAGGTCACCAGTGCACTCTAGCACCTCGACAGGGATGTAAAGCACTACATAACTACAGTATAGCGTGCCTCAATGCGCTACAGTAACCTCACTGGCTATCTTACAGAGTTTACATGCGTCAGTATCAAACTTACTTAATAAACTATGCGTTGATTTTAGGACAGAAATACCACCTCTTTTCAAGTTATCTGTTATACAGAACTATAATGCCCACATCAGGCAGGTCTAATCTTTATTACACAAATATGACTAAAAATACATTCAAATCAAAAATGTTCATTTTTTTCGACTTGGGGAGGATGAAAGGTAGATTTAGCCCTTCCCGGACTCAACCAGCAAGAGGGGCCCAATCTCTTCAGCAGGCGCGTTCACCTCTTGAACTTCCAAGAGGTCTCGCGCTAGCAACAGCCACCAAACCCTCCCTTTGAACCAAGCTCTTGACTGGTTTCTTAAATCTTCCTGGCCTTCTCGGGATTGGCCCTCCGTGGCGCGTGCCACATGCTTCGACATGGCACAACGCCGCCTAGTACTTTGAAATGGCATAGCTCCACCTGGCATTGTAAAGTGCCTCGGAGATGGCACAGCGCTATCTTGAATTGTAAAGCGCCTCGGAGGTGACACAGCGCTGCCTGGTATTCTGAGGCGCTGTCTGGTATTCTAAAGTGCCTCTGAGATGACTCCGTGCCGCCTGGTATTCTAAAGGCAAGCATTCTTCCAGTAACCCTGGCGGGGCCCCCTGATTGGTTCCGAAATTATCAGCATAACCACAAATGTCGAAACCTGAAAATCGACATTTATAAATATTAAAATTCCCCATCCAAACAAAAATACAATTTGGCTCATATCCTTTACAGAATTCTCAAGCACAGCAACAAGGCCTTCCATGTCTCTGTACCTTGTACTATTAAAAACATTATCATAAAAGTTTATCAATACAAATGTTTGCTTCATATCCATCTGCAAAAGAGCCGGTTGAAAGAATGGGGGTTTTGTATAGATTTTCTTTAGTCACTGGGACAGTAATGGATATCAATTTTGCCAAGCTGTCTTTGGCCCTCCCCTGGAGTGAGGGTTTTGCAGGAGAATATATTGTGACACATCAATCAATATTAAAATTATGTGCCTGCCACATTTCTTGTAGAAACAGCAGCTGCACGGAGTAAATATACATTTGCCATTACTTGTTACTAATTTTATTTTTGAACCCTGCTACATTCCAAGATCTCATGTTTAGAATCTTATCAAGACATCTTTCACTTGGTTTCTTACACTGCTGCTACCCCTTGTATCTTTATCCCTCATCCAACTAGATTTCTCAAGGATCACAGTGTCCACCTGCTGTCAGTCTTGTTTACCGAGGCATCAGAGAAAGCAAATCATTTTGAACAGGGTATAGATAAGCTCTGTCTTTGATTTCTTTGTTGGAAGAATTGTTGGTGGCCCTGTTTCCAAAAAAGGATTGGTACTGGAGGTTTATAAGGGTAGCCTAGGGGGCAGCTGTAATCTTCTCCTCAAAATCATTCAGGTGTTGATGGCTGGCCTGAATGGTAAAAAGGCGGACCTTTACCATATTTGGATGCTGAAAAATGGCAATAATACAGTCTCCGTTTCCTATTTTATGGAAGGGTCCAATCCAGCTCACCCTTCTAACCCTGAAATGATTTCCAGAGCACCACATCATTGGAGTGTTTTGGTCCATCAATATGACAGGTCCAATGGTATTGTTCAGAAAGACGTGAGTTGATAGTATATAAATTGGGAGTCCAATATATGATGACACTGTATAGGTCTAACTATGGTTCCAAAATGCTTTTTATTTCTTAACAACCATCGACAAAGCCAATAGTCTTGGCTTCTTGTTGAAAATCTGTTTATTAGCATAGTAGGTAAAGCAGTCACAGAAACTTCCAGTCCCGAAGGGATACAGAGTAATACATACATAAGGTTGCTTAGAACATATAAGTGCATAGTTGTCTCAATTTTTCATTTTGTTGGTGACAGTAACCGTCACATTTTATACAAACCCCTGTCAAAAACTATCCCTCCCCCCGCCCTCAACAAACCCATCCGACACTCACACAAAAACATATAATTGATCAATCATTAGACTGGGGCACTCAGATAATCACAACATATGGCTCTATTCGATTGTGCACATAGGTGGAACGTGACCAATACAGAGAATATAAATTGGGGGACCCCTCTCACCTCTTCGTAGCGCACCATGGTTAGTGACAGTGCATGTCAGTCCGGCCAAGGACACATTTATCGTGCAATCGAAGAGGCACTTGTACCCTCGTCTTCCCCGTCTCCCCCAGTTTCAAACATACCTAATATGGTATACCAGTCCAGTGAAATTGGCGTTTTCCTCAGACCCCTGTATTCCTCCCTCTGTAGTGCAGCTCCCTCTGCCTTACCCCACCGCACCACTTCCGCCCTCCACAACTCCGGGTCAGGAGGTCTGGCTGACTTCCACCTCATCGTGATGGCACGCTTCGCCAGCGACAGGGCCAAGTCCGCGAAACGTGTCGCCACGGTTCTAGTGCGCTGTGAGGGCCCCAACCCCAGTAACGTGCATTTCAGTGTTGGAGATCGGGTCAAAGCACCCGCTTCCTGGAGCGATGCATGGACCGTGGTCCAGTAGTATCCTAGTTTGGGGCATTGCCAAAGCATGTGTATTAGTGTTGCATCCTCGGTGTCACATCGGGGGCAATTACTGTTCGCATCAGGAAACATCATGTGTATGCGGCGTGGGGTCAGGTAGGCTCTGTGTAGAAGCATCGACTGAATGAACTTGAACTTGGGGTTCCTAGCTACTTTTTTGGGAAACTGACGGATACGTTCCCACTCCTTATCCCTCAGGGGCCTACCAATGTCCACTTCCCATGCTGCCCGGAGTGGTGACAGATCGAAAGCCCTCCCCTTCTTAATACTAGCAGTGAGCCACCTTGTAAGGTGGGCACCCGTGCCCATCAGGTAGTGCATGGTGATGAGAGGATTCGTAGCTGGCTCCATGCCCCTAGGGGACCACTTATGTGTGATATAGTGGCGCAGGCCAGAGTGTAGCAGGAAGGTGCCTCCAGGGACTCCGTGGTTAGTTCTAAAGTCTGCAAAGGACAGTAGGTGCTCTTCCGCGAACAGGTCACCTACGTGCGACACTCCGGCGTCATGCCATTGTTCCAGCGAGTCCACCGACAGAGTCCCCGTGGCCAGTGGGATACCCAAGAGCGGGATCGTGGGGGCATAGGACGACCCAGGGGACGTGTACTTTAACGCCTTCCGCCAGTAAGTTATCGCCAGTTTGAGGAGAGGCGGGACATCCCTAGGTATAATCGAGTTGGGCAAAAGTAACGTGTGTATTCTCCCCAATGCATGATCCCTATCCGTCATGTTAATCTCCTGAAGATTGCGACCCGCTACCCAGAAGGCCAGCCATTGCAGTTGACACGCATAGTTGTAGGCCCTAAAATCAGGCAAACCCATGCCACCGGCTTCAGAGGGGAGCTGCAGCTTGGACAGACCTATACGCCTGCGGCCGTGCCCCCACACAAGTTCGGTGAGTAGAGTGTCTAGGGTCTTATAGGTTGCTGCCGGGATCAGGTGTGGCAAGTTAGTGAAGCGGTAGAGAAGGCGGGGGAGCATCACCATCTTAGATATCGCCACTCTGCCAGGTATAGAGAGTGGTAGTGTGAGCCAAAATTGTATCTGCGACTTCAGTGCTCTAATGGCCCTCCCAAGGTTACCGTCGATCATCTGATCTGCTTCCCTGTAAATCTGCATCCCCAGATATCTGAAGGTGGTTTCAGCTATCTGGAACTCGTGGGGGGCGAAGGGTAGTGGAGTAGTCAGACCAGTTGCTGCGAATGTGAAGCCATATGATTTGGATTCGCTTATGGTCAGGCCTGAGATCGACCTAAAGACCTCAAATACCTGGGCAACAGGGCTCAAGTCGCTCCTCAAGTCCCGGAAATATAAGATAATATCATCCGCATAAGCGGACACTATATGTGCCGTCCCATGACGCAGAATGCCAAATCGGGGGGCCATGTGGCGGAGCCTACAGAGCATCGGCTCAAGGGCAAGGACAAATAGGAGGGGGGAAAGTGGGCAGCCCTGTCTGGTGCCCCGTGCGATAGCTATAGGAACTGATATATGACCTGAGGTGCGCACTCTAGCTGTGGGAGCTGTATACAGCAATCTGACCCAGGCGAGGAATTCGAGGGGTATCCCAAATTTCGACAGTGTGTCAAACATGTAATCCCATCTAAGGGAATCAAATGCGTGTTTCAAGTCCAGGGAGATGCAGCCTTCGGAGCTCGTGTCCTCACGGTCACCGAGCATGAGCTGGGCTAGTCGCCTGAGGTTCATGGCTGTATTGCGGCCCGGGACAAAACCACATTGGTCCGAGTGGACTAGCTGAGGTACATATTGCACGAGCCTTGATGCCAGCACCTTGCTCAATATCTTAGAGTCAGTATTGAGAAGGGACAGGGGTCTATAGTCAGCCATCAGGAGCCCTTCCTTATTAGGCTTCAAAAGGGACGTGATTAATGCCTGCATAGACGACTGCGGTAGGGTGGCTGTCCGCAGTGCTTCCAAGTAAATAGCGTGTAACCGTGGGGCTAGTAAGTCTATGTATGTTGCATAAAAGTTGGCTGGTAGGCCATCTGTCCCAGGGGTCTTGCCCTTAGGAAGGGCGCGTATTGCCTGTCTGATTTCAGCAATGGTAATGGTGCGCTTAAGGTCTTTGACCTGCCCGTCTGTAAGTCGAGGCAGGGCTAAGTCCCTCGTGAAGGCCTCAAATGCAACCTCGTGAAGGGGCTGTGGGGGACTGTACAGCGTTGTGTAGTATTCCCTGAACGCAGTGTTGATCCCGACCTGGGTGGTGACTGGATTTCCTGCTTGGTCCAAGATTCTCAGAATGGGGTGGCTCACTGGGGAGTCCCGTAATAGGCGGGCTAGGAGGGGGCCAGCTCTATCCGCTTGTGCATGCTGCCTGTTCGTATATTCCCTATAGTCTAGGAGCCTCAGGTCTTCCAGTAGTTCTGCGTGTCGAATGTGAGCCTCCTGTAGTGGCGTGAAGGGTGCATGTGTGCCGGCAGCCTCATTCTCTAGGGAAGCTAGGGAGCCCTCCACCTCCTTCAGTTGATTAATTATCTCCCTTTTCCTGCCCATTCCAGCGGCCATGGCTGCCCCCCTAAGACAGACCTTAAATGCGTCCCACTCCACTTGACGGGTGCTGGCCGTGTTCATGTTTGTGGAGAAATATGTTACTATAGCGTCGGACAGGGAGGCCCGGAACACTGAGTCTTCAAGGAGATCTGGGGACAGTCTCCAAGTAGGGATGGGGGCCAGCCGCCTGCCCCACTGCCATGTGAGTTCTACAGAGCTATGATCGGACAGAGTTTTCCCCATGTGTTGGGCCTTAACAATTGTATCTGCTACGGAGCGGGAACAGAAAATGTGGTCAATTCTAGTATGAAGCTGGTGTGGTGGGGAGAAAAAGGTATATTCCCTCTCTTGTGAGTGTGTACTGCGCCATGCATCAGTCAGGTCCCAGCCCTCAGCCCATCGACTAAGAGCATCCGCTTGCTTCCTACTCTCAGTCGCCTGTAAAGGGGGATGTGACCTATCCAGCGTAACATCAAGCACAGCATTAAAATCACCCCCAATAAACCATCGATGATCAGCCCATCCCGTCAGCACCCCGTTCACCGCTAACAAGAACTCCGATTGATTAGAGTTCGGCGAGTAAACACACCCAAAGACAACAGCATCCCCGTCCAACAGCCCCCGTACAAATACATATCGGCCCTCTTTATCGATTCTATGCTCTAACATCTGAAAGGGGACAGAGCCACGGAACCAGATCGCCGCCCCCCTTGAAAACGCAGAATAGGAGGTAGCAAATAATTGTCCCCTCCATTTTTTGCGCAGCTTCACAGCTTCAGAGGCGTTCAAATGTGTCTCATGCAGGCATGCAATCTGGGTCCCCCTGCGGTTAAGCTGGGCCAAAATTCTATGGCGTTTCTGGACTGCTCCCATGCCACGCACGTTCCAGGTGCACAGTTGGTAATTATTAAGCGGCCCCATATCCATCCATGTGGTGCGACTCAGTGAAACGCCCTGGGCCCCATGTCAGTTTTGCGTTGAGATAAGGTGAGTGTGTCGTGGAAACAAATAACCCCTTAACAAAAAGGTCCCCAAGCCAACGTGCCCGGGATCCAAACTGTGGTGCCCAACGTGGGCACAAGTCATTGGAGTCCGTGTGCATACCGGGGGGTGACAGGCCTCTTTCGACTGTCATTGAACGGTCTGCATGGGCTCGTTAGTCCTCAACAAAGTGGGTTCCCCATGCAACCCACCACATGCGAAAGGAGGGGGAGGGGGGGGGGGGAGTTCAAGTATACATTACCACCTGGAGGGGATCATATTTTCAGCAAATCAGAACTCCTCTGCCATTTGGGCTGTAATTTTCGGGAACAGCGGCAAGCTGTCCATTGAGCCAGACACCTCCGTATGAGTGTCAGTGGTGGCGGAGTGCCTGTCGTTAAGTGCTTGGGCGTCGTGTGCTGCTAGTGCCTCCTCCGTGAGCTGCTGCCGGTGAGATGACGATGGGTGGCTCGCCACCCGAGCATCAGGAGGATGCGTCTTCACAGGGGGTCCACGGGAAGAGTGGAGTCCAGGGCCGGGAGTGTTGTGCCGTCTGTCCGGTGTGTCTCCGCGCTCGTTGTGGCCGCCCTCCCGGTGCTCCCCGAATGGGTCCTGTGAGGTCGGCGGTGTCAAAGTGACCTCCATCCATTCCTCCGCCTCCTCAGGTGAGTCAAAGAAGTGGGATTTGTTGTCGTGCAGGATTTTGAGCCGGGCAGGGAACAGCAGCGCATACTTCATATCTCTGTCTCTTAACTTGCGTTTGACACCCATGATTGTGGATCTGGCGCGCTGTACAGTGGGCGTGAAATCAGGATAGACTGAAATGTTTTTATCTTCAAATCGTATCGGTGCTTTCTCCCTGGCCGCACGCAACACAGTGTCCCGGTCTCTGAAATGAAGGAGGCGCGCGATCAGGGGACGAGGGGGCGCTCCTGGTTTGGGGGGCCGAGGAGGCATCCGATGTGCCCTCTCTACGCTGTACAGTGCAGTGAGATCTTCTTGGCCCACCAGTTTCCGTAGCCAGTCCTCCACAAATTGGGTGGGGTTCCTCCCCTCACTCCTCTCTGGAATGCCTAAGATGCGGACGTTGTTGCGGCGCGCACGTCCTTCTGCCTCATCCACCCTATCCCAGAGATGTTTAAGCTGTTTTTCCACTCCCTCCAGCCTCGTGGAATGCTCCGTCTGCTGTGGCACTAGGTCATTCAGTGCTATCTTCTGCTCCGCCACTCGTTCCGCCAATTTGTTATGGTCCGCCCTTAGTAGTGATAGGCCAGTCGCCATATTGTCAATACGCGATTCCAGGGCTTCACGAGTCGCTCGTATCTCATTAAGGATAAGGTCCAATTTTGCGTCCTGGGACCTTTTCCCAGTCGGCGGGATGATGTCCATGTTGGAGGAGGCCAGAGGGTCCTCTGAGCCCGTGGACTGCAGGTCCGTCGCAGCGCCCTGTCCATGAGTCTTGCCCCTTTGCTTGCCCATGGCTGTTGTTAGCAGGGTGGCGCCAGAAAGGGCACAGTAGATCGCCGCCGCCCGCTCCCGTATCTACTCCGGGCGCCGGGCTGCGTCCGCCGCAGGATCAGGGAGTGGCGGTCAAGGGTGGGAGCAGCACAGGCCTAGGGCTGGCAGGGAGCGCGTAGAATCCCTGTCCTTGGCGTCAGTGTCAGTATAGGCGGCTTTCCCAGGGAGGCCCTAGGTGCAGAATCGACTGTAGCTTCCCGTAGTACAGATGAAGGAAGGAAGGCGGCCTGCTGCAAGTGTCCAGTGGATCGGCCTTACGCAGGTGCGCTCTAGAAGTCTGGGCCAGTGCGTGGTGGTAGACCCGCAGCGCTCGTGTCTCACCCCCTTGCCGCTGTCCGGGGCCGGTTGCCCCGATAGCCAGGGTCTGCAGTCCACCGCCCTTTGCTGACCGCCGGGTACACCGCCCTCCGCAGGGCGTCGCACCGCGTGGAATCCCAGTCGCGGTTCCGCCAATCGACCAGTGTGTGGGCCAGAGAAACTCTTCCCGTCCGGGTCCCAGTGACAAGGTGGCGCCAAAAAACTGCTGATGAGGCCTGCAGAGCCCGGGGGGGTCCGGAGCAAGCGGTGCTTGTGTCAGATGTCCGGCGCTGTCCGCCCCCACAGTCCCGGGCGGCGCAGCAGGTAACGGGCGGCTTGCCCACCGCGTAGATCAAGCCGGTCAGCCAGATGAAGAAAGCCTCCGCTCGATCCGCCGGTCACCCAGCAGGGCGGCCGGGCAGGGCTCTGCAGCGGAGGCGGGGGCCGTAGGGTCGCCGTATGATCAGGTCACCCCTTTACAGGCGAGGTCAGCCGCTGGTGTCCGCCTCAGTGGTCCGGCGCGGAGTCCCGATCGGACCGCGCCAGAGGCTATGGGGAGACCGGGGAGAATGCTCACTCGAGCCCGGGGCTTCACCCTGTGCAGTAGGCCGCGGCCGAAGCAGCCGCGCAGAGCGTCAGCAGAGCGGGCGGACTGGAGAAGCACCGCTCCGCTTCCAGAAGGACCCCCCCGGGGGCCTCCGGTGCAATGATCAGGTGGGTCGCAGTGGGGGAAAGCAGGATATTCAGCTCATATGGAGGATTACGAACGGAGCTCTCGGGCTACACGTCCACCATCTTCGGCTTCAGGCCACGCCCCCCGTCTTGGCTTCTTGTAGGTGTAATGTTACTTGTATTATATATCTGGATGCAATGACAGAAGCAGCAAAATATCAGTAAGGTGGCACACTATGCGATACACATATTTTTTGCGTAATTGCTTTTAAGCGACACCTTTAATTGCATCGGTTACGCGCCTTTGAAAGATCACCAAGTATTTTCACCCCATTCAAAGCCCTGGTCTACACACGCGGTCAGGTTCTTGGTGCACATAGCCTTAGCTGCAGCGCACACAGACCGTACTCTGCCGCACACAGAGGAAAATAATTAGAGGGAACATTGGTCCCCTCTGCTTACAGGTGTCTTCCATCTTCGATCCAGGCTTGGATCCCTCCGAATCTCTTCACTGGTCGCCTGCCAGCAACTTCTTCTTTCAGGCTCCATAGACTGCAACGAGGATTCCCGACGTGTTTCCAGACCTATGCATCCGCAGCCCCTGGGCTAGGTAAACTCAGCATTTCGGTGTTCCAGCATAGCTTTGCTATCCAAAGGTCCAGATCCTTTTTCGTTTCAGCTCTACCTAGTCGGATTCGTCCGATAACACTAACTTTACGAAATCTAGCATCCATAGACTTTGTCCCGCATCCCGCGTGAGAGTGCACACTCTGCACCCGATCTCCCTAGGCCTCCTGCTAGTAATCTGAAGGTTCAGTAGTCAAGTCCTAGCGATCCCAAAGCCTATTAGAGTAGTACTTACCTGCTAGAAATTTCGCATTCCACTTTTAGAGTATATGGTTTTTCGTGCCCCTCGGGCATTTGTGTAAATTGTGCGACTTTGCGTATTTTCCTAAGAGCTTTGTATTGTGCTTAGCGCCCTGTCCTCATAAAGAGTCCATGGCTGTTGTGTTCTAAATAAATATACTTTTATTTTCATAACAACTTGTGTGGTGTCCTTTCACTTGGTGTTCAAGGGGCCACTCACTTGACTGCTGTTTTCATAGTGCATTGCCAGGATATCGGACCAACTGTGCTGCTTTCCGCGTTGCAGGAGGTAAAGGATTGCCAAGCTCTTCGTGTTCCGTTTGGTTGCCTCCCCGGGGACTCGCTGGTGTGAGCGAGAGCTGCTGTCTGCTGCTCTGACCGTCGCTCCCAGCTTGAGTCTCCAGGGTTGAGGCAAGGACGTAATCAAGCACTACATCTAGCCCGGGGGACTGCGAGGCCCAGCAACCCCTGCCTGGAGCAGCTGCTGCCTCTTCCCCCAGGCGACACGCCCACGGACACGCCCACCGGCGAAATCAGTATTTTATTTCTTGACACCCGCTTCGCGGGCGCCACTCACTTGACTGCTGTTTTCATAGTGCATTGCCAGGATATCGGACCAACTGTGCTGCTTTCCGCGTTGCAGGAGGTAAAGGATTGCCAAGCTCTTCGTGTTCCGTTTGGTTGCCTCCCCGGGGACTCGCTGGTGTGAGCGAGAGCTGCTGTCTGCTGCTCTGACCGTCGCTCCCAGCTTGAGTCTCCAGGGTTGAGGCAAGGACGTAATCAAGAACTACATCTAGCCCGGGGGACTGCGAGGCCCAGCAACCCCTGCCTGGAGCAGCTGCTGCCTCTTCCCCCAGGCGTCACGCCCACGGACACGCCCACCGGCGAAATCAGTATTTTATTTCGTGACACCCGCTTCGCGGGCGCCACTCACTTGACTGCTGTTTTCATAGTGCATTGCCAGGATATCGGACCAACTGTGCTGCTTTCCGCGTTGCAGGAGGTAAAGGATTGCCAAGCTCTTCGTGTTCCGTTTGGTTGCCTCCCCGGGGACTCGCTGGTGTGAGCGAGAGCTGCTGTCTGCTGCTCTGACCGTCGCTCCCAGCTTGAGTCTCCAGGGTTGAGGCAAGGACGTAATCAAGCACTACATCTAGCCCGGGGGACTGCGAGGCCCAGCAACCCCTGCCTGGAGCAGCTGCTGCCTCTTCCCCCAGGCGACACGCCCACGGACACGCCCACTGGCTACGCGCATAAAGCAACTTGTAGACTCACGCGACGCGGGACGCGCGTGGGAACAAGCGCGGGACTAAGCCCGGACAAAGGGCGGGCCGTCTGTGGCCGTCCGGGGACGACCAAGGACGGGACGGGTCACCCCCCTTACATCGACTCCAGGAGATCGAGCCCACCTGTTTTCTTGACCACAATACTCCTCAATGATGGCTTTGAAAAAATTGCGCTCAAGAACAATTTACATGAAACGCATGGGTACCGATGCAGCCATTAGAAAATCTGTCGATAAGTCTATGAAACCTGGCCAAATTTCTAACACACCCGCAATAACCAAATACTTTTCTACTCTTTCCGAGAAAAACCACTCATCTCCTCGAACACCGGTAGAAGAAAATAAACATATTTCTATTACTATTGATAGTGAACGCCAGTCAGAATTATTTGCTGCACTAAGCAATCATAATCAAGAATCATCTAATCCAGAGATAAATCTGCCAAATAATCCGCCCTCGGAAGAGTATTCTCAACTGATTCTAGAGATGTCGCAAATAACACCAATTAGACAACAGGAGAACAAATCAGCTAATGAGGTCTCCGTGAATATCATTACGAAGACCGAAGAACAGAAATTAACGTCTCCATTAAGGAAAAATCAACCATTCACTAGTTCCCCAGACAAATCACCTAAACTGTTCTCTAATCAATCCAATCTTACAAATGTTTATTTTCCTAACACAACCCTTCCAGCTGCTTTTCCACCCCTGTCCAAAGTACTCTTCTCCCTTCAAGACATTCTGGAATCAGTTCTCACACATCTCGGCCAAATCTTAGCCAACTCAGACGACACATTGGACGTCCAAATAGGCATTCTCAAACATCTGGTGGAAGAAAAAAAGAAAAAAGAATCACCCAAAGTCCCATCCGAGGAATCAGAAACGGTCAACCAGGTACCATCTGAAGCTGGTTGTAAAAAAAGTTCAAGATCTCAAAAAATGCAAAGTGTAAGCACGCAAACATCAGATGCGAAAATAAAGGAAAGTGAATTTAAGAAATTGCAATCTAAGGAAAACCCACCCATAATCTTCTCTCTGAAAAAGCTTTTCAGTGAAGAAAAGGAATACACTTCTGAAAATAGTCTCAAAAATTATCCCATTTTTTCCAACAAAGAAACTGAGATTGGTTATGGTATGATACCCACCGAAAATAACATACATTTGTCGAAGGATAGCAAAGAAAATGAAACCAAACAGACAGGAAAAATTGAAAAAATCACTGAAATGAAAGAAAATATGGGCAAGAAAAAGCGAGGACGTCCCCTGATAAGAATCCATAAGAAAAAAGGGAACAAACTCAAATTTCAAAAACATACTTATACTAATTTGGAGATCACTTCACCGACTAAAATAACTACGCCGGCGAAGCCTTTGAACCCTAATGCAGATGAATATTGCCAGTCAATAGTAAGAAAACCATTAGAGCAAAATATCGTCATTCCAAAAAATCTACAAGACCATATAACTAGGCAGTGGGACAGAACACTATCAAAACATTTAACTATCGAGGAACTCTTTCCAACTGATAATATCCCACTCAATCGAGGAAGAATAGTCCAGCTATTGCAAGAAATTCCTTCCTTGATCTCTCTGACAAGTAGAGAAATAGACCTAGTACGCTTTCCAAAAATAGAAAATACTCAATTCGCACAAGTGTCATTCTTCTCTCCAGTTCTCCCAGGTCTAATCATGAGAGAAAAAGAAATTCTTCAAAAACACGGATATGATGTAATCTCAATCTCAGACATCAAAACCAACTTGCAAAATTCCGTAGTAACTAAACAACATCTTACTGATAAAATACCTAACATAGAAAGGGATGAACGTACATCAAACAACATGAGGAAAGACAAATTAAAAATACAAGTAAGGCAAGGCGAAAGGTCGGTGTGGTCAAGGAACATTAATCCAATAGAAGATGAAGATTACCAACAATCTTGGACGTGGTTACCAGAAGTATTAAACGGCAACAAAATGGACAAATTACATCAACGTCAGGTTTAACAAAGGTCTGAAAATATCGCTATGGAATATGGCCGGGAAAACTCACAATAAAATGAAAGGTGTAACAAAAGATAATCCAGACATTCTAGCGTTGCAGGAAACATGGTCAACCACCTCCTTTACGCAAAAAGGGTATTACGTCTACGATAACCCAGCAAAAAAATCTAAAAGGGGTCACGCGAAAGGAGGTATGGCAATCCTACTGAAAGAAGACTATTGCTGGTCACAAGAAAGTATTGATACATATTCGCACAACCTACAATGTATCAAAATTCAACTCAGATTACAGCCTACAGGCACTTATAAGAAAATATTACTTTTCAACATTTATGCTCCACCAAGTAAAAAACATGACTCTTTATTCGATCATCTATTAGAAACCATATCCAACATCCTCGAAGATCAACATCATCTACCATATATTTTGATGGGTGACCTAAACGCCAAAATATCAAATAGCGAGATAAAGAAATGGTCAACGTTATTTAAGGAGGAATCATTGGAAATAGCACTCCCGCAACTTCCAAAAGGAGTGAAGTCGGATAAAAGAGGAAGCCTGTTACTATCGTTCCTCCCAACTATAAATGGGATAATTCTAAATGGAAATATTAATGGAGACAAGCCAGCTTCATTCACAAGACAAGGAAATGGAGTCTCCTCCATCTTAGACTACTTTATATGTGGGAATGAGCTAAGAGAACAAATTTCTGACTTGTCTGTCAAATTTAATGATGAAAGTGATCATGCCATTCTCTGCTTAACAACACTCTGGATGCCACCAATCACTTTCCAGACCGACCCAATATTCAGTAAACCCATAATAGAAGTAAATCCAGTCCAGCGTCGGATTTATTGGGAGGCGGAAAACTTGGACTATTTGAAAGTATTAATCACACAATCCCAATTGTTAACCAATATCTACTCTGAAGATCCTATCAAAAACTATGAAATTGTACTAAATGAACTCAAAAATGCAATACAAAGCAAATTAAAACAGGACAGACCTGCACAAAGAAAGTGCGTCAGCAAGCACAAAAACTGCAATCAGCCAACGGTAAAAATGCTAAACAGGATGATTCGGGCTCAGTACTTGTGTAAAACACCATTATATAAAGCTGAAATAAACAAATTAAAGAACCAAATCCGTAGGCAACGTGCTAGACAGGAAAGGTTGATACAGGACCGTAACTGGATGGACATTCAAATTGCAGCAAGGCAATGCAACCAACGAAAATATTGGTCCTTGATAGCCAAGATGACGGGAACTAAAAAGAAGCTCGAAGCAATCCCCGTCTCAGAAGAAGACTGGGACACATTTTTAAATGATCTGTATAAATCCAACATGAAGGGTAGGGCGAGAAAGGCATTTGAACAGAAAAAGGAAAACAATGATATAAAACTCTCCAGGGCCTCGGCAGAGTCAATTGCCTTGAATATCAAAAAGGCACGAAGTACGGGTGCATCCGGTCCTGACCAGATCCCGATAAAGGTTTATCAAGCTGACCATAAAGCTTGGGGTCAGATGTTAGCGCCACTATTTAATTACATATTCGACTCTGGGAACATCCCAAACTCGTGGAAAGGAAGCACAATAATTCCTATTTATAAAAAAGGAAAAAGGACTATTGCTGGCAATTATAGACAAATTGCCTTAATGGATTCTGGCGGAAAGATCTTTGCGGCTGAAATTCTTGACCGGTTAAAGCTTTGGGCTTTTTCAACTGGACTAATCCCCATGTTTCAAGCCGGGTTCCGATCGAATCACTCGGTTACGGATAATATAGCTATCTTTCAATTTCTACTAGACAAATACGTAACCGGGAAATCGCAAACAATATATGCTGCCTTCATCGACTATTCAACAGCGTTCGACAGGGTCGATAGGCCGACATTATGGTCGAAACTGAGAAAAATGGGTATCTCAGAGCCTTTATTGCAATTAATCGTGAACCTACATAGCAATACCTGGTGCCGTGTCCAAATGGGGGGCGAGAGGGGCATGTCAAAAATAATACATACATCTAATGGCCTAAAGCAAGGGTGTCTGTTGGCCCCGATTTTATTCTCTCTTTACCTGAGCGACCTACCGTCGCACTTACAACAAGGGCAAAGCACCCCACCGAAAATGGCATCTCATCCGATACATTGTTTACTTTATGCGGACGATATTGTCTTGTTTGATCTGACACCCTTTGGTCTCCAAAATCTCTTGGACGCTTTATACAATTACTCGAAAGATCACTTTCTAACTCCAAACATTAATAAAACTAAAGTAGTTGCATTTACAAAAAAGAATAAAGAAGTGAGGTTCCAATGGAAACTGGGAAGCGAGATCTTGGAACAGACAAAGGAATATACTTATCTTGGAAGAATCTTTACGCATAACTTGAGTAACAAGAAGCAAATCACCCATCTAAAAAGGAAATGTGACCTACACGCAGGTGCCATATCATGCCTGTATAGGAAGACTGGAAGTAGGCATTTCTCAGCACTGATAAAAATTTATAGAGCCAAAATATCTCCGGTTCTATCTTACGCCTCAGAACATATTCCCCTAAAACAATGGAGTTATATGGATACAAATGAAGAGAAAACACTAAAAAAGCTATTGAAAGTTTCTAACTCAACACCTGTACAGGCCCTAAGGCTTGAATGTACGATCACCAGCGCATTTGCAATATCAATAGCAAGCCTCATAAGGTGGGCCTATAACCTTCTGCATTCTAATGCGGGGACCCTACGACATCTGCTAAAAATTGAGATCTTTAGAGAGGATGCCATCAACTCTACTTTTGTGAAAAACTTGGGAGAGGCGTTCTGTTTAGCAAAAATTAGTGCAGAAATGTTATCCTCTTGGACACCCGCACAACTCAAACTATTTTTAAAAACATTTTCCCCAAAATTAAGTTATGAGTTAGATCATTTACATTGTACTAAACTATCTTTGTACAAACCTTTTGCTGACTCCCAAGAATATAAGTTAAAATTGCCATATCTGGAATACACCCTTACCCATGGCGTAAGGCGTACGATCATGATGCTACGTCTGGGTATTCTCCCTTTGTTATCTTTTACCTCCACCTGGAAACCAAACAGTTCCTCTCAATGTAACCTATGTTCGGGGGGTAAACAGAACTTAGAACACATGCTCTTTGTATGTCCAAATAAAGTTGTTGTTACTGCTAGGGTAACATGCCTAGAACCAATATATCGGTCCTGCAGGATCACGAAAGCAAGGGATTTCATCTCCACGTGTGCTAATCCACCTAACGAATATGTTTGTAACAAGATTTATAAATTTTTTAAAATAACACTGAAAATGTATTAAATTGTATGTTAATGTAATATGTATTTTCCTTTTAAATGATTTTGTGGTCCTCGAAAGAGTACCGAAACAAAATAAAAAACTTTGACTTTGACTTTGACTTTGACTTTGGTGTTCAAGGGGTATATGTGATGGTATAACAGCTGGCTTAACACGCCCTCTAGAGTCTAGCCTAAAGACTGCTCTTGTCCATGCTACTAGGATAGCTGGTCTACGGTTGACTTACAACCAATCATCAATAACGGTTGTTTGGACTGATACATAGTGATCACTAGAATAGTGAGCACTGCATATCAGGCCAACTTCTCACATTCACGACCAACAGGTGGACCTCCAGTCTCACGCCGAGGACCTGGTGAACCGCTCCCGGCGGCACAACATCAGGATTCGGGGAGTGAAGCAGGCTCCCGACACAGACGACCTCTTCCATGTCACCCAAGGCCTCTTCAACCACATCCTGGGCCGACCGGCGGACTCAACGCTTCGGTTGGACAGGGCCCATAGGATGGGCCCGCCCAGGGCGGCCTCGTCCCAACCGGCCGACATCTTGGTCTGCGTGCAGGACTTCCGCACGAAGGAGGAGATCCTTAGCAAAGCGCGCCAGATGGGAACCATCTCATATGGTGCCCACTCGCCGACTCTATATCAGGACCTCGCCTCCATCACCCTGGAGAAACGACGGTCATTCCGACCGATCACGGCAGAACTGCGACGCGACATCCCATATAGCTGGGGTCACCCCTTTCGCCTGGTGTTTAAGCTGGACAACAAGGTTCACCAGTTGCGGTCTTTCAGGGATGCATGCAAATTGCTAGGCCTTGAGGAATCGACGGAGGATGACGATCAGCCCGGAGGGGGAGCAAATGGCACGGACGGCCCTGGGCAGAGGAAACAGCAACGGCGACGACGAAGACCGAGGCACCCGGCCGCGCAAGAGATCGAAGATGGTCGCCGTGCTGCGGTTGAAACCGTAGCGCTGGGACTGGCAAACTCCGACAGCGGATAACCAACGATGAGGTGGCACGAGGGCTTTTGATGAGACTGTGGGGATTGGGGCCGACTGAGTCGGCGGCGGTGGCGGAGGTATTGGACTCCGACACATTCCCCCGAAGGTGTCCCAACCTCCTCGTCTACAACTATGGACGTTGGACAGGACTATTTTTGGTATTCAAGTTAAGGAAAGGGGATGGAGGGTGGTCTCCTTGGCAGGTGGAGGGTGGGGAGAGACTGTTTTGCTTCTTTGGCCAGTCAGGAAAAGGGGGTTTCTGGACTGGGAGAGACCTTTCCCATTCATCTCTGGATGAAGGACTATCAATGTTGGCATCTTGGGATTACGGGGGGGGTGGGGGGCTGTCAAGGGTTTTGTTCATTGTGGGGAGGGGGGTGGTGTTGGTAAGGGGGAGGAACTCCGGATCCGAGTGAATGTTGGACTAAAAGGGTGTGGCGAATTGCGCAGATCTGAGGGTCCTGGGTGGCCGGGGCAGCTGAGAGACAGGGCTTGGCTGATGTTTTGGCCACTGGAAGTTTTCTCAGAGAGCGTGTGGGGTATGACTCCTTATGCCTGCGACTGAGTTGAGTGTGCTCACGTTGAATGTGCGTGGGCACAGTCCGGTTAAGCGGCGAGAGGTGCTGTCCCTGCTGGAGAATTCAAAAGCAGATATCGGTCTCCTCCAGGAAACGCATTTTCTAACTAAGGATTGTCATAGGCTTAAATCCCGTCACTTTCCGACACCACTTTTCTCATCCACGACCACAAAGACTGCTGGGGTGGCGCTCCTGGTGTCAAAGCGATTTAAGGGGAAGCAGTTACACCAGGGGACAGAGGTTAAAGGGCGACTCCTATCCTGCAGGGTCTCACTGGGTGCTCACACCTTCACGGTGATTGCGGTTTATGCGCCAAATGAGGGGCAGGAGAAGTTCTTCCACCAAGTGCTTACTGAAGCAGCGGCGGCACCTGATAGACACGTTCTGGTTGGGGGGGACCTCAATTTAGTTTTTGACAACCTACTTGACAGGTCAGCGCAGCGATTCACGCAGGCAGGCACTTTATCGGAGGGGGGACAGAACAGATTGTCAGAACCGGGTATGACGGACTTGTGGCGCTCCCTCCACCCGGACGACCGGGACTACACATATTACTCCAACGCCCACAAAACCTATGCGCGCCTAGATTATTTTCTAACATCCACTTCATTTAGAGCGCTGGCGTCAAGCGTTGAGATAGGAGCGGCAGCCCTTTCCGATCATGCACCACTCACAGCGGTGTTTACCTTTCCACCGGTGGGGCACAGTGCCCGTTGCTGGAGGCTTAGGGACACGCTGCTGCACAGACAGGGGGTTGTGGCCAAGATCAAGGAAGCTATAGCTGAATACCTGGTACACAACACACCGACGGACACTTCACATGCAACACATTGGGCAGCACTCAAGGCAGTCATACGGGGCGAGTTCATTGCAATCGCGGCAGCAGAAAATGCGGAGAGGGCCCGTAAGAGAGACGAGCTCTCTGCCCGCACGAAGGAATTGGAGCAGGTACACCAGAGGACCGGGGCGCCGCGGGTGTGGAAACAGTTGTGAGTGGCACGTCAACAGTTAGCAGCACTAGATCAAGATAGAGCAAAATGCGCGGCACTACGGGTACGACATGCATACTACACGGGAGGCGACAGATGCGGGAGGCTGTTGGGTCGGGCACTCCGCGAACAGCAGCAACGACACTCGGTGCAGGAAATACACACGCAGGACGGAGTCACAGTGACGGAGGACGGAGCTATAGCGCAGGCATTTATTGACTTTTATACCACACTATACGAGGGGGCTGCTCTGGATCCAGCGGACGGGGCGGCCTTCCTGGACTCTGTGTCCATACCCGCTTTATCGACGGAACAATCAGAACTCCTTGACAGGGAGATCCGTCCTGAAGAAGTCATTGCCGCGATCTCCCCTCTCAAGCTGGCCAAGGCGCCAGGACCGGATGGCTTCACCGCCGCCTTTTACAAAACATTCTGCCCCCAGGTTGCTCCGTTGTTGACTGCCCTCTTTAATTCCTTCTCGGAGCCCGGCGCCATCCCAAGAGATCTGATGAGTGCCATGATCTCGGTCATTCCCAAACCGGGGAAGGACCGAACGCAATGCGGGGCCTACCGCCCTATCTCGTTACTTTTTTTTTTTTTTAATTTTTGAAAACCTTTATTGTGCATAAAGAAGAGTAACATATACGGGCCTACAACCATCCGGCCGGCCACGAACGATCAATGAGCACATCAGCTTGCATTACGTCTACACATTACCATAGCAGAATCCCAGTCATCAAAAGAAAGAAGGAATGTAGGATATCACAGCTCCGTGTAGCAGGATGAATAAAGGTTCAATTTTAAAGTTTTTTGTTATGCAACAAGTAACATCAGGCCGTTGTGTTCCGCACCAAAAAAAAAAAAAATAAGCAAAGAACAAGGTCCATGCAGGCGGGACATGACGGAAGCAACTATATCAAGCCCTTCGTAGATCAGCAAACAAGTCCCCGCCGGGGAGGACGGATATACATCAGCAAAGCCACAGAGTTACACCCATGACCCAGTTACAGCACCACTACCACCCTACACCCGGCATTCCCAAACATGGATGAAAAAGTTAAAATCATAAAGGAGAACAAAACAGGTCCCATAGAAACTAATAAAAATGAAATATAACCCCCCACCCTACACACATGCAGAGGCTATGGCCTACCCCCCCCCTAGCAGCGTGTCTGTCGCCCTATAAACCCGAAATTTAGAAAGAAGAAGAGACATAAGAATGAGGAGGAACAGCAAGAAAGAGCGGAAAGAGAGAAAAAAGAGAAAGAAAAGGAAAAGAAAAAGGAAAAATTCACCCTCAAGTACAGGGAGGGAGAGAAGAACGAGCTAATCTACCACTCCCTATAATATAAACGGGGGGGGAGGAGCCCACCTAATTTCCGAGCTCCCGGACCCCAGCCATCCACTGCGTCCCACACTGAAACCCACCTACTCCAAATGCGACTGAGCTGAATTAAAGAATAACAGTAGGGAAGATGAAAAAACCATACCACAGTGAGTGCGCCCAACATTTGCAAAAACAGTCCTGGTGTTCCCGAGGCCCACCCTAGAGGGCATAATATCAGCAAACACCCCAAACACGACATGATAGCAGGCACATGGCAAATCCAGTAACTGATAATAGTGCAATCCCATGTAGAACCGCCGGGCTCCCACAGGACCACCCTCTCACCACCAAGGAACATAAAAGTGCAGGATAGTCACGAGATCAAAAGGGCGAGGGGCCACAATGGCAAAACTATCAGCAGTTCAAAACAATGAATAGTCCGGGTCTCCACCAGCCGATCAAAGCAGACGAGGTGATATGCCCCCTCAACCCTGGCCCGATCGACGAAACTTCTCCAGGCAGGACCGTCGCAGCAGATACGTGTCCAGCAGAACAAAGGGACAAAATGGCCGCACTCGCCATGAAGGAAGCATCAGAGAGGAAGATGGGCGTCTTCGTTCCCTAACTAACACATCTGCCAGGATGACAAGCCCCCCAGGCCATTCAGGATGTCGCCCACTCCAGCAGTGCTGAAGGAGGGCTTCGAGGGCTACACTCTCAATGGGGGCAAACAACTGGGAGAGTGACAAGCGAAGCCCCGGGTGCAGTCGGTCAGGCAGATTCAATGTTCCCGGAGCGAGGGGAAACCTCGCAACAATAGTAGCATCGGCAGGGCGGCACTCAACACTGTAGCTAGGAACATTGCGATCATCCGCTCGCGCTTGTGGCAACACTGTATCCACTTGGAAGGCACTCACAGGCAACGTAGAAACAGGCAGCGCCGGCCGTCTGAAAGAGGACACAATCCCATCGATCTGTTCCCCCAGTTGTTGAGCAGTGTGCCGCCATGTTGCTCGTAGATCCATGAGGGCATCAAAAATGTCGCCATAGGTTAGGTCACTCAGTGATTCCAGCCGAGCCACGGTACACTGCGTCACATCTGACTCTCCACCCGGGCCAAGTGCGGGCGGGTCTGCATAGGCTGGGGACAAGGGACCAGCCCGCTGGCTTTGTTGGGGGGCAAGCGCCATTGCCGTCTCACCCACGGATCCACACTGGAGGGAAGGGGGGGGGGGCGACTCCGTCAAGGAAGGGAGACCTTCGCTCCACGGAGGGGCACGCAGCCACCAACGCGGAGGGTCAGTACAGTGATGTCTCCCTCGGGTCCCGGGAACACGGTCTGTGCGCGACCAGAAGGGCGCAGCAAAATGGAGTCTGCCCAGGACAAAGGCTGCGTGATAGGGAGAGCGAGGAACCAGGAGATCCCGTCTTCCAGGCGCACTCACCACAGCAGATTAGAGTCGCCTCCCGCGGGTCAGGATAAAGCCTCCCATCTCCGGTATTCGGGCCGATCCAGACGCCGGCATCTCCACTGCCCGTCCGCCCAGCTGAAAGCACCAGTGACCTGCGGCTGCAATCGGCACCAGGGTCGCGGTCAGCCCCGGTAAGCAGATAGTCACCGATTCCTCGTCCAAAACGGCCGGCGAAGGTCTCATATGAAAGCGACTGACTTCAGCGTGTCCAAGTCATCGTCGCAGCGTGGTTCACGAAAGGATTATTGCCAGGATGTCAAAGCGGAGCAGACGGCTTTGGGAGCCGGGCGCTCACACGTCCGTCCCGTCCGCCATCTTGGCTCCTCCCCCCTATCTCGTTACTTAACGTAGATCTGAAGCTTTACACCAGTATACTGTCGAAGCGGCTGGGCCCACTTATGCCTGGTCTGATTGATCCGGACCAGGCCGGCTTTATACCGGAGCGCCAGACGGTCGACAACACAAAAAGAGCACTCCACTTAGTGGAACGAGCCTCCAGGTTGCCAGGAGAGTTCATGATGTTGGCAATTGATGCGGAGAAGGCCTTCGATCATGTCCACTGGCCGTACTTGGAACAGGTGCTCATCAAGGCAGGGTTAGGCGCGAGATTTCGTACGTGTGTTCTGAACTGCTATACCTTCCCATGGCGTTAGTTCGGGTGAATGGCTGCTCATCGTCCGTATTCCCCGTCGAACGCGGAACTCGGCAAGGGTGTCCACTCTCGCCCCTGCTCTTCGCGCTCTATATGGAACCCCTGGCGCAGGCCATGCGATCGCATCCGACCATTAAGCGGATTAAATTCGGGGCTGATATCCACACGATTAGCTTATACGCTGATGACGTCTTGCTTTCCTTTGCTTCCCCTGCGGCATCCCTGCTGGCCGGGGCGGCCATCCTGGATGCGTTGGCGAAGGCCTCTGGCTTTAAGGTGAACATGACGAAATCAGAACCTTTCCTTGGAGGCACACACGCGGGCCTCCCTAGAAGCACAATTCCCCTTCCAATGGGCAGACGGTGCAGTCCCCTACCTGGGCATACAATTGGCGGCCACGCTACCAGAAACGGTGCGTCTCAACTACGCCAAACTTAGTCGCCCTATCCGCGCGGAGGTCGGGCGGTGGCGGCACCTCCCACTATCTTGGCTGGGCCAAGTAGCAGCAGTAAAGATGACAATCCTCCCGCAAGTTTTATACGTTTTTCGGGCTAGCCCGCTCCGTCCCCCGGAGGGATGGATTTGCCGCACGCAATCGGAGCTGGCTCAGTTTGTGTGGAACGGGAAACGGCCCAGACTCAGGCTGAGGCTAGGGATGCTTCCCCCGGAGAGTGGTGGGCTGGGCCTGCCGGATTTGCGTCACTATTACCAGGCGACCCAACTCAGAACCCTAGTGGAATGGAGCAAATGGGAATCGGAGCGCCATTGGTTGTTCCAGGTCCAAGCGGTCGCGGGCGTCCACTCCAGGAGGTGCCTTTCCTGCAGCGACAACACTGACCCCCTAACCTATACGCCTCCTTCGTCACGAGGGTACCGCTAGAGGTATGGGATCGAACATGCGTCTTACACGACCTGATGACCTTCCCGTCTCCCCTCACACCCCTGTTAGAGAACCCTAACTTCGGCCCGGGTAGGGATGTCCAGGCCTTTGCACGGTGGCGCCCAGCAGGATGCCGATGCCTCTTTCACATGTATTCAGATGCGGGAGTGATGCCTTTTGAGGAATTCCGGAAGACCTATGACCTCCCGGAGGCTGAACACCTTAGTTATCTACAGGTCCGACATTGGGCGCTTCAACCCCAGATCCGTGGAGACGCTACACGCAAGCTCAGTAAATATGAATACTGGCTTCTCTCGCGCACCACAGATAAGCGACTCATTTCAGACATATATCGGCTCCTCTTGGACAGATACTCGCGCGTTTATAATGCAGGATGGGCTAGATGGGAGAGGGAACTGGGGCGGACTCTGCGCAACAAAGAATGGGAGGACATTTACTACCGCGCCACACACACACGAGATGCGTGAGGTTTGGCACCTCACGCGAGATGCGTGAGATTCGGTATCTCACCCGGGATGCGTGAGGTTTGGCACATCACTCGAGATGCGTGAGGTTTGGCACCCCACTCGAGATGCGTGAGGTTTGGCACCTCACGCGAGATGCGTGAGGTTTGGCACCTCACCCGAGATGCGTGAGGTTTGGAACGTCACCAGAGATGCGTGAGGTTTGGCACCTCACTCGAGATGCGTGAGGTTCGGCACTCCACGCGAGATGCGTGAGGTTCTGCACCTCACGCGAGATGCGTGAGGTTCGGCACCTCATTCCGCACTTTGCGGGAATTCAAGCGCTTCAGGGCACCTTAGGGCTCCTGGGGACATCGCGCTGCGGTGTTGGTAGCCGCCATCTTGGCAGAGTGAGGGAACCAGGGAGTGCCGAATTGCTGGCGCCATCTTGGTTGGGGGGCTAGTGATCGCACTACAGGACTCTTGCGTCTGGAAGTACATAAAAGCAGAACTTCCCCATCGACAGGTCAGACTTACATGACCATTGCGCGCTGCAGAATCTATTGCCGCATTGCTGTTTTAATTATTTTAAAATTAATCTACTTTACTGCGCGCTCGCGCTGTCGATCTTGGCGCTAGGCGCTACCTCTCTCATAGCGTGTTATTAGTACCACTCTTACCCGCACTATAATTGTGACCTCATTCCGCACTTTGCGGGAATTCGAGCGCTTCAGGGCACCTTAGGGCTCCTGGGGACATCGCGCTGCGGTGTTGGTAGCCGCCATCTTGGGTGAGTGAGGGAACCAGGGAGTGCCGAATTGCTGGCGCCATCTTGGTTGGGGGGCTAGTGATCGCACTACAGGACTCTTGCGTCTGGAAGTGCATAAAAGCAGAACTTCCCCATCGACAGGTCAGACTTACATGACCATTGCGCGCTGCAGAATCTATTGCCGCATTGCTGTTTTAATTATTTTAAAATTAATCTACTTTACTGCGCGCTCGCGCTGTCGATCTTGGCGCTAGGCGCTACCTCTCTCATAGCGTGTTATTAGTACCACTCTTACCCGCACTATAATTGTGACCTCATTCCGCACTTTGCGGGAATTCGAGTGCTTCAGGGCACCTTAGGGCTCCTGGGGACATCGCGCTGCGGTGTTGGTAGCCGCCATCTTGGGTGAGTGAGGGAACCAGGGAGTGCCGAATTGCTGGCGCCATCTTGGTTGGGGGGCTAGTGATCGCACTACAGGACTCTTGCGTATACGGCTATATATGATGGACGCCCCTAAAGCGCGCAGCGTAGGCGCGCAGCGGGCGCGCCAGAGGTAAGCCCGTTTGCGCCCGTTCGCGCACAGGACGCGCCGGGCGCCGAAAGTTTTGCCTCTCAGAACCAAGATGTAACTTCTTACTCTTATTCCTGCGATGAACTTTTACGCCTTAATCTCGGTTCACTCAGTAACTGAAAGTATAATATCACCAGTAAGCACCCAGTTGCCTTGTCCTGTGGCTTGTTGAATGTGAGATCTCTCATCAAACACTGTGAAGAAATTGCGTTACTTATCGAGTCTTACCATCTAGACCTACTCTTCATGACAGAGACTTGGACAACACCGACTAGCTCGGTGGAACTGGGGACAGCTTGTCCCCCTGGCTTCAAAATAATGCATAATCCCAGGGTGGGAGCCAGAGGAGGTGGAACTGGATTAATTTTTAGGCAGACTCTTGACGTCTCCCAGCTTATCATCAAGGCAATCGCTGGGTGCGAAACATTGGGTTTCTCCATCAAGGACCAAGGAGGCGTGCTATTCACGGGTCTACTATGTTATAGACCCCCGGCTAGCTCGTTATCTGCTGTACCTGAGCTCATAGACTTAATATACGATCTCTCCCACTCCCACGCAAAGTTGATGGTGTCAGGGGATTTCAATCTTTGGTCAGAGGGACCGACCAAGACGGCCTATGTAGAGCTGGTCCAAGCTTGTCATAATTTTGAGCTACAACAACTGGTACTCTCCAAAACCCATTCAAAGGGCCATATTCTTGATCTACTTTTTGCTGACGCTTGTCGAACGGCTATACGTGACGTCCTGCCTCAGTGTTGGACGGATCACGCCCTCGTCCAGTTCTCCCTCTCGTGCACTAGTGCTCCATTAAAGAAAGGGAGTGTGGGGGCACTAGAATGGGGAGACAATGGTCTAGACTCCTCGAACAAACGATCTTGCTCTCTCTGCTGCCAGATGGCTTTGTATTGGGAGCGAATGTGGACGTAAGTTACAAGACTCTCTTTCAGCGAATCTCGGCTTCTCTGGACTCTTTGGCCCCGCTGCGAAAAAGCAAAGATAGGACTAATCTTGCTATGCCATGGTACTCGGAAGAACTTCGGCAGCTCAAGCTCCAATGTAAACAGGCTGAGCGGACCTGGAGGAAACAGTACCTGGAATCACATAGAGTCCTCTTCAAACAAGCACTGGCGTCCTATAAAATCCAGATCAAGCTTGCCAAAGCTAGATTCTTAGAAGAATCTTTGATGGCAGCTGTAAATAAATCTCAGGCCTTATTTAAGATCGTAAAGGACCTGGCCCATCCTGGCTGTACCAAAAATGTTATCCCGGCCTCTCAAGCTCTCTGTGATTCGCTAGCACAGGCCTTTGAGGATAAGATTGCCAACATCTTAAACAATCTTCCCTCGTCAACTGGCCGTGCTGTGCACGATTCCATCTCGTTTAAGAATAGGAAGGAGTGTACTAAATCAGGTGAGCTGAGCAACTTTCCTCTACCATCTTTTGAGGACTTCTGCTCTTTGGCTGACGGGGTGTCCTCTGCCTCACCTTCTGATCCTCTTCCACCCAAATTCTGGAAACTTTTTCGTGAAGAGCTGTTTCCCCCACTTTTTTCCATCTGTCGCCAGTCTCTCACTTCAGCACGGGTTCCAGATTGCTGGAAATTGGTGGTGGTCTCCCCACTGCTTAAAAAGGAGAATCTGGACCCCACATGCCCAGCCAACTTTAGGCCCATCTCCCTCTTGCCATTCCCTATTAAAATTCTAGAGAAACTGGCCACAAAACATCTCTCCAACTTTCTTGAGACTACTGATTGTTTGGATATGGCTCAGTTTGGGTTTAGACCGGCACATGGGACAGAGTCGGCATTGGTGACTGTTCTCGATGACCTTCGAACGCGTGCCGACCAGGGTCGAGCAGCCTTTTTAGTGCTGCTCGACATGTCGGCCGCGTTCGACACGGTCAGCCATGCAATCCTGGTCAGGGGACTGACGGAGGCTGGGGTGTCGGGCTTGGCCCTTGAATGGCTGGTGTCATATCTCGATCAAAGGCACCAGGTAGTTGCCCTGCCACCCTTTAAATCCAACATCAGGAGGGTTGGTCAGGGAGTACCCCAGGGCTCGGCCATCAGCCCCATTCTTTTCAATCTTTACCTCCGTCCCCTGATCAAGCTGATTAAATCTTTTGGCATAACAGTCACCAACTACGCCGATGACACCCAACTTGTCTTTTCGTTTGAGGGTAAGGACGGGGTGTCACAGGAGGTCTTCCATCGATGCATGAGCACCACGGCAGAATGGCTGGGTAACAACTCCCTACAATTTAACAGCTCGAAAACCGAGGTGCTACATTGCTCTATGGATCGGACCCACAGACCCCTACCACAGGGTTTTTGGCCTCCTGATTTCCAAGGTACTAGTCTGCCTGCCGAATCGGTTTGGAATTTGGGGGTAATGTGTAGTTCCGACTTACAGCTGGACACATCAGTGAACAAAACGGTGGCCACTTGTATGGCATTACTTGGATCATTGTGAAAGATTCTACCCTTGTTCCCGGTACAGGCCAGACCAGAGGTAGTGCGGAGCATAATTTTAAGTTGTCTCGACTACTGCAACGCACTGCTGCTGGGGGCACCAGTTACTCTGCTAGGAAAACTCCAACGAGTACAGAATTTTGCTGCCAAACTGGCACTCTCGCGACGCCGTCTGGACTCTTCTGCCAAGGCACTTAGGGACCTCCATTGGTTGCCAATCTCTCAACGGGTGAACTTCAAAGCTTTGTGTTCGGTTTTTAGGGCTCTACACGGACAAGGCCCGTCTTCTCTGCAGGACCTTTTCTCATGGTACATCCCTCCAAGACCACTCCGGTCAGCCTCAGCTTACTTGGTGGTAGTACCCAAGTTTTTGAGGTCCCGGATGGGTGGTTGGTCCTTCAGGTTTACCGCAGCGCGGCTGTGGAATTCTCTACCGCTAGGCCTGAGGGGCCTGGAAGATGTTTCTTCCTTTAAAAAAGCATTAAAGACCCATCTGTTCCCCAGAACAATGTAAATAGATTGGAAGCTGGAAACATCATGTATTGTGTCATAACAGTCTAAGCGCCAGGATGCCCGTCGGGTGACAGTTATAGCGCTATAAAATAACGCCTATACATACATACATACATATCGCATGTAAATTATACTTAAGTATTTAAATGTTGCCTGTCTCTGCCGGCTTCGGAGTGAGGGGGATTTCGTTAAGGAGGCGGGTTTCAGAGGGGTGAAGAAGAAGCTCTCTAGTCTGGGGGTTGAGGTGGTTTGTGTTGCGCCACGCGCCGGGACTCCTTTACCCTGTCACCCGGGATGCTCAGCTCATGCATGCCTCCTTGTGCGCCGGCTCGGGTCCCTTGTCAGTGGCGTGCAGGTGCTTGGTGCTTCCATGGATGCTCTGAGCTCTTCTTGCGGCTGCGTTTGGCAACCCGTGCCTGACTGTGATGGGGCAGGTGGGACTGCGATGTCGCCGTGCCACCTGCCCTTACTCTGGGAAGAGATGGTCCTGTGCAGTGAGAGCGCTCACGCCTGATTCTTGGTTTCCCGTTCCGACTTCCTTCCCATGTGGTGAGTGCCATTGTGCATGTGCATACATAATAATTAAAAATGAAAACAATATAACATCGAATAAACTCTGAAGACTGAACATTGTTGGCACATTCCTTGGGTTGCCTTAAATAAGGGCCTCTGTGACTGTGTGTAAATGAGTTGTAACATGTAACCCAATTCAGCCGAAAATACAGTCATGCTTTGCATTCTGTATAAAAGTTCCGAGTAAATAAAGTGCGAGTTTCTCTCATCCGTTTGTGGCAGTAGTTTGTATGTTTGTTTCCATCTCTCATAGTCCTAGTGCCAGTAAGCAGGCACAAACGCGTGTCTCGTTAATTCACTGACACAAGAGAACTGGCGCTCCCCTGCACACCGAACAAGTAGGGACATCAGAGGAGTGACTGGCCTCTGACTAGACACGAACTTGTCAGCACCAGCACCTTCGTCACTCGCCTGATTCACACAGTTTAGCTCAGTCATGCTGGTGCCAAATTGTATATTTGGGAGTGAGAGGATAAGGAGGGGCTGACGATCGACGGAGTGTTAAAAACAGTATCTGCGATAGGTTAAACATTAATTAAAATAAGTTTAAATGGCGTCACTGGAGTCAATTGAGAGGGCTGCTACGGTTTGCACGGCGAGCACGTTATGTAAACAGCTCCGTGTGAGTGCACCTCCGACCCAGCAAGAACTCCCTCAGTTCGGAGTGACACTGGACCAACAGGGCAACAGGGCAATTGGATATCTGACTATGGTTGCCCCCAACTTTTTGCCTGGCGTTTTGCTGGTTTCGACTTAGTTGACCTGGGACCCTGCTCTCTCTAAAATGGATTCCATGTACCCTAGGTACATATCTAATTGGTACTGGGCCACCTTATCAGACCCAGTAACTCAGGGCATAGGTGTACCCAGGGCCTACCAGGGGCTGCAGCATGTATTATGCCACCCCTGGCTGGCCATCTAAATCTGACACAACTGGCTGCACGACAGCTGGGGCAAAGTGGTGTAGTAACCCTTGGCTGTAGATATAGTATACCTATATCTAACCCTAAAATGGACACATAGATTCCTATCAGTCACTCCTATGGCAGGCCTTAACAATCCTGAAGGCAGAGTGCGTGGAATCATGTGAGATGGTGCTCTGGCATGAGCTGAGCCCATCTGCAGCTTGCGGAACCAAGTCCTAATAGCTGTTCTATGATAACGCGTACCATATACTCTTAAGTGCATTATAATCCTCGCGGTTATTTGCTATCTTTGGTATCGCTTTATCAAAACATGTCGAGTAAGGTGTCATACGAATTGGAATACTAACCCCTCGCCAATTCTGGCGACGGGGTTAGCATTCCACCCTTCTAGAGGGACACGACATGTATGTGACTGTGAACCCCGGTTCAAGTTAACTCGAGCCTCAGCATCACAAAATGGATGCTGCCACCACAGACACAAGTCTGACCTCCTGCTGCTGGGAGTCCTTCCAGCGAGGGAGGCTTGGACAAAGGGTTTCCTGTCAGGGGCGGTGCTAGCACCATCCCAGACAGGGTTTTGTGTATCCTGGGTAGGCAGGGTTTTAGAGGAAGGTGACTGCAAGTGGCACCCCGGTGCTCACTATGCATCTGCCGGCTAGAACCAGTTCCAGGGGCACACCAGCCCCTGAGCTGGGGAAAGTCCGGCATGGGAGAGGGGTGTAACCACCCCACTTCCTGGTCCCACCCATGGGCAGGACCTAGTCGCGTGCCAGCCCCTTTTCCTAGTATAAAGATAGGAGCGGGCCCCCTTCCAAATTAGATCATCTTTGAATCCTGAAACTACTTTCTACGAAAGGAACTCTCGACTTCTTCTCAAGATTTCTCCCTTGTGACTAAGGAGTAGTCACCCTGCACCCGCAGGCACCATCCAAGAACACTGCGGTTTGCTGCACGTCCTTCCTCCGGAATCCGACCGACCAGCATGACGAGACCCGGCTTCCCTGGCACCTCTGACCTCTACCTACATCTTCAGCTCAGCTGAGATCCGTGGGTAAGACGAGACCTCGAGGGACCGGCCATCTTCAGAACTGCATGACGCTTATCCAGCACGACCGCCGAGGGATCCTCGAGTGAGTGCTTTGGGGTTCGAGAAGCCCTAACCCTGAGCAGCTCCAGCACCGAAGTCCAGCCCCCCAGCATCCACCAGATCTGCGTGGGGCCCTCCTGCTCTTTGCTGCTCACCGCGTTGTCCGGCTACTTGCCTGCTGGCTTGTGACCCTCTTGACGACGCTCCACGACGACAACACCGCTGGTCTGGTTGCTCCAGACTGGCCCTTGCTCCCCTCCAACAGAGGAGCACCCCGGGCCCTCCTGGTCCACTCCAGACGCCATTTTAAATCCACCTCGTGGGCTTGCATTTGCCAAGACTTGTTGCCCCAATCCTGGGTCCAGCGACGTCGCCAGCAGATACCATTGTGGGACAGCTCGCACCTCCATCCTGGTCGCCGACAACGCCTCCTGGTCCGTGAGACTGCAGAGCCCAGCGTCGCCCACTCACCTGGTCGAGGTGACTCCATCCGGTGCCATCCTGGTGCCCATCTAATCACTGGCTAGTGATTCAGAACTTGGTCCCCTCTGCCTACAGGTGTCTTCCATCTTCGATCCAGGCTTGGATCCCTCCGAATCTCTTCACTGGTCGCCTGCCAGCAACTTCTTCTTTCAGGTTCCATAGACTGCAACGAGGATTCCCGACGTGTTTCCAGACCTATGCATCCGCAGCCCCTGGGCTAGGTAAACTCAGCATTTCGGTGTTCCAGCATAGCTTTGCTATCCAAAGGTCCAGATCCTTTTTCGTTTCAGCTCTACCTAGTCGGATTCGTCCGATAACACTAACTTTACGAAATCTAGCATCCATAGACTTTGTCCCGCATCCCGCGTGAGAGTGCACACTCTGCACCCGATCTCCCTAGGCCTCCTGCTAGTAATCTGAAGGTTCAGTAGTCAAGTCCTAGCGATCCCAAAGCCTATTAAAGTAGTACTTACCTGCTAGTAATTTCGCATTCCACTTTTAGAGTATATGGTTTTTCGTGCCCCTCGGGCATTTGTGTAAATTGTGCGACTTTGCGTATTTTCCTAGGAGCTTTGTATTGTGCTTAGCGCCCTGTCCTCATAAAGAGTCCATGGCTGTTGTGTTCTAAATAAATATACTTTTATTTTCATAACAACTTGTGTGGTGTCCTTTCACTTGGTGTTCAAGGGGTATATGTGATGGTATAACAGCTGGCTTAACACGCCCTCTAGAGTCTAGCCTAAAGACTGCTCTTGTCCATGCTACTAGGATAGCTGGTCTACGGTTGACTTACAACCAATCATCAATAAGGGTTGTTTGGACTGATACATAGTGATCACTAGAATAGTGAGCACTGCATATCAGGCCAACTTCTCACATTCACGACCAACAGGTGGACCTCCAGTCTCACGCCGAGGACCTGGAGAACCGCTCCCGGCGGCACAACATCAGGATTCGGGGATTGAAGCAGGCTCCCGACACAGAAGACCTCTTCCATGTCACCCAAGGCCTCTTCAACCACATCCTGGGCCGACCGGCGGACTCAACGCTTCGGTTGGACGGGGCCCATAGGATGGGCCCGCCCAGGGCGGCCTCGTCCCAACCGGCCGACATCTTGGTCTGCGTGCAGGACTTCCGCACGAAGGAGGAGATCCTTAGCAAAGCGCGCCAGATGGGAACCATCTCATATGGTGCCCACTCGCCGACTCTATATCAGGACCTCGCCTCCATCACCCTGGAGAAACGACGGTCATTCCGACCGATCACGGCAGAACTGCGACGCGACATCCCATATAGCTGGGGTCACCCCTTTCGCCTGGTGTTTAAGCTGGACAGCAAGGTTCACCAGTTGCGGTCTTTTAGGGATGCATGCAAATTGCTAGGCCTTGAGGAACCGACGGAGGATGACGATCAGCCCGGAGGGGGAGCAAATGGCACGGACGGCCCTGGGCAGAGAAAACAGCAACGGCGACGACGAAGACCGAGGCGCCCGGCCGCGCAAGAGATCGAAGATGGTCGCCGTGCTGCGGTAGAAACCGTAGCGCTGGGACTGGCAAACTCCAACAGCGGATAACCAACGATGAGGTGGCACGAGGTCTTTTGATGAGACTGTGGGGATTGGGGCCGACTGAGTCGGCGGTGGTGGCGGAGGTATTGGACTCCGACACATTCCCCCGAAGGTGTCCCAACCTCCTCGTCTACAACTATGGACGTTGGACAGGACTATTTTTGGTATTCAAGTTGGGGAAAGGGGATGGAGGGTGGTCTCCTTGGCAGGTGGAGAGTGGGGAGAGACTGTTTTGCTTCTTTGGCCAGTCAGGAAAAGGGGGTTTCTGGACTGGGAGAGACCTTTCCCATTCATCTCTGGATGAAGGACTATCAATGTTGGCATCTTGGGATTGCGGGGGGGGGGCTGTCAAGGGTTTTGTTCATTGTGGGGAGGGGGGTGGTGTTGGTAAGGGGGAGGAACTACGGATCCGAGTGAATGTTGGACTAAAAGGGTGTGGCGAATTGCGCAGATCTGAGGGTCCTGGGTGGCCGGGGCAGCTGCGAGACAGGGCTTGGCTGATGTTTTGGCCACTGAAAGTTTTCTCAGAGAGCGTGTGGGGTATGACTCCTTATGCCTGCGACTGAGTTGAGTGTGCTCACGTTGAATGTGCGTGGGCACAGTCCGGTTAAGCGGCGAGAGGTGCTGTCCCTGCTGGAGAATTCAAAAGCAGATATCTGTCTCCTCCAGGAAACGCATTTTCTAACTAAGGATTGTCATAGGCTTAAATCCCGTCACTTTCCGACACCACTTTTTCTCATCCACGACCACAAAGACTGCTGGGGTGGCGCTCCTGGTGTCAAAGCGATTTAAGGGGAAGCAGTTACACCGGGGGACAGAGGTTAAAGGGCGACTCCTATCCTGCAGGTTCTCACTGGGTGCTCACACCTTCACGGTGATTGCTGTTTATGCGCCAAATGAGGGGCAGGAGAAGTTCTTCCACCAAGTGCTTACTGAAGCAGCGGCGGCACCTGATAGACACGTTCTGGTTGGGGGGGACCTCAATTTAGTTTTTGACAACCTACTTGACAGGTCAGCGCAGCGATTCACGCAGGCAGGCACTTTATCGGAGGGGGGACAGAACAGATTGTCAGAACTGGGTATGATGGACTTGTGGCACTCCCTCCACCCGGACGACCGGGACTACACATATTACTCCAACGCCCACAAAACCTATGCGCGCCTAGATTATTTTCTAACATCCACTTCATTTAGAGCGCTGGCGTCAAGCGTTGAGATAGGAGCGGCAGCCCTTTCCGATCATGCACCACTCACAGCGGTGTTTACCTTTCCACCGGTGGGGCGCAGTGCCCGTTGCTGGAGGCTTAGGGACACGCTGCTGCACAGACAGGGGGTTGTGGCCAAGATCAAGGAAGCTATAGCTGAATACCTGGTACACAACACACCGACGGACACTTCACATGCAACACATTGGGCAGCACTCAAGGCAGTCATACGGGGCGAGTTCATTGCAATCGCGGCAGCAGAAAATGCGGAGAGGGCCCGTAAGAGAGACGAGCTCTCTGCCCGCACGAAGGAATTGGAGCAGGTACACCAGAGGACCGGGGCGCCGCGGGTGTGGAAACAGTTGTGAGTGGCACGTCAACAGTTAGCAGCACTAGATCAAGATAGAGCAAAATGCGCGGCACTACGGGTACGACATGCATACTACACGGGAGGCGACAGATGCGGGAGGCTGTTGGGTCGGGCACACCGCGAACAGCAGCAACGACACTCGGTGCAGGAAATACACACGCAGGACGGAGTCACAGTGACGGAGGACGGAGCTATAGCGCAGGCATTTATTGACTTTTATACCACACTATACGAGGGGGCTGCTCTGGATCCAGCGGACGGGGCGGCCTTCCTGGACTCTGTGTCCATACCCGCTTTATCGACGGAACAATCAGAACTCCTTGACAGGGAGATCCGTCCTGAAGAAGTCATTGCCGCGATCTCCCCTCTCAAGCTGGCCAAGGCGCCAGGACCGGATGGCTTCACCGCCGCCTTTTACAAAACATTCTGCCCCCAGGTTGCTCCGTTGTTGACTGCCCTCTTTAATTCCTTCTCGGAGCCCGGCGCCATCCCAAGAGATCTGATGAGTGCCATGATCTCGGTCATTCCCAAACCGGGGAAGGACCGAACGCAATGCGGGGCCTACCGCCCTATCTCGTTACTTAACGTAGATCTGAAGCTTTACACCAGTATACTGTCGAAGCGGCTGGGCCCACTTATGCCTGGTCTGATTGATCCGGACCAGGCCGGCTTTATACCGGAGCGCCAGACGGTCGACAACACAAAAAGAGCACTCCACTTAGTGGAACGAGCCTCCAGGTTGCCAGGAGAGTTCATGATGTTGGCAATTGATGCGGAGAAGGCCTTCGATCATGTCCACTGGCCGTACTTGGAACAGGTGCTCATCAAGGCAGGGTTAGGCGCGAGATTTCGTACGTGTGTTCTGAACTGCTATACCTTCCCCATGGCGTTAGTTCGGGTGAATGGCTGCTCATCGTCCGTATTCCCCGTCGAACGCGGAACTCGGCAAGGGTGTCCACTCTCGCCCCTGCTCTTCGCGCTCTATATGGAACCCCTGGCGCAGGCCATGCGATCGCATCCGACCATTAAGCGGATTAAATTCGGGGCTGATATCCACACGATTAGCTTATACGCTGATGACGTCTTGCTTTCCTTTGCTTCCCCTGCGGCATCCCTGCTGGCCGGGGCGGCCATCCTGGATGCGTTGGCGAAGGCCTCTGGCTTTAAGGTGAACATGACGAAATCAGAACCTTTCCTTGGAGGCACACACGCGGGCCTCCCTAGAAGCACAATTCCCCTTCCAATGGGCAGACGGTGCAGTCCCCTACCTGGGCATACAATTGGCGGCCACGCTACCAGAAACGGTGCGTCTCAACTACGCCAACCTTAGTCGCACTATCCGCGCGGAGGTCGGGCGGTGGCGGCACCTCCCACTATCTTGGCTGGGCCGAGTAGCAGCAGTAAAGATGACAATCCTCCCGCAAGTTTTATACGTTTTTCGGGCTAGCCCGCTCCGTCCCCCGGAGGGATGGATTCGCCGCACGCAATCGGAGCTGGCTCAGTTTGTGTGGAACGGGAAACGGCCCAGACTCAGGCTGAGGCTAGGGATGCTTCCCCCGGAGAGTGGTGGGCTGGGCCTGCCGGATTTGCGTCACTATTACCAGGCGACCCAACTCAGAACCCTAGTGGAATGGAGCAAATGGGAATCGGAGCGCCATTGGTTGTTCCAGGTCCAAGCGGTCGCGGGCGTCCACTCCAGGAGGTGCCTTTCCTGCAGCGACAACACTGACCCCCTAACCTATACGCCTCCTTCGTCACGAGGGTACCGCTAGAGGTATGGGATCGAACATGCGTCTTACACGACCTGACGACCTTCCCGTCTCCCCTCACACCCCTGTTAGAGAACCCTGACTTCGGCCCGGGTAGGGATGTCCAGGCCTTTGCACGGTGGCGCCCAGCAGGATGCCGATGCCTCTTTCACATGTATTCAGATGCGGGAGTGATGCCTTTTGAGGAATTCCGGAAGACCTATGACCTCCCGGAGGCTGAACACCTTAGTTATCTACAGGTCGGACATTGGGCGCTTCAACCCCAGATCCGTGGAGATGCTACACGCAAGCTCAGTAAATATGAATACTGGCTTCTCTCGCGCACCACAGATAAGCGACTCATTTCAGACATATATCGGCTCCTCTTGGACAGATACTCGCGCGTTTATAATGCAGGACGGGCTAGATGGGAGAGGGAACTGGGGCGGACTCTGCGCAACAAAGAATGGGAGGACATTTACTACCGCGCCACACACACACGAGATGCGTGAGGTTTGGCACCTCACGCGAGATGCGTGAGATTCGGTATCTCACCCGGGATGCGTGAGGTTTGGCACATCACCCGAGATGCGTGAGGTTTGGCACCTCAAGCGAGATGCGTGAGGTTTGGCACCTCACCCTAGATGCGTGAGGTTTAGCACCTCACCCGAGATGCGTGAGGTTTGGCACCTCACCCGAGATGCGTGAGGTTTGGCACCTCACCCGAGATGCGTGAGGTTCGCCACCTCACGCGAGATGTGTGAGGTTTGGCACCTCACCCGAGATGCGTGAGGTTTGGCACCTCACTCGAGATGCGTGAGGTTTGGAACCTCACTCGAGATGCGTGAGGTTTGGCACTCACGCGAGATGCGTGAAGTTTGGCACCTCACCCGAGATGCGTGAGGTTTGGCACGTCACCCGAGATGCGTGAGGTTTGGCACCTCACTCGAGATGCGTGAGGTTTGGCACCCCACTCGAGATGCGTGAGGTTTGGCACCTCACGCGAGATGCGTGAGGTTTGGCACCTCACCCGAGATGCGTGAGGTTTGGCACGTCACCCGAGATGCGTGAGGTTTGGCACCTCACTCGAGATGCGTGAGGTTTAGCACCTCACGCAAGATGCGTGAGGTTCGGCATCTCACGCGAGATGCGCGAGGTTCGGCACTCCACGCGAGATGCGTGAGGTTCTGCACCTCACGCGAGATGCGTGAGGTTCGGCACCTCATTCCGCACTTTGCGGGAATTCAAGCGCTTCAGGGCACCTTAGGGCTCCTGGGGACATCGCGCTGCGGTGTTGGTAGCCGCCATCTTGGCAGAGTGAGGGAACCAGGGAGTGCCGAATTGCTGGCGCCATCTTGGTTGGGGGGCTAGTGATCGCACTACAGGACTCTTGCGTCTGGAAGTGCATAAAAGCAGAACTTCCCCATCGACAGGTCAGACTTACATGACCATTGCGCGCTGCAGAATCTATTGCCGCATTGCTGTTTTAATTATTTTAAAATTAATCTACTTTACTGCGTGCTCGCGCTGTCGATCTTGGCGCTAGGCGCTACCTCTCTCATAGCGTGTTATTAGTACCACTCTTACCCGCACTATAATTGTGACCTCATTCCGCACTTTGCGGGAATTCGAGCGCTTCAGGGCACCTAGGGGCTCCTGGGGACATCGCGCTGCGGTGTTGGTAGCCGCCATCTTGGGTGAGTGAGGGAACCAGGGAGTGCCGAATTGCTGGCGCCATCTTGGTTGGGGGGCTAGTGATCGCACTACAGGACTCTTGCGTCTGGAAGTGCATAAAAGCAGAACTTCCCCATCGACAGGTCAGACTTACATGACCATTGCGCGCTGCAGAATCTATTGCCGCATTGCTGTTTTAATTATTTTAAAATTAATCTACTTTACTGCGCGCTCGCGCTGTCGATCTTGGCGCTAGGCGCTACCTCTCTCATAGCGTGTTATTAGTACCACTCTTAACCGCACTATAATTGTGACCTCATTCCGCACTTTGCGGGAATTCGAGTGCTTCAGGGCACCTTAGGGCTCCTGGGGACATCGCGCTGCGGTGTTGGTAGCCGCCATCTTGGGTGAGTGAGGGAACCAGGGAGTGCCGAATTGCTGGCGCCATCTTGGTTGGGGGGCTAGTGATCGCACTACAGGACTCTTGCGTATACGGCTATATATGATGGACGCCCCTAAAGCGCGCAGCGTAGGCGCGCAGCGGGCGCGCCGGAGGTGCGCCAGAGGTAAGCCCGTTTGCGCCCGTTCGCGCACAGGACGCGCCGGGCGCCGAAAGTTTTGCCTCTCAGAACCAAGATGTAACTTCTTACTCTTATTCCTGCGATGAACTTTTACGCCTTAATCTCGGTTCACTCAGTAACTGAAAGTATAATATCACCAGTAAGCACCCAGTTGCCTTGTCCTGTGGCTTGTTGAATGTGAGATCTCTCATCAAACACTGTGAAGAAATTGCGTTACTTATCGAGTCTTACCATCTAGACCTACTCTTCATGACAGAGACTTGGACAACACCGACTAGCTCGGTGGAACTGGGGACAGCTTGTCCCCCTGGCTTCAAAATAATGCATAATCCCAGGGTGGGAGCCAGAGGAGGTGGAACTGGATTAATTTTTAGGCAGACTCTTGACGTCTCCCAGCTTATCATCAAGGCAATCGCTGGGTGCGAAACATTGGGTTTCTCCATCAAGGACCAAGGAGGCGTGCTATTCACGGGTCTACTATGTTATAGACCCCCGGCTAGCTCGTTATCTGCTGTACCTGAGCTCATAGACTTAATATACGATCTTTCCCACTCCCACGCAAAGTTGATGGTGTCAGGGGATTTCAATCTTTGGTCAGAGGGACCGACCAAGACGGCCTATGTAGAGCTGGTCCAAGCTTGTCATAATTTTGAGCTACAACAACTGGTACTCTCCAAAACCCATTCAAAGGGCCATATTCTTGATCTACTTTATGCTGACGCTTGTCGAACGGCTATACGTGACGTCCTGCCTCAGTGTTGGACGGATCACGCCCTCGTCCAGTTCTCCCTCTCGTGCACTAGTGCTCCATTAAAGAAAGGGAGTGTGGGGGCACTAGAATGGGGAGACAATGGTCTAGACTCCTCGAACAAACGATCTTGCTCTCTCTGCTGCCAGATGGCTTTGTATTGGGAGCGAATGTGGACGTAAGTTACAAGACTCTCTTTCAGCGAATCTCGGCTTCTCTGGACTCTTTGGCCCCGCTGCGAAAAAGCAAAGATAGGACTAATCTTGCTATGCCATGGTACTCGGAAGAACTTCGGCAGCTCAAGCTCCAATGTAAACAGGCTGAGCGGACCTGGAGGAAACAGTACCTGGAATCACATAGAGTCCTCTTCAAACAAGCACTGGCGTCCTATAAAATCCAGATCAAGCTTGCCAAAGCTAGATTCTTAGAAGAATCTTTGATGGCAGCTGTAAATAAATCTCAGGCCTTATTTAAGATCGTAAAGGACCTGGCCCATCCTGGCTGTACCAAAAATGTTATCCCGGCCTCTCAAGCTCTCTGTGATTCGCTAGCACAGGCCTTTGAGGATAAGATTGCCAACATCTTAAACAATCTTCCCTCGTCAACTGGCCGTGCTGTGCACGATTCCATCTCGTTTAAGAATAGGAAGGAGTGTACTAAATCAGGTGAGCTGAGCAACTTTCCTCTACCATCTTTTGAGGACTTCTGCTCTTTGGCTGACGGGGTGTCCTCTGCCTCACCTTCTGATCCTCTTCCACCCAAATTCTGGAAACTTTTTCGTGAAGAGCTGTTTCCCCCACTTTTTTCCATCTGTCGCCAGTCTCTCACTTCAGCACGGGTTCCAGATTGCTGGAAATTGGCGGTGGTCTCCCCACTGCTTAAAAAGGAGAATCTGGACCCCACATGCCCAGCCAACTTTAGGCCCATCTCCCTCTTGCCATTCCCTATTAAAATTCTAGAGAAACTGGCCACAAAACATCTCTCCAACTTTCTTGAGACTACTGATTGTTTGGATGTGGCTCAGTTTGGGTTTAGACCGGCACATGGGACAGAGTCGGCATTGGTGACTGTTCTCGATGACCTTCGAACGCGTGCCGACCAGGGTCGAGCAGCCTTTTTAGTGCTGCTCGACATGTCGGCCGCGTTCGACACGGTCAGCCATGCAATCCTGGTCAGGGGACTGACGGAGGCTGGGGTGTCGGGCTTGGCCCTTGAATGGCTGGTGTCATATCTCGATCAAAGGCACCAGGTAGTTGCCCTGCCACCCTTTAAATCCAACATCAGGAGGGTTGGTCAGGGAGTACCCCAGGGCTCGGCCATCAGCCCCATTCTTTTCAATCTTTACCTCCGTCCCCTGATCAAGCTGATTAAATCTTTTGGCATAACAGTCACCAACTACGCCGATGACACCCAACTTGTCTTTTCGTTTGAGGGTAAGGACGGGGTGTCACAGGAGGTCTTCCATCGATGCATGAGCACCACGGCAGGATGGCTGGGTAACAACTCCCTACAATTTAACAGCTCGAAAACCGAGGTGCTACATTGCTCTATGGATCGGACCCACAGACCCCTACCACAGGGTTTTTGGCCTCCTGATTTCCAAGGTACTAGTCTGCCTGCCGAATCGGTTTGGAATTTGGGGGTAATGTGTAGTTCCGACTTACAGCTGGACACATCAGTGAACAAAACGGTGGCCACTTGTATGGCATTACTTGGATCATTGTGAAAGATTCTACCCTTGCTCCCGGTACAGGCCAGACCAGAGGTAGTGCGGAGCATAATTTTAAGTCGTCTCGACTACTGCAACGCACTGCTGCTGGGGGCACCAGTTACTCTGCTAGGAAAACTCCAACGAGTACAGAATTTTGCTGCCAAACTGGCACTCTCGCGACGCCGTCTGGACTCTTCTGCCAAGGCCCTTAGGGACCTCCATTGGTTGCCAATCTCTCAACGGGTGAACTTCAAAGCTTTGTGTTTGGTTTTTAGGGCTCTACACGGACAAGGCCCGTCTTCTCTGCAGGACCTTTTCTCATGGTACATCCCTCCAAGACCACTCCGGTCAGCCTCAGCTTACTTGGTGGTAGTACCCAAGTTTTTGAGGTCCCGGATGGGTGGTTGGTCCTTCAGGTTTACCGCAGCGCGGCTGTGGAATTCTCTACCGCTAGGCCTGAGGGGCCTGTAAGATTTTTCTTCCTTTAAAAAAGCATTAAAGACCCATCTGTTCCCCAGAACAATGTAAATAGATTGGAAGCTGGAAACATCATGTATTGTGTCATAACAGTCTAAGCGCCAGGATGCCCGTCGGGTGACAGTTATAGCGCTATAAAATAACGCCTATACATACATACATACATATCGCATGTAAATTATACTTAAGTATTTAAATGTTGCCTGTCTCTGCCGGCTTCGGAGTGAGGGGGATTTCGTTAAGGAGGCGGGTTTCAGAGGGGTGAAGAAGAAGCTCTCTAGTCTGGGGGTTGAGGTGGTTTGTGTTGCGCCACGCGCCGGGACTACTTTACCCTGTCACCCGGGATGCTCAGCTCATGCATGCCTCCTTGTGCGCCGGCTCGGGTCCCTTGTCAGTGGCGTGCAGGTGCTTGGTGCTTCCATGGATGCTCTGAGCTCTTCTTGCGGCTGCGTTTGGCAACCCGTGCCTGACTGTGATGGGGCAGGTGGGACTGCGATGTCGCCGTGCCACCTGCCCTTACTCTGGGAAGAGATGGTCCTGTGCAGTGAGAGCGCTCACGCCTGATTCTTGGTTTCCCGTTCCGACTTCCTTCCCATGTGGTGAGTGCCATTGTGCATGTGCATACATAATAATTAAAAATGAAAACAATATAACATCGAATAAACTCTGAAGACTGAACATTGTTGGCACATTCCTTGGGTTGCCTTAAATAAGGGCCTCTGTGACTGTGTGTAAATGAGTTGTAACATGTAACCCAATTCAGCCGAAAATACAGTCATGCTTTGCATTCTGTATAAAAGTTCCGAGTAAATAAAGTGCGAGTTTCTCTCATCCGTTTGTGGCAGTAGTTGTTATGTTTGTTTCCATCTCTCATAGTCCTAGTGCCAGTAAGCAGGCACAAACGCGTGTCTCGTTAATTCACTGACACAAGAGAACTGGCGCTCCCCTGCACACCGAACAAGTAGGGACATCAGAGGAGTGACTGGCCTCTGACTAGACACGAACTTGTCAGCACCAGCACCTTCGTCACTCGCCTGATTCACACAGTTTAGCTCAGTCATGCTGGTGCCAAATTGTATATTTGGGAGTGAGAGGATAAGGAGGGGCTGACGATCGACGGAGTGTTAAAAACAGTATCTGCGATAGGTTAAACATTAATTAAAATAAGTTTAAATGGCGTCACTGGAGTCAATTGAGAGGGCTGCTACGGTTTGCACGGCGAGCACGTTATGTAAACAGCTCCGTGTGAGTGCACCTCCGACCCAGCAAGAACTCCCTCAGTTCGGAGTGACACTGGACCAACAGGGCAACAGGGCAATTGGATATCTGACTATGGTTGCCCCCAACTTTTTGCCTGGCGTTTTGCTGGTTTCGACTTAGTTGACCTGGGACCCTGCTCTCTCTAAAATGGATTCCATGTACCCTAGGTACATATCTAATTGGTACTGGGCCACCTTATCAGACCCAGTAACTCAGGGCATAGGTGTACCCAGGGCCTACCAGGGGCTGCAGCATGTATTATGCCACCCCTGGCTGGCCATCTAAATCTGACACAACTGGCTGCACGACAGCTGGGGCAAAGTGGTGTAGTAACCCTTGGCTGTAGATATAGTATACCTATATCTAACCCTAAAATGGACACATAGATTCCTATCAGTCACTCCTATGGCAGGCCTTAACAATCCTGAAGGCAGAGTGCGTGGAATCATGTGAGATGGTGCTCTGGCATGAGCTGAGCCCATCTGCAGCTTGCGGAACCAAGTCCTAATAGCTGTTCTATGATAACGCGTACCATATACTCTTAAGTGCATTATAATCCTCGCGGTTATTTGCTATCTTTGGTATCGCTTTATCAAAACATGTCGAGTAAGGTGTCATACGAATTGGAATACTAACCCCTCGCCAATTCTGGCGACGGGGTTAGCATTCCACCCTTCTAGAGGGACACGACATGTATGTGACTGTGAACCCCGGTTCAAGTTAACTCGAGCCTCAGCATCACAAAATGGATGCTGCCACCACAGACACAAGTCTGACCTCCTGCTGCTGGGAGTCCTTCCAGCGAGGGAGGCTTGGACAAAGGGTTTCCTGTCAGGGGCGGTGCTAGCACCATCCCAGACAGGGTTTTGTGTATCCTGGGTAGGCAGGGTTTTAGAGGAAGGTGACTGCAAGTGGCACCCCGGTGCTCACTATGCATCTGCCGGCTAGAACCAGTTCCAGGGGCACACCAGCCCCTGAGCTGGGGAAAGTCCGGCATGGGAGAGGGGTGTAACCACCCCACTTCCTGGTCCCACCCATGGGCAGGACCTAGTCGCGTGCCAGCCCCTTTTCCTAGTATAAAGATAGGAGCGGGCCCCCTTCCAAATTAGATCATCTTTGAATCCTGAAACTACTTTCTACGAAAGGAACTCTCGACTTCTTCTCAAGATTTCTCCCTTGTGACTAAGGAGTAGTCACCCTGCACCCGCAGGCACCATCTAAGAACACTGCGGTTTGCTGCACGTCCTTCCTCCGGAATCCGACCGACCAGCATGACGAGACCCGGCTTCCCTGGCACCTCTGACCTCTACCTACATCTTCAGCTCAGCTGAGATCCGTGGGTAAGACGAGACCTCGAGGGACCGGCCATCTTCAGAACTGCATGACGCTTATCCAGCACGACCGCCGAGGGATCCTCGAGTGAGTGCTTTGGGGTTCGAGAAGCCCTAACCCTGAGCAGCTCCAGCACCGAAGTCCAGCCCCCCAGCCCTCCTGCTCTTTGCTGCTCACCGCGTTGTCCGGCTACTTGCCTGCTGGCTTGTGACCCTCTTGACGACGCTCCACGACGACAACACCGCTGGTCTGGTTGCTCCAGACTGGCCCTTGCTCCCCTCCAACAGAGGAGCACCCCGGGCCCTCCTGGTCCACTCCAGACGCCATTTTAAATCCACCGCGTGGGCTTGCATTTGCCAAGACTTGTTGCCCCAATCCTGGGTCCAGCGACGTCGCCAGCAGATACCATTGTGGGACAGCTCGCACCTCCATCCTGGTCGCCGACAACGCCTCCTGGTCCGTGAGACTGCAGAGCCCAGCGTCGCCCACTCACCTGGTCGAGGTGACTCCATCCGGTGCCATCCTGGTGCCCATCTAATCACTGGCTAGTGATTCAGAACTTGGTCCCCTCTGCCTACAGGTGTCTTCCATCTTCGATCCAGGCTTGGATCCCTCCGAATCTCTTCACTGGTCGCCTGCCAGCAACTTCTTCTTTCAGGTTCCATAGACTGCAACGAGGATTCCCGACGTGTTTCCAGACCTATGCATCCGCAGCCCCTGGGCTAGGTAAACTCAGCATTTCGGTGTTCCAGCATAGCTTTGCTATCCAAAGGTCCAGATCCTTTTTCGTTTCAGCTCTACCTAGTCGGATTCGTCCGATAACACTAACTTTACGAAATCTAGCATCCATAGACTTTGTCCCGCATCCCGCGTGAGAGTGCACACTCTGCACCCGATCTCCCTAGGCCTCCTGCTAGTAATCTGAAGGTTCAGTAGTCAAGTCCTAGCGATCCCAAAGCCTATTAAAGTAGTACTTACCTGCTAGTAATTTCGCATTCCACTTTTAGAGTATATGGTTTTTCGTGCCCCTCGGGCATTTGTGTAAATTGTGCGACTTTGCGTATTTTCCTAGGAGCTTTGTATTGTGCTTAGCGCCCTGTCCTCATAAAGAGTCCATGGCTGTTGTGTTCTAAATAAATATACTTTTATTTTCATAACAACTTGTGTGGTGTCCTTTCACTTGGTGTTCAAGGGGTATATGTGATGGTATAACAGCTGGCTTAACACGCCCTCTAGAGTCTAGCCTAAAGACTGCTCTTGTCCATGCTACTAGGATAGCTGGTCTACGGTTGTCTTACAACCAATCATCAATAAGGGTTGTTTGGACTGATACATAGTGATCACTAGAATAGTGAGCACTGCATATCAGGCCAACTTCTCACATTCACGACCAACAGGTGGACCTCCAGTCTCACGCCGAGGACCTGGAGAACCGCTCCCGGCGGCACAACATCAGGATTCGGGGATTGAAGCAGGCTCCCGACACAGAAGACCTCTTCCATGTCACCCAAGGCCTCTTCAACCACATCCTGGGCCGACCGGCGGACTCAACGCTTCGGTTGGACGGGGCCCATAGGATGGGCCCGCCCAGGGCGGCCTCGTCCCAACCGGCCGACATCTTGGTCTGCGTGCAGGACTTCCGCACGAAGGAGGAGATCCTTAGCAAAGCGCGCCAGATGGGAACCATCTCATATGGTGCCCACTCGCCGACTCTATATCAGGACCTCGCCTCCATCACCCTGGAGAAACGACGGTCATTCCGACCGATCACGGCAGAACTGCGACGCGACATCCCATATAGCTGGGGTCACCCCTTTCGCCTGGTGTTTAAGCTGGACAGCAAGGTTCACCAGTTGCGGTCTTTTAGGGATGCATGCAAATTGCTAGGCCTTGAGGAACCGACGGAGGATGACGATCAGCCCGGAGGGGGAGCAAATGGCACGGACGGCCCTGGGCAGAGAAAACAGCAACGGCGACGACGAAGACCGAGGCGCCCGGCCGCGCAAGAGATCGAAGATGGTCGCCGTGCTGCGGTAGAAACCGTAGCGCTGGGACTGGCAAACTCCAACAGCGGATAACCAACGATGAGGTGGCACGAGGGCTTTTGATGAGACTGTGGGGATTGGGGCCGACTGAGTCGGCGGTGGTGGCGGAGGTATTGGACTCCGACACATTCCCCCGAAGGTGTCCCAACCTCCTCGTCTACAACTATGGACGTTGGACAGGACTATTTTTGGTATTCAAGTTGGGGAAAGGGGATGGAGGGTGGTCTCCTTGGCAGGTGGAGGGTGGGGAGAGACTGTTTTGCTTCTTTGGCCAGTCAGGAAAAGGGGGTTTCTGGACTGGGAGAGACCTTTCCCATTCATCTCTGGATGAAGGACTATCAATGTTGGCATCTTGGGATTGCGGGGGGGGCGCTGTCAAGGGTTTTGTTCATTGTGGGGAGGGGGGTGGTGTTGGTAAGGGGGAGGAACTACGGATCCGAGTGAATGTTGGACTAAAAGGGTGTGGCGAATTGCGCAGATCTGAGGGTCCTGGGTGGCCGGGGCAGCTGCGAGACAGGGCTTGGCTGATGTTTTGGCCACTGAAAGTTTTCTCAGAGAGCGTGTGGGGTATGACTCCTTATGCCTGCGACTGAGTTGAGTGTGCTCACGTTGAATGTGCGTGGGCACAGTCCGGTTAAGCGGCGAGAGGTGCTGTCCCTGCTGGAGAATTCAAAAGCAGATATCTGTCTCCTCCAGGAAACGCATTTTCTAACTAAGGATTGTCATAGGCTTAAATCCCGTCACTTTCCGACACCACTTTTTCTCATCCACGACCACAAAGACTGCTGGGGTGGCGCTCCTGGTGTCAAAGCGATTTAAGGGGAAGCAGTTACACCGGGGGACAGAGGTTAAAGGGCGACTCCTATCCTGCAGGTTCTCACTGGGTGCTCACACCTTCACGGTGATTGCTGTTTATGCGCCAAATGAGGGGCAGGAGAAGTTCTTCCACCAAGTGCTTACTGAAGCAGCGGCGGCACCTGATAGACACGTTCTGGTTGGGGGGGACCTCAATTTAGTTTTTGACAACCTACTTGACAGGTCAGCGCAGCGATTCACGCAGGCAGGCACTTTATCGGAGGGGGGACAGAACAGATTGTCAGAACTGGGTATGATGGACTTGTGGCACTCCCTCCACCCGGACGACCGGGACTACACATATTACTCCAACGCCCACAAAACCTATGCGCGCCTAGATTATTTTCTAACATCCACTTCATTTAGAGCGCTGGCGTCAAGCGTTGAGATAGGAGCGGCAGCCCTTTCCGATCATGCACCACTCACAGCGGTGTTTACCTTTCCACCGGTGGGGCGCAGTGCCCGTTGCTGGAGGCTTAGGGACACGCTGCTGCACAGACAGGGGGTTGTGGCCAAGATCAAGGAAGCTATAGCTGAATACCTGGTACACAACACACCGACGGACACTTCACATGCAACACATTGGGCAGCACTCAAGGCAGTCATACGGGGCGAGTTCATTGCAATCGCGGCAGCAGAAAATGCGGAGAGGGCCCGTAAGAGAGACGAGCTCTCTGCCCGCACGAAGGAATTGGAGCAGGTACACCAGAGGACCGGGGCGCCGCGGGTGTGGAAACAGTTGTGAGTGGCACGTCAACAGTTAGCAGCACTAGATCAAGATAGAGCAAAATGCGCGGCACTACGGGTACGACATGCATACTACACGGGAGGCGACAGATGCGGGAGGCTGTTGGGTCGGGCACTCCGCGAACAGCAGCAACGACACTCGGTGCAGGAAATACACACGCAGGACGGAGTCACAGTGACGGAGGACGGAGCTATAGCGCAGGCATTTATTGACTTTTATACCACACTATACGAGGGGGCTGCTCTGGATCCAGCGGACGGGGCGGCCTTCCTGGACTCTGTGTCCATACCCGCTTTATCGACGGAACAATCAGAACTCCTTGACAGGGAGATCCGTCCTGAAGAAGTCATTGCCGCGATCTCCCCTCTCAAGCTGGCCAAGGCGCCAGGACCGGATGGCTTCACCGCCGCCTTTTACAAAACATTCTGCCCCCAGGTTGCTCCGTTGTTGACTGCCCTCTTTAATTCCTTCTCGGAGCCCGGCGCCATCCCAAGAGATCTGATGAGTGCCATGATCTCGGTCATTCCCAAACCGGGGAAGGACCGAACGCAATGCGGGGCCTACCGCCCTATCTCGTTACTTAACGTAGATCTGAAGCTTTACACCAGTATACTGTCGAAGCGGCTGGGCCCACTTATGCCTGGTCTGATTGATCCGGACCAGGCCGGCTTTATACCGGAGCGCCAGACGGTCGACAACACAAAAAGAGCACTCCACTTAGTGGAACGAGCCTCCAGGTTGCCAGGAGAGTTCATGATGTTGGCAATTGATGCGGAGAAGGCCTTCGATCATGTCCACTGGCCGTACTTGGAACAGGTGCTCATCAAGGCAGGGTTAGGCGCGAGATTTCGTACGTGTGTTCTGAACTGCTATACCTTCCCCATGGCGTTAGTTCGGGTGAATGGCTGCTCATCATCCGTATTCCCCGTCGAACGCGGAACTCGGCAAGGGTGTCCACTCTCGCCCCTGCTCTTCGCGCTCTATATGGAACCCCTGGCGCAGGCCATGCGATCGCATCCGACCATTAAGCGGATTAAATTCGGGGCTGATATCCACACGATTAGCTTATACGCTGATGACGTCTTGCTTTCCTTTGCTTCCCCTGCGGCATCCCTGCTGGCCGGGGCGGCCATCCTGGATGCGTTGGCGAAGGCCTCTGGCTTTAAGGTGAACATGACGAAATCAGAACCTTTCCTTGGAGGCACACACGCGGGCCTCCCTAGAAGCACAATTCCCCTTCCAATGGGCAGACGGTGCAGTCCCCTACCTGGGCATACAATTGGCGGCCACGCTACCAGAAACGGTGCGTCTCAACTACGCCAACCTTAGTCGCACTATCCGCGCGGAGGTCGGGCGGTGGCGGCACCTCCCACTATCTTGGCTGGGCCGAGTAGCAGCAGTAAAGATGACAATCCTCCCGCAAGTTTTATACGTTTTTCGGGCTAGCCCGCTCCGTCCCCCGGAGGGATGGATTCGCCGCACGCAATCGGAGCTGGCTCAGTTTGTGTGGAACGGGAAACGGCCCAGACTCAGGCTGAGGCTAGGGATGCTTCCCCCGGAGAGTGGTGGGCTGGGCCTGCCGGATTTGCGTCACTATTACCAGGCGACCCAACTCAGAACCCTAGTGGAATGGAGCAAATGGGAATCGGAGCGCCATTGGTTGTTCCAGGTCCAAGCGGTCGCGGGCGTCCACTCCAGGAGGTGCCTTTCCTGCAGCGACAACACTGACCCCCTAACCTATACGCCTCCTTCGTCACGAGGGTACCGCTAGAGGTATGGGATCGAACATGCGTCTTACACGACCTGACGACCTTCCCGTCTCCCCTCACACCCCTGTTAGAGAACCCTGACTTCGGCCCGGGTAGGGATGTCCAGGCCTTTGCACGGTGGCGCCCAGCAGGATGCCGATGCCTCTTTCACATGTATTCAGATGCGGGAGTGATGCCTTTTGAGGAATTCCGGAAGACCTATGACCTCCCGGAGGCTGAACACCTTAGTTATCTACAGGTCGGACATTGGGCGCTTCAACCCCAGATCCGTGGAGATGCTACACGCAAGCTCAGTAAATATGAATACTGGCTTCTCTCGCGCACCACAGATAAGCGACTCATTTCAGACATATATCGGCTCCTCTTGGACAGATACTCGCGCGTTTATAATGCAGGACGGGCTAGATGGGAGAGGGAACTGGGGCGGACTCTGCGCAACAAAGAATGGGAGGACATTTACTACCGCGCCACACACACACGAGATGAGTGAGGTTTGGCACCTCACGCGAGATGCGTGAGATTCGGTATCTCACCCGGGATGCGTGAGGTTTGGCACATCACCCGAGATGCGTGAGGTTTGGCACCTCAAGCGAGATGCGTGAGGTTTGGCACCTCACCCTAGATGCGTGAGGTTTAGCACCTCACCCGAGATGCGTGAGGTTTGGCACCTCACCCGAGATGCGTGAGGTTTGGCACCTCACCCGAGATGCGTGAGGTTCGCCACCTCACGCGAGATGTGTGAGGTTTAGCACCTCACCCGAGATGCGTGAGGTTTGGCACCTCACTCGAGATGCGTGAGGTTTGGAACCTCACTCGAGATGCGTGAGGTTTGGCACTCACGCGAGATGCGTGAAGTTTGGCACCTCACCCGAGATGCGTGAGGTTTGGCACGTCACCCGAGATGCGTGAGGTTTGGCACCTCACTCGAGATGCGTGAGGTTTGGCACCCCACTCGAGATGCGTGAGGTTTGGCACCTCACGCGAGATGCGTGAGGTTTGGCACCTCACCCGAGATGCGTGAGGTTTGGCACGTCACCCGAGATGCGTGAGGTTTGGCACCTCACTCGAGATGCGTGAGGTTTAGCACCTCACGCAAGATGCGTGAGGTTCGGCATCTCACGCGAGATGCGCGAGGTTCGGCACTCCACGCGAGATGCGTGAGGTTCTGCACCTCACGCGAGATGCGTGAGGTTCGGCACCTCATTCCGCACTTTGCGGGAATTCAAGCGCTTCAGGGCACCTTAGGGCTCCTGGGGACATCGCGCTGCGGTGTTGGTAGCCGCCATCTTGGCAGAGTGAGGGAACCAGGGAGTGCCGAATTGCTGGCGCCATCTTGGTTGGGGGGCTAGTGATCGCACTACAGGACTCTTGCGTCTGGAAGTGCATAAAAGCAGAACTTCCCCATCGACAGGTCAGACTTACATGACCATTGCGCGCTGCAGAATCTATTGCCGCATTGCTGTTTTAATTATTTTAAAATTAATCTACTTTACTGCGTGCTCGCGCTGTCGATCTTGGCGCTAGGCGCTACCTCTCTCATAGCGTGTTATTAGTACCACTCTTACCCGCACTATAATTGTGACCTCATTCCGCACTTTGCGGGAATTCGAGCGCTTCAGGGCACCTAGGGGCTCCTGGGGACATCGCGCTGCGGTGTTGGTAGCCGCCATCTTGGGTGAGTGAGGGAACCAGGGAGTGCCGAATTGCTGGCGCCATCTTGGTTGGGGGGCTAGTGATCGCACTACAGGACTCTTGCGTCTGGAAGTGCATAAAAGCAGAACTTCCCCATCGACAGGTCAGACTTACATGACCATTGCGCGCTGCAGAATCTATTGCCGCATTGCTGTTTTAATTATTTTAAAATTAATCTACTTTACTGCGCGCTCGCGCTGTCGATCTTGGCGCTAGGCGCTACCTCTCTCATAGCGTGTTATTAGTACCACTCTTAACCGCACTATAATTGTGACCTCATTCCGCACTTTGCGGGAATTCGAGTGCTTCAGGGCACCTTAGGGCTCCTGGGGACATCGCGCTGCGGTGTTGGTAGCCGCCATCTTGGGTGAGTGAGGGAACCAGGGAGTGCCGAATTGCTGGCGCCATCTTGGTTGGGGGGCTAGTGATCGCACTACAGGACTCTTGCGTATACGGCTATATATGATGGACGCCCCTAAAGCGCGCAGCGTAGGCGCGCAGCGGGCGCGCCGGAGGTGCGCCAGAGGTAAGCCCGTTTGCGCCCGTTCGCGCACAGGACGCGCCGGGCGCCGAAAGTTTTGCCTCTCAGAACCAAGATGTAACTTCTTACTCTTATTCCTGCGATGAACTTTTACGCCTTAATCTCGGTTCACTCAGTAACTGAAAGTATAATATCACCAGTAAGCACCCAGTTGCCTTGTCCTGTGGCTTGTTGAATGTGAGATCTCTCATCAAACACTGTGAAGAAATTGCGTTACTTATCGAGTCTTACCATCTAGACCTACTCTTCATGACAGAGACTTGGACAACACCGACTAGCTCGGTGGAACTGGGGACAGCTTGTCCCCCTGGCTTCAAAATAATGCATAATCCCAGGGTGGGAGCCAGAGGAGGTGGAACTGGATTAATTTTTAGGCAGACTCTTGACGTCTCCCAGCTTATCATCAAGGCAATCGCTGGGTGCGAAACATTGGGTTTCTCCATCAAGGACCAAGGAGGCGTGCTATTCACGGGTCTACTATGTTATAGACCCCCGGCTAGCTCGTTATCTGCTGTACCTGAGCTCATAGACTTAATATACGATCTTTCCCACTCCCACGCAAAGTTGATGGTGTCAGGGGATTTCAATCTTTGGTCAGAGGGACCGACCAAGACGGCCTATGTAGAGCTGGTCCAAGCTTGTCATAATTTTGAGCTACAACAACTGGTACTCTCCAAAACCCATTCAAAGGGCCATATTCTTGATCTACTTTATGCTGACGCTTGTCGAACGGCTATACGTGACGTCCTGCCTCAGTGTTGGACGGATCACGCCCTCGTCCAGTTCTCCCTCTCGTGCACTAGTGCTCCATTAAAGAAAGGGAGTGTGGGGGCACTAGAATGGGGAGACAATGGTCTAGACTCCTCGAACAAACGATCTTGCTCTCTCTGCTGCCAGATGGCTTTGTATTGGGAGCGAATGTGGACGTAAGTTACAAGACTCTCTTTCAGCGAATCTCGGCTTCTCTGGACTCTTTGGCCCCGCTGCGAAAAAGCAAAGATAGGACTAATCTTGCTATGCCATGGTACTCGGAAGAACTTCGGCAGCTCAAGCTCCAATGTAAACAGGCTGAGCGGACCTGGAGGAAACAGTACCTGGAATCACATAGAGTCCTCTTCAAACAAGCACTGGCGTCCTATAAAATCCAGATCAAGCTTGCCAAAGCTAGATTCTTAGAAGAATCTTTGATGGCAGCTGTAAATAAATCTCAGGCCTTATTTAAGATCGTAAAGGACCTGGCCCATCCTGGCTGTACCAAAAATGTTATCCCGGCCTCTCAAGCTCTCTGTGATTCGCTAGCACAGGCCTTTGAGGATAAGATTGCCAACATCTTAAACAATCTTCCCTCGTCAACTGGCCGTGCTGTGCACGATTCCATCTCGTTTAAGAATAGGAAGGAGTGTACTAAATCAGGTGAGCTGAGCAACTTTCCTCTACCATCTTTTGAGGACTTCTGCTCTTTGGCTGACGGGGTGTCCTCTGCCTCACCTTCTGATCCTCTTCCACCCAAATTCTGGAAACTTTTTCGTGAAGAGCTGTTTCCCCCACTTTTTTCCATCTGTCGCCAGTCTCTCACTTCAGCACGGGTTCCAGATTGCTGGAAATTGGCGGTGGTCTCCCCACTGCTTAAAAAGGAGAATCTGGACCCCACATGCCCAGCCAACTTTAGGCCCATCTCCCTCTTGCCATTCCCTATTAAAATTCTAGAGAAACTGGCCACAAAACATCTCTCCAACTTTCTTGAGACTACTGATTGTTTGGATGTGGCTCAGTTTGGGTTTAGACCGGCACATGGGACAGAGTCGGCATTGGTGACTGTTCTCGATGACCTTCGAACGCGTGCCGACCAGGGTCGAGCAGCCTTTTTAGTGCTGCTCGACATGTCGGCCGCGTTCGACACGGTCAGCCATGCAATCCTGGTCAGGGGACTGACGGAGGCTGGGGTGTCGGGCTTGGCCCTTGAATGGCTGGTGTCATATCTCGATCAAAGGCACCAGGTAGTTGCCCTGCCACCCTTTAAATCCAACATCAGGAGGGTTGGTCAGGGAGTACCCCAGGGCTCGGCCATCAGCCCCATTCTTTTCAATCTTTACCTCCGTCCCCTGATCAAGCTGATTAAATCTTTTGGCATAACAGTCACCAACTACGCCAATGACACCCAACTTGTCTTTTCGTTTGAGGGTAAGGACGGGGTGTCACAGGAGGTCTTCCATCGATGCATGAGCACCACGGCAGAATGGCTGGGTAACAACTCCCTACAATTTAACAGCTCGAAAACCGAGGTGCTACATTGCTCTATGGATCGGACCCACAGACCCCTACCACAGGGTTTTTGGCCTCCTGATTTCCAAGGTACTAGTCTGCCTGCCGAATCGGTTTGGAATTTGGGGGTAATGTGTAGTTCCGACTTACAGCTGGACACATCAGTGAACAAAACGGTGGCCACTTGTATGGCATTACTTGGATCATTGTGAAAGATTCTACCCTTGCTCCCGGTACAGGCCAGACCAGAGGTAGTGCGGAGCATAATTTTAAGTCGTCTCGACTACTGCAACGCACTGCTGCTGGGGGCACCAGTTACTCTGCTAGGAAAACTCCAACGAGTACAGAATTTTGCTGCCAAACTGGCACTCTCGCGACGCCGTCTGGACTCTTCTGCCAAGGCACTTAGGGACCTCCATTGGTTGCCAATCTCTCAACGGGTGAACTTCAAAGCTTTGTGTTTGGTTTTTAGGGCTCTACACGGACAAGGCCCGTCTTCTCTGCAGGACCTTTTCTCATGGTACATCCCTCCAAGACCACTCCGGTCAGCCTCAGCTTACTTGGTGGTAGTACCCAAGTTTTTGAGGTCCCGGATGGGTGGTTGGTCCTTCAGGTTTACCGCAGCGCGGCTGTGGAATTCTCTACCGCTAGGCCTGAGGGGCCTGTAAGATTTTTCTTCCTTTAAAAAAGCATTAAAGACCCATCTGTTCCCCAGAACAATGTAAATAGATTGGAATCTGGAAACATCATGTATTGTGTCATAACAGTCTAAGCGCCAGGATGCCCGTCGGGTGACAGTTATAGCGCTATAAAATAACGCCTATACATACATACATACATATCGCATGTAAATTATACTTAAGTATTTAAATGTTGCCTGTCTCTGCCGGCTTCGGAGTGAGGGGGATTTCGTTAAGGAGGCGGGTTTCAGAGGGGTGAAGAAGAAGCTCTCTAGTCTGGGGGTTGAGGTGGTTTGTGTTGCGCCACGCGCCGGGACTACTTTACCCTGTCACCCGGGATGCTCAGCTCATGCATGCCTCCTTGTGCGCCGGCTCGGGTCCCTTGTCAGTGGCGTGCAGGTGCTTGGTGCTTCCATGGATGCTCTGAGCTCTTCTTGCGGCTGCGTTTGGCAACCCGTGCCTGACTGTGATGGGGCAGGTGGGACTGCGATGTCGCCGTGCCACCTGCCCTTACTCTGGGAAGAGATGGTCCTGTGCAGTGAGAGCGCTCACGCCTGATTCTTGGTTTCCCGTTCCGACTTCCTTCCCATGTGGTGAGTGCCATTGTGCATGTGCATACATAATAATTAAAAATGAAAACAATATAACATCGAATAAACTCTGAAGACTGAACATTGTTGGCACATTCCTTGGGTTGCCTTAAATAAGGGCCTCTGTGACTGTGTGTAAATGAGTTGTAACATGTAACCCAATTCAGCCGAAAATACAGTCATGCTTTGCATTCTGTATAAAAGTTCCGAGTAAATAAAGTGCGAGTTTCTCTCATCCGTTTGTGGCAGTAGTTGTTATGTTTGTTTCCATCTCTCATAGTCCTAGTGCCAGTAAGCAGGCACAAACGCGTGTCTCGTTAATTCACTGACACAAGAGAACTGGCGCTCCCCTGCACACCGAACAAGTAGGGACATCAGAGGAGTGACTGGCCTCTGACTAGACACGAACTTGTCAGCACCAGCACCTTCGTCACTCGCCTGATTCACACAGTTTAGCTCAGTCATGCTGGTGCCAAATTGTATATTTGGGAGTGAGAGGATAAGGAGGGGCTGACGATCGACGGAGTGTTAAAAACAGTATCTGCGATAGGTTAAACATTAATTAAAATAAGTTTAAATGGCGTCACTGGAGTCAATTGAGAGGGCTGCTACGGTTTGCACGGCGAGCACGTTATGTAAACAGCTCCGTGTGAGTGCACCTCCGACCCAGCAAGAACTCCCTCAGTTCGGAGTGACACTGGACCAACAGGGCAACAGGGCAATTGGATATCTGACTATGGTTGCCCCCAACTTTTTGCCTGGTGTTTTGCTGGTTTCGACTTAGTTGACCTGGGACCCTGCTCTCTCTAAAATGGATTCCATGTACCCTAGGTACATATCTAATTGGTACTGGGCCACCTTATCAGACCCTGTAACTCAGGGCATAGGTGTACCCAGGGCCTACCAGGGGCTGCAGCATGTATTATGCCACCCCTGGCTGGCCATCTAAATCTGACACAACTGGCTGCACGACAGCTGGGGCAAAGTGGTGTAATAACCCTTGGCTGTAGATATAGTATACCTATATCTAACCCTAAAATGGACACATAGATTCCTATCAGTCACTCCTATGGCAGGCCTTAACAATCCTGAAGGCAGAGTGCGTGGAATCATGTGAGATGGTGCTCTGGCATGAGCTGAGCCCATCTGCAGCTTGCGGAACCAAGTCCTAATAGCTGTTCTATGATAACGCGTACCATATACTCTTAAGTGCATTATAATCCTCGCGGTTATTTGCTATCTTTGGTATCGCTTTATCAAAACATGTCGAGTAAGGTGTCATACGAATTGGAATACTAACCCCTCGCCAATTCTGGCGACGGGGTTAGCATTCCACCCTTCTAGAGGGACACGACATGTATGTGACTGTGAACCCCGGTTCAAGTTAACTCGAGCCTCAGCATCACAAAATGGATGCTGCCACCACAGACACAAGTCTGACCTCCTGCTGCTGGGAGTCCTTCCAGCGAGGGAGGCTTGGACAAAGGGTTTCCTGTCAGGGGCGGTGCTAGCACCATCCCAGACAGGGTTTTGTGTATCCTGGGTAGGCAGGGTTTTAGAGGAAGGTGACTGCAAGTGGCACCCCGGTGCTCACTATGCATCTGCCGGCTAGAACCAGTTCCAGGGGCACACCAGCCCCTGAGCTGGGGAAAGTTCGGCATGGGAGAGGGGTGTAACCACCCCACTTCCTGGTCCCACCCATGGGCAGGACCTAGTCGCGTGCCAGCCCCTTTTCCTAGTATAAAGATAGGAGCGGGCCCCCTTCCAAATTAGATCATCTTTGAATCCTGAAACTACTTTGTACGAAAGGAACTCTCGACTTCTTCTCAAGATTTCTCCCTTGTGACTAAGGAGTAGTCACCCTGCACCCGCAGGCACCATCTAAGAACACTGCGGTTTGCTGCACGTCCTTCCTCCGGAATCCGACCGACCAGCATGACGAGACCCGGCTTCCCTGGCACCTCTGACCTCTACCTACATCTTCAGCTCAGCTGAGATCCGTGGGTAAGACGAGACCTCGAGGGACCGGCCATCTTCAGAACTGCATGACGCTTATCCAGCACGACCGCCGAGGGATCCTCAAGTGAGTGCTTTGGGGTTCGAGAAGCCCTAACCCTGAGCAGCTCCAGCACCGAAGTCCAGCCCCCCAGCATCCACCAGATCTGCGTGGGACCCTCCTGCTCTTTGCTGCTCACCGCGTTGTCCGGCTACTTGCCTGCTGGCTTGTGACCCTCTTGACGACGCTCCACGACGACAACACCGCTGGTCTGGTTGCTCCAGACTGGCCCTTGCTCCCCTCCAACAGAGGAGCACCCCGGGCCCTCCTGGTCCACTCCAGACGCCATTTTAAATCCACCGCGTGGGCTTGCATTTGCCAAGACTTGTTGCCCCAATCCTGGGTCCAGCGACGTCGACAGCAGATACCATTGTGGGACAGCTCGCACCTCCATCCTGGTCGCCGACAACGCCTCCTGGTCCGTGAGACTGCAGAGCCCAGCGTCGCCCACTCACCTGGTCGAGGTGACTCCATCCGGTGCCATCCTGGTGCCCATCTAATCACTGGCTAGTGATTCAGAACTTGGTCCCCTCTGCCTACAGGTGTCTTCCATCTTCGATCCAGGCTTGGATCCCTCCGAATCTCTTCACTGGTCGCCTGCCAGCAACTTCTTCTTTCAGGTTCCATAGACTGCAACGAGGATTCCCGACGTGTTTCCAGACCTATGCATCCGCAGCCCCTGGGCTAGGTAAACTCAGCATTTCGGTGTTCCAGCATAGCTTTGCTATCCAAAGGTCCAGATCCTTTTTCGTTTCAGCTCTACCTAGTCGGATTCGTCCGATAACACTAACTTTACAAAATCTAGCATCCATAGACTTTGTCCCGCATCCCGCGTGAGAGTGCACACTCTGCACCCGATCTCCCTAGGCCTCCTGCTAGTAATCTGAAGGTTCAGTAGTCAAGTCCTAGCTATCCCAAAGCCTATTAGAGTAGTACTTACCTGCTAGTAATTTCGCATTCCACTTTTAGAGTATATGGTTTTTCGTGCCCCTCGGGCATTTGTGTAAATTGTGCGACTTTGCGTATTTTCCTAGGAGCTTTGTATTGTGCTTAGCGCCCTGTCCTCATAAAGAGTCCATGGCTGTTGTGTTCTAAATAAATATACTTTTATTTTCATAACAACTTGTGTGGTGTCCTTTCACTTGGTGTTCAAGGGGTATATGTGATGGTATAACAGCTGGCTTAACACGCCCTCTAGAGTCTAGCCTAAAGACTGCTCTTGTCCATGCTACTAGGATAGCTGGTCTACGGTTGACTTACAACCAATCATCAATAAGGGTTGTTTGGACTGATACATAGTGATCACTAGAATAGTGAGCACTGCATATCAGGCCAACTTCTCACATTCACGAACAACAGGTGGACCTCCAGTCTCACGCCGAGGACCTGGAGAACCGCTCCCGGCGGCACAACATCAGGATTCGGGGAGTGAAGCAGGCTCCCGACACAGAAGACCTCTTCCATGTCACCCAAGGCCTCTTCAACCACATCCTGGGCCGACCGGCGGACTCAACGCTTCGGTTGGACAGGGCCCATAGGATGGGCCCGCCCAGGGCGGCCTCGTCCCAACCGGCCGACATCTTGGTCTGCGTGCAGGACTTCCGCACGAAGGAGGAGATCCTTAGCAAAGCGCGCCAGATGGGAACCATCTCATATGGTGCCCACTCGCCGACTCTATATCAGGACCTCGCCTCCATCACCCTGGAGAAACGACGGTCATTCCGACCGATCACGGCAGAACTGCGACGCGACATCCCATATAGCTGGGGTCACCCCTTTCGCCTGGTGTTGAAGCTGGACAACAAGGTTCACCAGTTGCGGTCTTTCAGGGATGCATGCAAATTGCTAGGCCTTGAGGAACCGACGGAGGATGACGATCAGCCCGGAGGGGGAGCAAATGGCACGGACGGCCCTGGGCAGAGAAAACAGCAACGGCAACGACGAAGACCGAGGCGCCCGGCCGCGCAAGAGATCGAAGATGGTCGCCGTGCTGCGGTAGAAACCGTAGCGCTGGGACTGGCAAACTCCGACAGCGGATAACCAACGATGAGGTGGCACGAGGGCTTTTGATGAGACTGTGGGGATTGGGGCCGACTGAGTCGGCGGCGGTGGCGGAGGTATTGGACTCCGACACATTCCCCCGAAGGTGTCCCAACCTCCTCGTCTACAACTATGGACGTTGGACAGGACTATTTTTGGTATTCAAGTTGGGGAAAGGGGATGGAGGGTGGTCTCCTTGGCAGGTGGAGGGTGGGGAGAGACTGTTTTGCTTCTTTGGCCAGTCAGGAAAAGGGGGTTTCTGGACTGGGAGAGACCTTTCCCATTCATCTCTGGATGAAGGACTATCAATGTTGGCATCTTGGGATTGCGGGGGGGGGTGGGGGGCTGTCAAGGGTTTTGTTCATTGTGGGGAGGGGGGTGGTGTTGGTAAGGGGGAGGAACTCCGGATCCAAGTGAATGTTGGACTAAAAGGGTGTGGCGAATTGCGCAGATCTGAGGGTCCTGGGTGGCCGGGGCAGCTGCGAGACAGGGCTTGGCTGATGTTTTGGCCACTGGAAGTTTTCTCAGAGAGCGTGTGGGGTATGACTCCTTATGCCTGCGACTGAGTTGAGTGTGCTCACGTTGAATGTGCGTGGGCACAGTCCGGTTAAGCGGCGAGAGGTGCTGTCCCTGCTGGAGAATTCAAAAGCAGATATCTGTCTCCTCCAGGAAACGCATTTTCTAACTAAGGATTGTCATAGGCTTAAATCCCGTCACTTTCCGACACCACTTTTTCTCATCCACGACCACAAAGACTGCTGGGGTGGCGCTCCTGGTGTCAAAGCGATTTAAGGGCAAGCAGTTACACCGGGGGACAGAGGTTAAAGGGCGACTCCTATCCTACAGGTTCTCACTGGGTGCTCACACCTTCACGGTGATTGCGGTTTATGCGCAATATGAAGGGCAGGAGAAGTTCTTCCACCAAGTGCTTACTGAAGCAGCGGCGGCACCTGATAGACACGTTCTGGTTGGGGGGGACCTCAATTTAGTTTTTGACAACCTACTTGACAGGTCAGCGCAGCGATCCACGCAGGCAGGCACTTTATCGGAGGGGGGACAGAACAGATTGTCAGAACTGGGTATGACGGACTTGTGGCGCTCCCTCCACCCGGACGACCGGGACTACACATATTACTCCAACGCCCACAAAACCTATGCGCGCCTAGATTATTTTCTAACATCCACTTCATTTAGAGCGCTGGCGTCAAGCGTTGAGATAGGAGCGGCAGCCCTTTCCGATCATGCACCACTCACAGCGGTGTTTACCTTTCCACCGGTGGGGCGCAGTGCCCGTTGCTGGAGGCTTAGGGACACGCTGCTGCACAGACAGGGGGTTGTGGCCAAGATCAAGGAAGCTATAGCTGAATACCTGGTACACAACACACCGACGGACACTTCACCTGCAACACATTGGGCAGCACTCAAGGCAGTCATACGGGGCGAGTTCATTGCAATCGCGGCAGCAGAAAATGCGGAGAGGGCCCGTAAGAGAGACGAGCTCTCTGCCCGCACGAAGGAATTGGAGCAGGTACACCAGAGGACCGGGGCGCCGCGGGTGTGGAATCAGTTGTGAGTGGCACGTCAACAGTTAGCAGCACTAGATCAAGATAGAGCAAAATGCGCGGCACTACGGGTACGACATGCATACTACACGGGAGGCGACAGATGCGGGAGGCTGTTGGGTCAGGCACTCCGCGAACAGCAGCAACGACACTCGGTGCAGGAAATACACACGCAGGACGGAGTCACAGTGACGGAGGACGGAGCTATAGCGCAGGCATTTATTGACTTTTATACCACACTATACGAGGGGGCTGCTCTGGATCCAGCGGACGGGGCGGCCTTCCTGGACTCTGTGTCCATACCCGCTTTATCGACGGAACAATCAGAACTCCTTGACAGGGAGATCCGTCGTGAAGAAGTCATTGCCGCGATCTCCCCTCTCAAGCTGGCCAAGGCGCCAGGACCGGATGGCTTCACCGCCGCCTTTTACAAAACATTCTGCCCCCAGGTTGCTCCGTTGTTGACTGCCCTCTTTAATTCCTTCTCGGAGCCCGGCGCCATCCCAAGAGATCTGATGAGTGCCATGATCTCGGTCATTCCCAAACCGGGGAAGGACCGAACGCAATGCGGGGCCTACCGCCCTATCTCGTTACTTAACGTAGATCTGAAGCTTTACACCAGTATACTGTCGAAGCGGCTGGGCCCACTTATGCCTGGTCTGATTGATCCGGACCAGACCGGCTTTATACCGGAGCGCCAGACGGTCGACAACACAAAAAGAGCACTCCACTTAGTGGAACGAGCCTCCAGGTTGCCAGGAGAGTTCATGATGTTGGCAATTGATGCGGAGAAGGCCTTCGATCATGTCCACTGGCCGTACTTGGAACAGGTGCTCATCAAGGCAGGGTTAGGCGCGAGATTTCGTACGTGTGTTCTGAACTGCTATACCTTCCCCATGGCGTTAGTTCGGGTGAATGGCTGCTCATCGTCCGTATTCCCCGTCGAACGCGGAACTCGGCAAGGGTGTCCACTCTCGCCCCTGCTCTTCGCGCTCTATATGGAACCCCTGGCGCAGGCCATGCGATCGCATCCGACCATTAAGCGGATTAAATTCGGGGCTGATATCCACACGATTAGCTTATACGCTGATGACGTCTTGCTTTCCTTTGCTTCCCCTGCGGCATCCCTGCTGGCCGGGGCGGCCATCCTGGATGCGTTGGCGAAGGCCTCTGGCTTTAAGGTGAACATGACGAAATCAGTAGCACTTGAACTTTCCTTGGAGGCACACACGCGGGCCTCCCTAGAAGCACAATTCCCCTTCCAATGGGCAGACGGTGCAGTCCCCTACCTGGGCATACAATTGGCGGCCACGCTACCAGAAACGGTGCGTCTCAACTACGCCAACCTTAGTCGCACTATCTGCGCGGAGGTCGGGCGGTGGCGGCACCTCCCACTATCTTGGCTGGGCCGAGTGGCAGCAGTAAAGATGACAATCCTCCCGCAAGTTTTATACGTTTTTCGGGCTAGCCCGCTCCGTCCCCCGGAGGGATGGATTCGCCGCACGCAATCGGAGCTGGCTCAGTTTGTGTGGAACGGGAAACGGCCCAGACTCAAGCTGAGGCTAGGGATGCTTCCCCCGGAGAGTGGTGGGCTGGGCCTGCCGGATTTGCGTCACTATTACCAGGCGACCCAACTCAGAACCCTAGTGGAATGGAGCAAATGGGAATCGGAGCGCCATTGGTTGTTCCAGGTCAAAGCGGTCGCGGGCGTCCACTCCAGGAGGTGCCTTTCCTGCAGCGACAACACCGACCCCCTAACCTATACGCCTCCTTCGTCACGAGGGTACCGCTAGAGGTATGGGATCGAACATGCGTCTTACATGACCTGACGACCTTCCCGTCTCCCCTCACACCCCTGTTAGAGAACCCTGACTTCGGCCCGGGTAGGGATGTCCAGGCCTTTGCACGGTGGCGCCCAGCAGGATGCCGATGCCTCTTTCACATGTATTCAGATGCGGGAGTGATGCCTTTTGAGGAATTCCGGAAGACCTATGACCGCCCGGAGGCTGAACACCTTAGTTATGTACAGGTCCGACATTGGGCGCTTCAACCCCAGATCCGTGGAGACGCTACACGCAAGCTCAGTAAATATGAATACTGGCTTCTCTCGCGCACCACAGATAAGCGACTCATTTCAGACATATATCGGCTCCTCTTGGACAGATACTCGCGCGTTTATAATGCAGGACGGGCTAGATGGGAGAGGGAACTGGGGCGGACTCTGCGCAACAAAGAATGGGAGGACATTTACTACCGCGCCACACACGCACGAGATGCGTGAGGTTTGGCACCTCACGCGAGATGCGTGAGATTCGGTATCTCACGCGGGATGCGTGAGGTTTGGCACATCACCCGAGATGCGTGAGGTTTGGCACCTCACGCGAGATGCGTGAGGTTTGGCACCTCACCCGAGATGCGTGAGGTTTGGCACCTCACCCGAGATGCGTGAGGTTTGACACCTCACCCGAGATGTGTGAGGTTCGGCACCTCACGCGAGATGCGTGAGGTTCGGCACCTCACTCGAGATGCGTGAGGTTTGGCACGTCACCCGAGATGCGTGAGGTTTGGCACCTCACGCGAGATGCGTGAGGTTTGGCACCTCACTCGAGATGCGTGAGGTTTAGCACGTCACCCGAGATGCGTGAGGTTTGGCACCTCACGCGAGATGCGTGAGGTTTAGCACCTCACCCGAGATGCGTGAGGTTTGGCACCTCACTCGAGATGCGTGAGGTTTAGCACCTCACGCGAGATGCGTGAGGGTCGGCACCTCACGCGAGATGCGTGAGGTTTGGCACCTCACCCGAGATGCGTGAGGTTTGGCACGTCACCCGAGATGCGTGAGGTTTGGCACCTCACTCGAGATGCGTGAGGTTTAGCACCTCACGCGAGATGCGTGAGGTTCGGCACCTCACGCGAGATGCGTGAGGTTCGGCACCTCACGTGAGATGCGTGAGGTTCTGCACCTCACGCGAGATGCGTGAGGTTCGGCACCTCATTCCGCACTTTGCGGGAATTCAAGCGCTTCAGGGCACCTTAGGGCTCCTGGGGACATCGCGCTGCGGTGTTGGTAGCCGCCATCTTGGCAGAGTGAGGGAACCAGGGAGTGCCGAATTGCTGGCGCCATCTTGGTTGGGGGGCTAGTGATCGCACTACAGGACTCTTGCGTCTGGAAGTGCATAAAAGCAGAACTTCCCCATCGACAGGTCAGACTTACATGACCATTGCGCGCTGCAGAATCTATTGCTGCATTGCTGTTTTAATTATTTTAAAATTAATCTACTTTACTGCGCGCTTGCGCTGTCGATCTTGGCGCTAGGCGCTACCTCTCTCATAGCGTGTTATTAGTACCACTCTTACCCGCACTATAATTGTGACCTCATTCCGCACTTTGCGGGAATTCGAGCGCTTCAGGGCACCTTAGGGCTCCTGGGGACATCGCGCTGCGGTGTTGGTAGCCGCCATCTTGGGTGAGTGAGGGAACCAGGGAGTGCCGAATTTCTGGCGCCATCTTGGTTGGGGGGCTAGTGATCGCACTACAGGACCATTGCGTCGAAGTGCATAAAAGCAGAACTTCCCCATCGACAGGTCAGACTTACATGACCATTGCGCGCTGCAGAATCTATTGCCGCATTGCTGTTTTAATTATTTTAAAATTAATCTACTTTACTGCGCGCTCGCGCTGTCGATCTTGGCGCTAGGCGCTACCTCTCTCATAGCGTGTTATTAGTACCACTCTTACCCGCACTATAATTGTGACCTCATTCCGCACTTTGCGGGAATTCGAGTGCTTCAGGGCACCTTAGGGCTCCTGGGGACATCGCGCTGCGGTGTTGGTAGCCGCCATCTTGGGTGAGTGAGGGAACCAGGGAGTGCCGAATTGCTGGCGCCATCTTGGTTGGGGGGCTAGTGATCGCACTACAGGACTCTTGCGTATACGGCTATATATGATGGACGCCCCTAAAGCGTGCAGCGTAGGCGCGCAGCGGGCGCGCCGGCGGAGCGCCGGAGGTGTGCCAGAGGTAAGCCCGTTTGCGCCCGTTCGCGCACAGGACGCGCCGGGCGCCGAAAGTTTTGCCTCTCAGAACCAAGATGTAACTTCTTACTCTTATTCCTGCGATGAACTTTTACGCCTTAATCTCGGTTCACTCAGTAACTGAAAGTATAATATCACCAGTAAGCACCCAGTTGCCTTGTCCTGTGGCTTGTTGAATGTGAGATCTCTCATCAAACACTGTGAAGAAATTGCGTTACTTATCGAGTCTTACCATCTAGACCTACTCTTCATGACAGAGACTTGGACAACACCGACTAGCTCGGTGGAACTGGGGACAGCTTGTCCCCCTGGCTTCAAAATAATGCATAATCCCAGGGTGGGAGCCAGAGGAGGTGGAACTGGATTAATTTTTAGGCAGACTCTTGACGTCTCCCAGCTTATCATCAAGGCAATCGCTGGGTGCGAAACATTGGGTTTCTCCATCAAGGACCAAGGAGGCGTGCTATTCACGGGTCTACTATGTTATAGACCCCCGGCTAGCTCGTTATCTGCTGTACCTGAGCTCATAGACTTAATATACGATCTCTCCCACTCCCACACAAAGTTGATGGTGTCAGGGGATTTCAATCTTTGGTCAGAGGGACCGACCAAGACGGCCTATGTAGAGCTGGTCCAAGCTTGTCATAATTTTGAGCTACAACAACTAGTACTCTCCAAAACCCATTCAAAGGGCCATATTCTTGATCTACTTTTTGCTGACGCTTGTCGAACGGCTATACGTGACGTCCTGCCTCAGTGTTGGACGGATCACGCCCTCGTCCAGTTCTCCCTCTCGTGCACTAGTGCTCCATTAAAGAAAGGGAGTGTGGGGGCACTAGAATGGGGAGACAATGGTCTAGACTCCTCGAACAAACGATCTTGCCCTCTCTGCTGCCAGATGGCTTTGTATTGGGAACGAATGTGGACATAAGTTACAAGACTCTCTGTCAGCGAATCTCGGCTTCTCTGGACTCTTTGGCCCCGCTGCGAAAAATCAAAGATAGGACTAATCTTGCTATGCCATGGTACTCGGAAGAACTTCGGCAGCTCAAGCTCCAATGTAAACAGGCTGAGCGGACCTGGAGGAAACAGTACCTGGAATCACATAGAGTCCTCTTCAAACAAGCACTGGCGTCCTATAAAATCCAGATCAAGCTTGCCAAAGCTAGATTCTTAGAAGAATCTTTGATGGCAGCTGTAAATAAATCTCAGGCCTTATTTAAGATCGTAAAGGACCTGGCCCATCCTGGCTGTACCAAAAATGTTATCCCGGCCTCTCAAGCTCTCTGTGATGCGCTAGCACAGGCCTTTGAGGATAAGATTGCCAACATCTTAAACAATCTTCCCTCGTCAACTGGCCGTGCTGTGCACGATTCCATCTCGTTTAAGAATAGGAAGGAGTGTACTAAATCAGGTGAGCTGAGCAACTTTCCTCTACCATCTTTTGAGGACTTCTGCTCTTTGGCTGACGGGGTGTCCTCTGCCTCACCTTCTGATCCTCTTCCACCCAAATTCTGGAAACTTTTTCGTGAAGAGCTGTTTCCCCCACTTTTTTCCATCTGTCGCCAGTCTCTCACTTCAGCACGGGTTCCAGTTTGCTGGAAATTGGCGGTGGTCTCCCCACTGCTTAAAAAGGAGAATCTGGACCCCACATGCCCAGCCAACTTTAGGCCCATCTCCCTCTTGCCATTCCCTATTAAAATTCTAGAGAAACTGGCCACAAAACATCTCTCCAACTTTCTTGAGACTACTGATTGTTTGGATGTGGCTCAGTTTGGGTTTAGACCGGCACATGGGACAGAGTCGGCATTGGTGACTGTTCTCGATGACCTTCGAACGCGTGCCAACCAGGGTCGAGCAGCCTTTTTAGTGCTGCTCGACATGTCGGCCGCGTTCGACACGGTCAGCCATGCAATCCTGGTCAGGGGACTGACGGAGGCTGGGGTGTCGGGCTTGGCCCTTGAATGGCTGGTGTCATATCTCGATCAAAGGCACCAGGTAGTTGCCCTGCCACCCTTTAAATCCAACATCAGGAGGGTTGGTCAGGGAGTACCCCAGGGCTCGGCCATCAGCCTCATTCTTTTCAATCTTTACCTCCGTCCCCTGATCAAGCTGATTAAATCTTTTGGCATAACAGTCACCAACTACGCCGATGACACCCAACTTGTCTTTTCGTTTGAGGGTAAGGACGGGGTGTCACAGGAGGTATCCATCGATGCATGAGCACCACAGCAGAATGGCTGGGTAACAACTCCCTACAATTTAACAGCTCGAAAACCGAGGTGCTACATTGCTCTATGGATCGGACCCACAGACCTTTACCACAGGGTTTTTGGCCTCCTGATTTCCAAGGTACTAGTCTGCCTGCCGAATCGGTTTGGAATTTGGGGGTAATGTGTAGTTCCGACTTACAGCTGGACACATCAGTGAACAAAACGGTGGCCACTTGTATGGCATTACTTGGATCATTGTGAAAGATTCTACCCTTGCTCCCGGTACAGGTCAGACCAGAGGTAGTGCGGAGCATAATTTTAAGTCGTCTCGACTACTGCAACGCACTGCTGCTGGGGGCACCAGTTACTCTGCTAGGAAAACTCCAACGAGTACAGAATTTTGCTGCCAAACTGGCACTCTCGCGACGCCGTCTGGACTCTTCTGCCAAGGCACTTAGGGACCTCCATTGGTTGCCAATCTCTCAACGGGTGAACTTCAAAATTTTGTGTTTGGTTTTTAGGGCTCTACACGGACAAGGCCCGTCTTCTCTGCAGGACCTTTTCTCATGGTACATCCCTCCAAGACCACTCCGGTCAGCCTCAGCTTACTTGGTGGTAGTACCCAAGTTTTTGAGGTCCCGGATGGGTGGTTGGTCCTTCAGGTTTACCGCAGCGCGGCTGTGGAATTCTCTACCGCTAGGCCTGAGGGGCCTGGAAGATTTTTCTTCCTTTAAAAAAGCATTAAAGACCCATCTGTTCCCCAGAACAATGTAAATAGATTGGAAGCTGGAAACATCATGTATTGTGTCATAACAGTCTAAGCGCCAGGATGCCCGTCGGGTGACAGTTATAGCGCTATAAAATAACGCCTATACATACATACATACATATCGCATGTAAATTATACTTAAGTATTTAAATGTTGCCTGTCTCTGCCGGCTTCGGAGTGAGGGGGATTTCGTTAAGGAGGCGGGTTTCAGAGGGGTGAAGAAGAAGCTCTCTAGTCTGGGGGTTGAGGTGGTTTGTGTTGCGCCACGCGCCGGGACTCCTTTACCCTGTCACCCGGGATGCTCAGCTCATGCATGCCTCCTTGTGCGCCGGCTCGGGTCCCTTGTCAGTGGCGTGCAGGTGCTTGGTGCTTCCATGGATGCTCTGAGCTCTTCTTGCGGCTGCGTTTGGCAACCCGTGCCTGACTGTGATGGGGTAGGTGGGACTGCGATGTCGCCGTGCCACCTGCCCTTACTCTGGGAAGAGATGGTCCTGTGCAGTGAGAGCGCTCAAGCCTGATTCTTGGTTTCCCGTTCCGACTTCCTTCCCATGTGGTGAGTGCCATTGTGCATGTGCATACATAATAATTAAAAATGAAAACAATATAACATCGAATAAACTCTGAAGACTGAACATTGTTGGCACATTCCTTGGGTTGCCTTAAATAAGGGCCTCTGTGACTGTGTGTAAATGAGTTGTAACATGTAACCCAATTCAGCCGAAAATACAGTCATGCTTTGCATTCTGTATAAAAGTTCCAAGTAAATAAAGTGCGAGTTTCTCTCATCCGTTTGTGGCAGTAGTTTGTATGTTTGTTTCCATCTCTCATAGTCCTAGTGCCAGTAAGCAGGCACAAACGCGTGTCTCGTTAATTCACTGACACAAGAGAACTGGCGCTCCCCTGCACACCGAACAAGTAGGGACATCAGAGGAGTGACTGGCCTCTGACTAGACACGAACTTGTCAGCACCAGCGCCTTCGTCACTCGCCTGATTCACACAGTTTAGCTCAGTCATGCTGGTGCCAAATTGTATATTTGGGAGTGAGAGGATAAGGAGGGGCTGACGATCGACGGAGTGTTAAAAACAGTATCTGCGATAGGTTAAACATTAATTAAAATAAGTTTAAATGGCGTCACTGGAGTCAATTGAGAGGGCTGCTACGGTTTGCACGGCGAGCACGTTATGTAAACAGCTCCGTGTGAGTGCACCTCCGACCCAGCAAGAACTCCCTCAGTTCGGAGTGACACTGGACCAACAGGGCAACAGGGCAATTGGATATCTGACTATGGTTGCCCCCAACTTTTTGCCTGGTGTTTTGCTGGTTTCGACTTAGTTGACCTGGGACCCTGCTCTCTCTAAAATGGATTCCATGTACCCTAGGTACATATCTAATTGGTACTGGGCCACCTTATCAGACCCTGTAACTCAGGGCATAGGTGTACCCAGGGCCTACCAGGGGCTGCAGCATGTATTATGCCACCCCTGGCTGGCCATCTAAATCTGACACAACTGGCTGCACGACAGCTGGGGCAAAGTGGTGTAATAACCCTTGGCTGTAGATATAGTATACCTATATCTAACCCTAAAATGGACACATAGATTCCTATCAGTCACTCCTATGGCAGGCCTTAACAATCCTGAAGGCAGAGTGCGTGGAATCATGTGAGATGGTGCTCTGGCATGAGCTGAGCCCATCTGCAGCTTGCGGAACCAAGTCCTAATAGCTGTTCTATGATAACGCGTACCATATACTCTTAAGTGCATTATAATCCTCGCGGTTATTTGCTATCTTTGGTATCGCTTTATCAAAACATGTCGAGTAAGGTGTCATACGAATTGGAATACTAACCCCTCGCCAATTCTGGCGACGGGGTTAGCATTCCACCCTTCTAGAGGGACACGACATGTATGTAACTGTGAACCCCGGTTCAAGTTAACTCGAGCCTCAGCATCACAAAATGGATGCTGCCACCACAGACACAAGTCTGACCTCCTGCTGCTGGGAGTCCTTCCAGCGAGGGAGGCTTGGACAAAGGGTTTCCTGTCAGGGGCGGTGCTAGCACCATCCCAGACAGGGTTTTTTGTATCCTGGGTAGGCAGGGTTTTAGAGGAAGGTGACTGAAAGTGGCACCCCGGTGCTCACTATGCATCTGCCGGCTAGAACCAGTTCCAGGGGCACACCAGCCCCTGAGCTGGGGAAAGTCCGGCATGGGAGAGGGGTGTAACCACCCCACTTCCTGGTCCCACCCATGGGCAGGACCTAGTCGCGTGCCAGCCCCTTTTCCTAGTATAAAGATAGGAGCGGGCCCCCTTCCAAAATAGATCATCTTTGAATCCTGAAACTACTTTGTACGAAAGGAACTCTCGACTTCTTCTCAAGATTTCTCCCTTGTGACTAAGGAGTAGTCACCCTGCACCCGCAGGCACCATCTAAGAACACTGCGGTTTGCTGCACGTCCTTCCTCCGGAATCCGACCGACCAGCATGACGAGACCCGGCTTCCCTGGCACCTCTGACCTCTACCTACATCTTCAGCTCAGCTGAGATCCGTGGGTAAGACGAGACCTTGAGGGACCGGCCATCTTCAGAACTGCATGACGCTTATCCAGCACGACCGCCGAGGGATCCTCGAGTGAGTGCTTTGGGGTTCGAGAAGCCCTAACCCTGAGCAGCTCCAGCACCGAAGTCCAGCCCCCCAGCATCCACCAGATCTGCGTGGGGCCCTCCTGCTCTTTGCTGCTCACCGCGTTGTCCGGCTACTTGCCTGCTGGCTTGTGACCCTCTTGACGACGCTCCACGACGACAACACCGCTGGTCTGGTTGCTCCAGACTGGCCCTTGCTCCCCTCCAACAGAGGAGCACCCCGGGCCCTCCTGGTCCACTCCAGACGCCATTTTAAATCCACCGCGTGGGCTTGCATTTGCCAAGACTTGTTGCCCCAATCCTGGGTCCAGCGACGTCGACAGCAGATACCATTGTGGGACAGCTCGCACCTCCATCCTGGTCGCCGACAACGCCTCCTGGTCCGTGAGACTGCAGAGCCCAGCGTCGCCCACTCACCTGGTCGAGGTGACTCCATCCGGTGCCATCCTGGTGCCCATCTAATCACTGGCTAGTGATTCAGAACTTGGTCCCCTCTGCCTACAGGTGTCTTCCATCTTCGATCCAGGCTTGGATCCCTCCGAATCTCTTCACTGGTCGCCTGCCAGCAACTTCTTCTTTCAGGTTAAATAGACTGCAACGAGGATTCCCGACGTGTTTCCAGACCTATGCATCCGCAGCCCCTGGGCTAGGTAAACTCAGCATTTCGGTGTTCCAGCATAGCTTTGCTATCCAAAGGTCCAGATCCTTTTTCGTTTCAGCTCTACCTAGTCGGATTCGTCCGATAACACTAACTTTACGAAATCTAGCATCCATAGACTTTATCCCGCATCCCGCGTGAGAGTGCACACTCTGCACCCGATCTCCCTAGGCCTCCTGCTAGTAATCGGAAGGTTCAGTAGTCAAGTCCTAGTGATCCCAAAGCCTATTAAAGTAGTACTTACCTGCTAGTAATTTCGCATTCCACTTTTAGAGTATATGGTTTTTCGTGCCCCTCGGGCATTTGTGTAAATTGTGCGACTTTGCGTATTTTCCTAGGAGCTTTGTATTGTGCTTAGCGCCCTGTATTTTATTTTATTTTATTTATTTAATTTGTATGGCGCGTTATAACCACAGGGGTCTCTAAGCGCTGCCCTGTCCTCATAAAGAGTCCATGGCTGTTGTGTTCTAAATAAATATACTTTTATTTTCATAACAACTTGTGTGGTGTCCTTTCACTTGGTGTTCAAGGGGTATATATGATGGTATAACAGCTGGCTTAACACGCCCTCTAGAGTCTAGCCTAAAGACTGCTCTTGTCCATGCTACTAGGATAGCTGGTCTACGGTTGACTTACAACCAATCATCAATAAGGGTTGTTTGGACTGATACATAGTGATCACTAGAATAGTGAGCACTGCATATCAGGCCAACTTCTCACATTCACGACCAACAGGTGGACCTCCAGTCTCACGCCGAGGACCTGGAGAACCGCTCCCGGCAGCACAACATCAGGATTCGGGGATTGAAGCAGGCTCCCGACACAGAAGACCTCTTCCATGTCACCCAAGGCCTCTTCAACCACATCCTGGGCCGACCGGCGGACTCAACGCTTCGGTTGGACAGGGCCCATAGGATGGGCCCGCCCAGGGCGGCCTCGTCCCAACCGGCCGACATCTTGGTCTGCGTGCAGGACTTCCGCACGAAGGAGGAGATCCTTAGCAAAGCGCGCCAGATGGGAACCATCTCATATGGTGCCCACTCGCCGACTCTATATCAGGACCTCGCCTCCATCACCCTGGAGAAACGACGGTCATTCCGACCGATCACGGCAGAACTGCGACGCGACATCCCATATAGCTGGGGTCACCCCTTTCGCCTGGTGTTTAAGCTGGACAGCAAGGTTCACCAGTTGCGGTCTTTTAGGGATGCATGCAAATTGCTAGGCCTTGAGGAACCGACGGAGGATGACGATCAGCCCGGAGGGGGAGCAAATGGCACGGACGGCCCTGGGCAGAGAAAACAGCAACGGCGACGACGAAGACCGAGGCGCCCGGCCGCGCAAGAGATCGAAGATGGTCGCCGTGCTGCGGTAGAAACCGTAGCGCTGGGACTGGCAAACTCCAACAGCGGATAACCAACGATGAGGTGGCACGAGGGCTTTTGATGAGACTGTGGGGATTGGGGCCGACTGAGTCGGCGGTGGTGGCGGAGGTATTGGACTCCGACACATTCCCCCGAAGGTGTCCCAACCTCCTCGTCTACAACTATGGACGTTGGACAGGACTATTTTTGGTATTCAAGTTGGGGAAAGGGGATGGAGGGTGGTCTCCTTGGCAGGTGGAGGGTGGGGAGAGACTGTTTTGCTTCTTTGGCCAGTCAGGAAAAGGGGGTTTCTGGACTGGGAGAGACCTTTCCCATTCATCTCTGGATGAAGGACTATCAATGTTGGCATCTTGGGATTGCGGGGGGGGGGGCTGTCAAGGGTTTTGTTCATTGTGGGGAGGGGGGTGGTGTTGGTAAGGGGGAGGAACTACGGATCCGAGTGAATGTTGGACTAAAAGGGTGTGGCGAATTGCGCAGATCTGAGGGTCCTGGGTGGCCGGGGCAGCTGCGAGACAGGGCTTGGCTGATGTTTTGGCCACTGAAAGTTTTCTCAGAGAGCGTGTGGGGTATGACTCCTTATGCCTGCGACTGAGTTGAGTGTGCTCACGTTGAATGTGCGTGGGCACAGTCCGGTTAAGCGGCGAGAGGTGCTGTCCCTGCTGGAGAATTCAAAAGCAGATATCTGTCTCCTCCAGGAAACGCATTTTCTAACTAAGGATTGTCATAGGCTTAAATCCCGTCACTTTCCGACACCACTTTTTCTCATCCACGACCACAAAGACTGCTGGGGTGGCGCTCCTGGTGTCAAAGCGATTTAAGGGGAAGCAGTTACACCGGGGGACAGAGGTTAAAGGGCGACTCCTATCCTGCAGGTTCTCACTGGGTGCTCACACCTTCACGGTGATTGCTGTTTATGCGCCAAATGAGGGGCAGGAGAAGTTCTTCCACCAAGTGCTTACTGAAGCAGCGGCGGCACCTGATAGACACGTTCTGGTTGGGGGGGACCTCAATTTAGTTTTTGACAACCTACTTGACAGGTCAGCGCAGCGATTCACGCAGGCAGGCACTTTATCGGAGGGGGGACAGAACAGATTGTCAGAACTGGGTATGATGGACTTGTGGCGCTCCCTCCACCCGGACGACCGGGACTACACATATTACTCCAACGCCCACAAAACATATGCGCGCCTAGATTATTTTCTAACATCCACTTCATTTAGAGCGCTGGCGTCAAGCGTTGAGATAGGAGCGGCAGCCCTTTCCGATCATGCACCACTCACAGCGGTGTTTACCTTTCCACCGGTGGGGCGCAGTGCCCGTTGCTGGAGGCTTAGGGACACGCTGCTGCACAGACAGGGGGTTGTGGCCAAGATCAAGGAAGCTATAGCTGAATACCTGGTACACAACACACCGACGGACACTTCACATGCAACACATTGGGCAGCACTCAAGGCAGTCATACGGGGCGAGTTCATTGCAATCGCGGCAGCAGAAAATGCGGAGAGGGCCCGTAAGAGAGACGAGCTCTCTGCCCGCACGAAGGAATTGGAGCAGGTACACCAGAGGACCGGGGCGCCGCGGGTGTGGAAACAGTTGTGAGTGGCACGTCAACAGTTAGCAGCACTAGATCAAGATAGAGCAAAATGCGCGGCACTACGGGTACGACATGCATACTACACGGGAGGCGACAGATGCGGGAGGCTGTTGGGTCGGGCACTCCGCGAACAGCAGCAACGACACTCGGTGCAGGAAATACACACGCAGGACGGAGTCACAGTGACGGAGGACGGAGCTATAGCGCAGGCATTTATTGACTTTTATACCACACTATACGAGGGGGCTGCTCTGGATCCAGCGGACGGGGCGGCCTTCCTGGACTCTGTGTCCATACCCGCTTTATCGACGGAACAATCAGAACTCCTTGACAGGGAGATCCGTCCTGAAGAAGTCATTGCCGCGATCTCCCCTCTCAAGCTGGCCAAGGCGCCAGGACCGGATGGCTTCACCGCCGCCTTTTACAAAACATTCTGCCCCCAGGTTGCTCCGTTGTTGACTGCCCTCTTTAATTCCTTCTCGGAGCCCGGCGCCATCCCAAGAGATCTGATGAGTGCCATGATCTCGGTCATTCCCAAACCGGGGAAGGACCGAACGCAATGCGGGGCCTACCGCCCTATCTCGTTACTTAACGTAGATCTGAAGCTTTACACCAGTATACTGTCGAAGCGGCTGGGCCCACTTATGCCTGGTCTGATTGATCCGGACCAGGCCGGCTTTATACCGGAGCGCCAGACGGTCGACAACACAAAAAGAGCACTCCACTTAGTGGAACGAGCCTCCAGGTTGCCAGGAGAGTTCATGATGTTGGCAATTGATGCGGAGAAGGCCTTCGATCATGTCCACTGGCCGTACTTGGAAGAGGTGCTCATCAAGGCAGGGTTAGGCGCGAGATTTCGTACGTGTGTTCTGAACTGCTATACCTTCCCCATGGCGTTAGTTCGGGTGAATGGCTGCTCATCGTCCGTATTCCCCGTCGAACGCGGAACTCGGCAAGGGTGTCCACTCTCGCCCCTGCTCTTCGCGCTCTATATGGAACCCCTGGCGCAGGCCATGCGATCGCATCCGACCATTAAGCGGATTAAATTCGGGGCTGATATCCACACGATTAGCTTATACGCTGATGACGTCTTGCTTTCCTTTGCTTCCCCTGCGGCATCCCTGCTGGCCGGGGCGGCCATCCTGGATGCGTTGGCGAAGGCCTCTGGCTTTAAGGTGAACATGACGAAATCAGAACCTTTCCTTGGAGGCACACACGCGGGCCTCCCTAGAAGCACAATTCCCCTTCCAATGGGCAGACGGTGCAGTCCCCTACCTGGGCATACAATTGGCGGCCACGCTACCAGAAACGGTGCGTCTCAACTACGCCAACCTTAGTCGCACTATCCGCGCGGAGGTCGGGCGGTGGCGGCACCTCCCACTATCTTGGCTGGGCCGAGTAGCAGCAGTAAAGATGACAATCCTCCCGCAAGTTTTATACGTTTTTCGGGCTAGCCCGCTCCGTCCCCCGGAGGGATGGATTCGCCGCACGCAATCGGAGCTGGCTCAGTTTGTGTGGAACGGGAAACGGCCCAGACTCAGGCTGAGGCTAGGGATGCTTCCCCCGGAGAGTGGTGGGCTGGGCCTGCCGGATTTGCGTCACTATTACCAGGCGACCCAACTCAGAACCCTAGTGGAATGGAGCAAATGGGAATCGGAGCGCCATTGGTTGTTCCAGGTCCAAGCGGTCGCGGGCGTCCACTCCAGGAGGTGCCTTTCCTGCAGCGACAACACTGACCCCCTAACCTATACGCCTCCTTCGTCACGAGGGTACCGCTAGAGGTATGGGATCGAACATGCGTCTTACACGACCTGACGACCTTCCCGTCTCCCCTCACACCCCTGTTAGAGAACCCTGACTTCGGCCCGGGTAGGGATGTCCAGGCCTTTGCACGGTGGCGCCCAGCAGGATGCCGATGCCTCTTTCACATGTATTCAGATGCGGGAGTGATGCCTTTTGAGGAATTCCGGAAGACCTATGACCTCCCGGAGGCTGAACACCTTAGTTATCTACAGGTCCGACATTGGGCGCTTCAACCCCAGATCCGTGGAGATGCTACACGCAAGCTCAGTAAATATGAATACTGGCTTCTCTCGCGCACCACAGATAAGCGACTCATTTCAGACATATATCGGCTCCTCTTGGACAGATACTCGCGCGTTTATAATGCAGGACGGGCTAGATGGGAGAGGGAACTGGGGCGGACTCTGCGCAACAAAGAATGGGAGGACATTTACTACCGCGCCACACACACACGAGATGCGTGAGGTTTGGCACCTCACGCGAGATGCGTGAGATTCGGTATCTCACCCGGGATGCGTGAGGTTTGGCACATCACCCGAGATGCGTGAGGTTTGGCACCTCAAGCGAGATGCGTGAGGTTTGGCACCTCACCCTAGATGCGTGAGGTTTAGCACCTCACCCGAGATGCGTGAGGTTTGGCACCTCACCCGAGATGCGTGAGGTTTGGCACCTCACCCGAGATGCGTGAGGTTCGCCACCTCACGCGAGATGTGTGAGGTTTGGCACCTCACCCGAGATGCGTGAGGTTTGGCACCTCACTCGAGATGCGTGAGGTTTGGAACCTCACTCGAGATGCGTGAGGTTTGGCACTCACGCGAGATGCGTGAAGTTTGGCACCTCACCCGAGATGCGTGAGGTTTGGCACGTCACCCGAGATGCGTGAGGTTTGGCACCTCACTCGAGATGCGTGAGGTTTGGAACCCCACTCGAGATGCGTGAGGTTTGGCACCTCACGCGAGATGCGTGAGGTTTGGCACCTCACCCGAGATGCGTGAGGTTTGGCACGTCACCCGAGATGCGTGAGGTTTGGCACCTCACTCGAGATGCGTGAGGTTTAGCACCTCACGCAAGATGCGTGAGGTTCGGCATCTCACGCGAGATGCGCGAGGTTCGGCACTCCACGCGAGATGCGTGAGGTTCTGCACCTCACGCGAGATGCGTGAGGTTCGGCACCTCATTCCGCACTTTGCGGGAATTCAAGCGCTTCAGGGCACCTTAGGGCTCCTGGGGACATCGCGCTGCGGTGTTGGTAGCCGCCATCTTGGCAGAGTGAGGGAACCAGGGAGTGCCGAATTGCTGGCGCCATCTTGGTTGGGGGGCTAGTGATCGCACTACAGGACTCTTGCGTCTGGAAGTGCATAAAAGCAGAACTTCCCCATCGACAGGTCAGACTTACATGACCATTGCGCGCTGCAGAATCTATTGCCGCATTGCTGTTTTAATTATTTTAAAATTAATCTACTTTACTGCGTGCTCGCGCTGTCGATCTTGGCGCTAGGCGCTACCTCTCTCATAGCGTGTTATTAGTACCACTCTTACCCGCACTATAATTGTGACCTCATTCCGCACTTTGCGGGAATTCGAGCGCTTCAGGGCACCTTAGGGCTCCTGGGGACATCGCGCTGCGGTGTTGGTAGCCGCCATCTTGGGTGAGTGAGGGAACCAGGGAGTGCCGAATTGCTGGCGCCATCTTGGTTGGGGGGCTAGTGATCGCACTACAGGACTCTTGCGTCTGGAAGTGCATAAAAGCAGAACTTCCCCATCGACAGGTCAGACTTACATGACCATTGCGCGCTGCAGAATCTATTGCCGCATTGCTGTTTTAATTATTTTAAAATTAATCTACTTTACTGCGCGCTCGCGCTGTCGATCTTGGCGCTAGGCGCTACCTCTCTCATAGCGTGTTATTAGTACCACTCTTAACCGCACTATAATTGTGACCTCATTCCGCACTTTGCGGGAATTCGAGTGCTTCAGGGCACCTTAGGGCTCCTGGGGACATCGCGCTGCGGTGTTGGTAGCCGCCATCTTGGGTGAGTGAGGGAACCAGGGAGTGCCGAATTGCTGGCGCCATCTTGGTTGGGGGGCTAGTGATCGCACTACAGGACTCTTGCGTATACGGCTATATATGATGGACGCCCCTAAAGCGCGCAGCGTAGGCGCGCAGCGGGCGCGCCGGAGGTGCGCCAGAGGTAAGCCCGTTTGCGCCCGTTCGCGCACAGGACGCGCCGGGCGCCGAAAGTTTTGCCTCTCAGAACCAAGATGTAACTTCTTACTCTTATTCCTGCGATGAACTTTTACGCCTTAATCTCGGTTCACTCAGTAACTGAAAGTATAATATCACCAGTAAGCACCCAGTTGCCTTGTCCTGTGGCTTGTTGAATGTGAGATCTCTCATCAAACACTGTGAAGAAATTGCGTTATTTATCGAGTCTTACCATCTAGACCTACTCTTCATGACAGAGACTTGGACAACACCGACTAGCTCGGTGGAACTGGGGACAGCTTGTCCCCCTGGCTTCAAAATAATGCATAATCCCAGGGTGGGAGCCAGAGGAGGTGGAACTGGATTAATTTTTAGGCAGACTCTTGACGTCTCCCAGCTTATCATCAAGGCAATCGCTGGGTGCGAAACATTGGGTTTCTCCATCAAGGACCAAGGAGGCGTGCTATTCACGGGTCTACTATGTTATAGACCCCCGGCTAGCTCGTTATCTGCTGTACCTGAGCTCATAGACTTAATATACGATCTTTCCCACTCCCACGCAAAGTTGATGGTGTCAGGGGATTTCAATCTTTGGTCAGAGGGACCGACCAAGACGGCCTATGTAGAGCTGGTCCAAGCTTGTCATAATTTTGAGCTACAACAACTGGTACTCTCCAAAACCCATTCAAAGGGCCATATTCTTGATCTACTTTTTGCTGACGCTTGTCGAACGGCTATACGTGACGTCCTGCCTCAGTGTTGGACGGATCACGCCCTCGTCCAGTTCTCCCTCTCGTGCACTAGTGCTCCATTAAAGAAAGGGAGTGTGGGGGCACTAGAATGGGGAGACAATGGTCTAGACTCCTCGAACAAACGATCTTGCTCTCTCTGCTGCCAGATGGCTTTGTATTGGGAGCGAATGTGGACGTAAGTTACAAGACTCTCTTTCAGCGAATCTCGGCTTCTCTGGACTCTTTGGCCCCGCTGCGAAAAAGCAAAGATAGGACTAATCTTGCTATGCCATGGTACTCGGAAGAACTTCGGCAGCTCAAGCTCCAATGTAAACAGGCTGAGCGGACCTGGAGGAAACAGTACCTGGAATCACATAGAGTCCTCTTCAAACAAGCACTGGCGTCCTATAAAATCCAGATCAAGCTTGCCAAAGCTAGATTCTTAGAAGAATCTTTGATGGCAGCTGTAAATAAATCTCAGGCCTTATTTAAGATCGTAAAGGACCTGGCCCATCCTGGCTGTACCAAAAATGTTATCCCGGCCTCTCAAGCTCTCTGTGATTCGCTAGCACAGGCCTTTGAGGATAAGATTGCCAACATCTTAAACAATCTTCCCTCGTCAACTGGCCGTGCTGTGCACGATTCCATCTCGTTTAAGAATAGGAAGGAGTGTACTAAATCAGGTGAGCTGAGCAACTTTCCTCTACCATCTTTTGAGGACTTCTGCTCTTTGGCTGACGGGGTGTCCTCTGCCTCACCTTCTGATCCTCTTCCACCCAAATTCTGGAAACTTTTTCGTGAAGAGCTGTTTCCCCCACTTTTTTCCATCTGTCGCCAGTCTCTCACTTCAGCACGGGTTCCAGATTGCTGGAAATTGGCGGTGGTCTCCCCACTGCTTAAAAAGGAGAATCTGGACCCCACATGCCCAGCCAACTTTAGGCCCATCTCCCTCTTGCCATTCCCTATTAAAATTCTAGAGAAACTGGCCACAAAACATCTCTCCAACTTTCTTGAGACTACTGATTGTTTGGATGTGGCTCAGTTTGGGTTTAGACCGGCACATGGGACAGAGTCGGCATTGGTGACTGTTCTCGATGACCTTCGAACGCGTGCCGACCAGGGTCGAGCAGCCTTTTTAGTGCTGCTCGACATGTCGGCCGCGTTCGACACGGTCAGCCATGCAATCCTGGTCAGGGGACTGACGGAGGCTGGGGTGTCGGGCTTGGCCCTTGAATGGCTGGTGTCATATCTCGATCAAAGGCACCAGGTAGTTGCCCTGCCACCCTTTAAATCCAACATCAGGAGGGTTGGTCAGGGAGTACCCCAGGGCTCGGCCATCAGCCCCATTCTTTTCAATCTTTACCTCCGTCCCCTGATCAAGCTGATTAAATCTTTTGGCATAACAGTCACCAACTACGCCGATGACACCCAACTTGTCTTTTCGTTTGAGGGTAAGGACGGGGTGTCACAGGAGGTCTTCCATCGATGCATGAGCACCACGGCAGAATGGCTGGGTAACAACTCCCTACAATTTAACAGCTCGAAAACCGAGGTGCTACATTGCTCTATGGATCGGACCCACAGACCCCTACCACAGGGTTTTTGGCCTCCTGATTTCCAAGGTACTAGTCTGCCTGCCGAATCGGTTTGGAATTTGGGGGTAATGTGTAGTTCCGACTTACAGCTGGACACATCAGTGAACAAAACGGTGGCCACTTGTATGGCATTACTTGGATCATTGTGAAAGATTCTACCCTTGCTCCCGGTACAGGCCAGACCAGAGGTAGTGCGGAGCATAATTTTAAGTCGTCTCGACTACTGCAACGCACTGCTGCTGGGGGCACCAGTTACTCTGCTAGGAAAACTCCAACGAGTACAGAATTTTGCTGCCAAACTGGCACTCTCGCGACGCCGTCTGGACTCTTCTGCCAAGGCACTTAGGGACCTCCATTGGTTGCCAATCTCTCAACGGGTGAACTTCAAAGCTTTGTGTTTGGTTTTTAGGGCTCTACACGGACAAGGCCCGTCTTCTCTGCAGGACCTTTTCTCATGGTACATCCCTCCAAGACCACTCCGGTCAGCCTCAGCTTACTTGGTGGTAGTACCCAAGTTTTTGAGGTCCCGGATGGGTGGTTGGTCCTTCAGGTTTACCGCAGCGCGGCTGTGGAATTCTCTACCGCTAGGCCTGAGGGGCCTGTAAGATTTTTCTTCCTTTAAAAAAGCATTAAAGACCCATCTGTTCCCCAGAACAATGTAAATAGATTGGAAGCTGGAAACATCATGTATTGTGTCATAACAGTCTAAGCGCCAGGATGCCCGTCGGGTGACAGTTATAGCGCTATAAAATAACGCCTATACATACATACATATCGCATGTAAATTATACTTAAGTATTTAAATGTTGCCTGTCTCTGCCGGCTTCGGAGTGAGGGGGATTTCGTTAAGGAGGCGGGTTTCAGAGGGGTGAAGAAGAAGCTCTCTAGTCTGGGGGTTGAGGTGGTTTGTGTTGCGCCACGCGCCGGGACTACTTTACCCTGTCACCCGGGATGCTCAGCTCATGCATGCCTCCTTGTGCGCCGGCTCGGGTCCCTTGTCAGTGGCGTGCAGGTGCTTGGTGCTTCCATGGATGCTCTGAGCTCTTCTTGCGGCTGCGTTTGGCAACCCGTGCCTGACTGTGATGGGGCAGGTGGGACTGCGATGTCGCCGTGCCACCTGCCCTTACTCTGGGAAGAGATGGTCCTGTGCAGTGAGAGCGCTCACGCCTGATTCTTGGTTTCCCGTTCCGACTTCCTTCCCATGTGGTGAGTGCCATTGTGCATGTGCATACATAATAATTAAAACTGAAAACAATATAACATCGAATAAACTCTGAAGACTGAACATTGTTGGCACATTCCTTGGGTTGCCTTAAATAAGGGCCTCTGTGACTGTGTGTAAATGAGTTGTAACATGTAACCCAATTCAGCCGAAAATACAGTCATGCTTTGCATTCTGTATAAAAGTTCCGAGTAAATAAAGTGCGAGTTTCTCTCATCCGTTTGTGGCAGTAGTTGTTATGTTTGTTTCCATCTCTCATAGTCCTAGTGCCAGTAAGCAGGCACAAACGCGTGTCTCGTTAATTCACTGACACAAGAGAACTGGCGCTCCCCTGCACACCGAACAAGTAGGGACATCAGAGGAGTGACTGGCCTCTGACTAGACACGAACTTGTCAGCACCAGCACCTTCGTCACTCGCCTGATTCACACAGTTTAGCTCAGTCATGCTGGTGCCAAATTGTATATTTGGGAGTGAGAGGATAAGGAGGGGCTGACGATCGACGGAGTGTTAAAAACAGTATCTGCGATAGGTTAAACATTAATTAAAATAAGTTTAAATGGCGTCACTGGAGTCAATTGAGAGGGCTGCTACGGTTTGCACGGCGAGCACGTTATGTAAACAGCTCCGTGTGAGTGCACCTCCGACCCAGCAAGAACTCCCTCAGTTCGGAGTGACACTGGACCAACAGGGCAACAGGGCAATTGGATATCTGACTATGGTTGCCCCCAACTTTTTGCCTGGTGTTTTGCTGGTTTCGACTTAGTTGACCTGGGACCCTGCTCTCTCTAAAATGGATTCCATGTACCCTAGGTACATATCTAATTGGTACTGGGCCACCTTATCAGACCCTGTAACTCAGGGCATAGGTGTACCCAGGGCCTACCAGGGGCTGCAGCATGTATTATGCCACCCCTGGCTGGCCATCTAAATCTGACACAACTGGCTGCACGACAGCTGGGGCAAAGTGGTGTAATAACCCTTGGCTGTAGATATAGTATACCTATATCTAACCCTAAAATGGACACATAGATTCCTATCAGTCACTCCTATGGCAGGCCTTAACAATCCTGAAGGCAGAGTGCGTGGAATCATGTGAGATGGTGCTCTGGCATGAGCTGAGCCCATCTGCAGCTTGCGGAACCAAGTCCTAATAGCTGTTCTATGATAACGCGTACCATATACTCTTAAGTGCATTATAATCCTCGCGGTTATTTGCTATCTTTGGTATCGCTTTATCAAAACATGTCGAGTAAGGTGTCATACGAATTGGAATACTAACCCCTCGCCAATTCTGGCGACGGGGTTAGCATTCCACCCTTCTAGAGGGACACGACATGTATGTGACTGTGAACCCCGGTTCAAGTTAACTCGAGCCTCAGCATCACAAAATGGATGCTGCCACCACAGACACAAGTCTGACCTCCTGCTGCTGGGAGTCCTTCCAGCGAGGGAGGCTTGGACAAAGGGTTTCCTGTCAGGGGCGGTGCTAGCACCATCCCAGACAGGGTTTTGTGTATCCTGGGTAGGCAGGGTTTTAGAGGAAGGTGACTGCAAGTGGCACCCCGGTGCTCACTATGCATCTGCCGGCTAGAACCAGTTCCAGGGGCACACCAGCCCCTGAGCTGGGGAAAGTTCGGCATGGGAGAGGGGTGTAACCACCCCACTTCCTGGTCCCACCCATGGGCAGGACCTAGTCGCGTGCCAGCCCCTTTTCCTAGTATAAAGATAGGAGCGGGCCCCCTTCCAAATTAGATCATCTTTGAATCCTGAAACTACTTTCTACGAAAGGAACTCTCGACTTCTTCTCAAGATTTCTCCCTTGTGACTAAGGAGTAGTCACCCTGCACCCGCAGGCACCATCTAAGAACACTGCGGTTTGCTGCACGTCCTTCCTCCGGAATCCGACCGACCAGCATGACGAGACCCGGCTTCCCTGGCACCTCTGACCTCTACCTACATCTTCAGCTCAGCTGAGATCCGTGGGTAAGACGAGACCTCGAGGGACCGGCCATCTTCAGAACTGCATGACGCTTATCCAGCACGACCGCCGAGGGATCCTCGAGTGAGTGCTTTGGGGTTCGAGAAGCCCTAACCCTGAGCAGCTCCAGCACCGAAGTCCAGCCCCCCAGCATCCACCAGATCTGCGTGGGGCCCTCCTGCTCTTTGCTGCTCACCGCGTTGTCCGGCTACTTGCCTGCTGGCTTGTGACCCTCTTGACGACGCTCCACGACGACAACACCGCTGGTCTGGTTGCTCCAGACTGGCCCTTGCTCCCCTCCAACAGAGGAGCACCCCGGGCCCTCCTGGTCCACTCCAGACGCCATTTTAAATCCACCGCGTGGGCTTGCATTTGCCAAGACTTGTTGCCCCAATCCTGGGTCCAGCGACGTCGACAGCAGATACCATTGTGGGACAGCTCGCACCTCCATCCTGGTCGCCGACAACGCCTCCTGGTCCGTGAGACTGCAGAGCCCAGCGTCGCCCACTCACCTGGTCGAGGTGACTCCATCCGGTGCCATCCTGGTGCCCATCTAATCACTGGCTAGTGATTCAGAACTTGGTCCCCTCTGCCTACAGGTGTCTTCCATCTTCGATCCAGGCTTGGATCCCTCCGAATCTCTTCACTGGTCGCCTGCCAGCAACTTCTTCTTTCAGGTTCCATAGACTGCAACGAGGATTCCCGACGTGTTTCCAGACCTATGCATCCGCAGCCCCTGGGCTAGGTAAACTCAGCATTTCGGTGTTCCAGCATAGCTTTGCTATCCAAAGGTCCAGATCCTTTTTCGTTTCAGCTCTACCTAGTCGGATTCGTCCGATAACACTAACTTTACAAAATCTAGCATCCATAGACTTTGTCCCGCATCCCGCGTGAGAGTGCACACTCTGCACCCGATCTCCCTAGGCCTCCTGCTAGTAATCTGAAGGTTCAGTAGTCAAGTCCTAGCTATCCCAAAGCCTATTAGAGTAGTACTTACCTGCTAGTAATTTCGCATTCCACTTTTAGAGTATATGGTTTTTCGTGCCCCTCGGGCATTTGTGTAAATTGTGCGACTTTGCGTATTTTCCTAGGAGCTTTGTATTGTGCTTAGCGCCCTGTCCTCATAAAGAGTCCATGGCTGTTGTGTTCTAAATAAATATACTTTTATTTTCATAACAACTTGTGTGGTGTCCTTTCACTTGGTGTTCAAGGGGTATATGTGATGGTATAACAGCTGGCTTAACACGCCCTCTAGAGTCTAGCCTAAAGACTGCTCTTGTCCATGCTACTAGGATAGCTGGTCTACGGTTGACTTACAACCAATCATCAATAAGGGTTGTTTGGACTGATACATAGTGATCACTAGAATAGTGAGCACTGCATATCAGGCCAACTTCTCACATTCACGAACAACAGGTGGACCTCCAGTCTCACGCCGAGGACCTGGAGAACCGCTCCCGGCGGCACAACATCAGGATTCGGGGAGTGAAGCAGGCTCCCGACACAGAAGACCTCTTCCATGTCACCCAAGGCCTCTTCAACCACATCCTGGGCCGACCGGCGGACTCAACGCTTCGGTTGGACAGGGCCCATAGGATGGGCCCGCCCAGGGCGGCCTCGTCCCAACCGGCCGACATCTTGGTCTGCGTGCAGGACTTCCGCACGAAGGAGGAGATCCTTAGCAAAGCGCGCCAGATGGGAACCATCTCATATGGTGCCCACTCGCCGACTCTATATCAGGACCTCGCCTCCATCACCCTGGAGAAACGACGGTCATTCCGACCGATCACGGCAGAACTGCGACGCGACATCCCATATAGCTGGGGTCACCCCTTTCGCCTGGTGTTGAAGCTGGACAACAAGGTTCACCAGTTGCGGTCTTTCAGGGATGCATGCAAATTGCTAGGCCTTGAGGAACCGACGGAGGATGACGATCAGCCCGGAGGGGGAGCAAATGGCACGGACGGCCCTGGGCAGAGAAAACAGCAACGGCGACGACGAAGACCGAGGCGCCCGGCCGCGCAAGAGATCGAAGATGGTCGCCGTGCTGCGGTAGAAACCGTAGCGCTGGGACTGGCAAACTCCGACAGCGGATAACCAACGATGAGGTGGCACGAGGGCTTTTGATGAGACTGTGGGGATTGGGGCCGACTGAGTCGGCGGCGGTGGCGGAGGTATTGGACTCCGACACATTCCCCCGAAGGTGTCCCAACCTCCTCGTCTACAACTATGGACGTTGGACAGGACTATTTTTGGTATTCAAGTTGAGGAAAGGGGATGGAGGGTGGTCTCCTTGGCAGGTGGAGGGTGGGGAGAGACTGTTTTGCTTCTTTGGCCAGTCAGGAAAAGGGGGTTTCTGGACTGGGAGAGACCTTTCCCATTCATCTCTGGATGAAGGACTATCAATGTTGGCATCTTGGGATTGCGGGGGGGGGTGGGGGGCTGTCAAGGGTTTTGTTCATTGTGGGGAGGGGGGTGGTGTTGGTAAGGGGGAGGAACTCCGGATCCAAGTGAATGTTGGACTAAAAGGGTGTGGCGAATTGCGCAGATCTGAGGGTCCTGGGTGGCCGGGGCAGCTGCGAGACAGGGCTTGGCTGATGTTTTGGCCACTGGAAGTTTTCTCAGAGAGCGTGTGGGGTATGACTCCTTATGCCTGCGACTGAGTTGAGTGTGCTCACGTTGAATGTGCGTGGGCACAGTCCGGTTAAGCGGCGAGAGGTGCTGTCCCTGCTGGAGAATTCAAAAGCAGATATCTGTCTCCTCCAGGAAACGCATTTTCTAACTAAGGATTGTCATAGGCTTAAATCCCGTCACTTTCCGACACCACTTTTTCTCATCCACGACCACAAAGACTGCTGGGGTGGCGCTCCTGGTGTCAAAGCGATTTAAGGGCAAGCAGTTACACCGGGGGACAGAGGTTAAAGGGCGACTCCTATCCTACAGGTTCTCACTGGGTGCTCACACCTTCACGGTGATTGCGGTTTATGCGCAATATGAGGGGCAGGAGAAGTTCTTCCACCAAGTGCTTACTGAAGCAGCGGCGGCACCTGATAGACACGTTCTGGTTGGGGGGGACCTCAATTTAGTTTTTGACAACCTACTTGACAGGTCAGCGCAGCGATCCACGCAGGCAGGCACTTTATCGGAGGGGGGACAGAACAGATTGTCAGAACTGGGTATGACGGACTTGTGGCGCTCCCTCCACCCGGACGACCGGGACTACACATATTACTCCAACGCCCACAAAACCTATGCGCGCCTAGATTATTTTCTAACATCCACTTCATTTAGAGCGCTGGCGTCAAGCGTTGAGATAGGAGCGGCAGCCCTTTCCGATCATGCACCACTCACAGCGGTGTTTACCTTTCCACCGGTGGGGCGCAGTGCCCGTTGCTGGAGGCTTAGGGACACGCTGCTGCACAGACAGGGGGTTGTGGCCAAGATCAAGGAAGCTATAGCTGAATACCTGGTACACAACACACCGACGGACACTTCACCTGCAACACATTGGGCAGCACTCAAGGCAGTCATACGGGGCGAGTTCATTGCAATCGCGGCAGCAGAAAATGCGGAGAGGGCCCGTAAGAGAGACGAGCTCTCTGCCCGCACGAAGGAATTGGAGCAGGTACACCAGAGGACCGGGGCGCCGCGGGTGTGGAATCAGTTGTGAGTGGCACGTCAACAGTTAGCAGCACTAGATCAAGATAGAGCAAAATGCGCGGCACTACGGGTACGACATGCATACTACACGGGAGGCGACAGATGCGGGAGGCTGTTGGGTCAGGCACTCCGCGAACAGCAGCAACGACACTCGGTGCAGGAAATACACACGCAGGACGGAGTCACAGTGACGGAGGACGGAGCTATAGCGCAGGCATTTATTGACTTTTATACCACACTATACGAGGGGGCTGCTCTGGATCCAGCGGACGGGGCGGCCTTCCTGGACTCTGTGTCCATACCCGCTTTATCGACGGAACAATCAGAACTCCTTGACAGGGAGATCCGTCCTGAAGAAGTCATTGCCGCGATCTCCCCTCTCAAGCTGGCCAAGGCGCCAGGACCGGATGGCTTCACCGCCGCCTTTTACAAAACATTCTGCCCCCAGGTTGCTCCGTTGTTGACTGCCCTCTTTAATTCCTTCTCGGAGCCCGGCGCCATCCCAAGAGATCTGATGAGTGCCATGATCTCGGTCATTCCCAAACCGGGGAAGGACCGAACGCAATGCGGGGCCTACCGCCCTATCTCGTTACTTAACGTAGATCTGAAGCTTTACACCAGTATACTGTCGAAGCGGCTGGGCCCACTTATGCCTGGTCTGATTGATCCGGACCAGACCGGCTTTATACCGGAGCGCCAGACGGTCGACAACACAAAAAGAGCACTCCACTTAGTGGAACGAGCCTCCAGGTTGCCAGGAGAGTTCATGATGTTGGCAATTGATGCGGAGAAGGCCTTCGATCATGTCCACTGGCCGTACTTGGAACAGGTGCTCATCAAGGCAGGGTTAGGCGCGAGATTTCGTACGTGTGTTCTGAACTGCTATACCTTCCCCATGGCGTTAGTTCGGGTGAATGGCTGCTCATCGTCCGTATTCCCCGTCGAACGCGGAACTCGGCAAGGGTGTCCACTCTCGCCCCTGCTCTTCGCGCTCTATATGGAACCCCTGGCGCAGGCCATGCGATCGCATCCGACCATTAAGCGGATTAAATTCGGGGCTGATATCCACACGATTAGCTTATACGCTGATGACGTCTTGCTTTCCTTTGCTTCCCCTGCGGCATCCCTGCTGGCCGGGGCGGCCATCCTGGATGCGTTGGCGAAGGCCTCTGGCTTTAAGGTGAACATGACGAAATCAGTAGCACTTGAACTTTCCTTGGAGGCACACACGCGGGCCTCCCTAGAAGCACAATTCCCCTTCCAATGGGCAGACGGTGCAGTCCCCTACCTGGGCATACAATTGGCGGCCACGCTACCAGAAACGGTGCGTCTCAACTACGCCAACCTTAGTCGCACTATCTGCGCGGAGGTCGGGCGGTGGCGGCACCTCCCACTATCTTGGCTGGGCCGAGTGGCAGCAGTAAAGATGACAATCCTCCCGCAAGTTTTATACGTTTTTCGGGCTAGCCCGCTCCGTCCCCCGGAGGGATGGATTCGCCGCACGCAATCGGAGCTGGCTCAGTTTGTGTGGAACGGGAAACGGCCCAGACTCAAGCTGAGGCTAGGGATGCTTCCCCCGGAGAGTGGTGGGCTTGGCCTGCCGGATTTGCGTCACTATTACCAGGCGACCCAACTCAGAACCCTAGTGGAATGGAGCAAATGGGAATCGGAGCGCCATTGGTTGTTCCAGGTCAAAGCGGTCGCGGGCGTCCACTCCAGGAGGTGCCTTTCCTGCAGCGACAACACCGACCCCCTAACCTATACGCCTCCTTCGTCACGAGGGTACCGCTAGAGGTATGGGATCGAACATGCGTCTTACATGACCTGACGACCTTCCCGTCTCCCCTCACACCCCTGTTAGAGAACCCTGACTTCGGCCCGGGTAGGGATGTCCAGGCCTTTGCACGGTGGCGCCCAGCAGGATGCCGATGCCTCTTTCACATGTATTCAGATGCGGGAGTGATGCCTTTTGAGGAATTCCGGAAGACCTATGACCGCCCGGAGGCTGAACACCTTAGTTATGTACAGGTCCGACATTGGGCGCTTCAACCCCAGATCCGTGGAGACGCTACACGCAAGCTCAGTAAATATGAATACTGGCTTCTCTCGCGCACCACAGATAAGCGACTCATTTCAGACATATATCGGCTCCTCTTGGACCGATACTCGCGCGTTTATAATGCAGGACGGGCTAGATGGGAGAGGGAACTGGGGCGGACTCTGCGCAACAAAGAATGGGAGGACATTTACTACCGCGCCACACACGCACGAGATGCGTGAGGTTTGGCACCTCACGCGAGATGCGTGAGATTCGGTATCTCACGCGGGATGCGTGAGGTTTGGCACATCACCCGAGATGCGTGAGGTTTGGCACCTCACGCGAGATGCGTGAGGTTTGGCACCTCACCCGAGATGCGTGAGGTTTGGCACCTCACCCGAGATGCGTGAGGTTTGACACCTCACCCGAGATGTGTGAGGTTCGGCACCTCACGCGAGATGCGTGAGGTTCGGCACCTCACGCGAGATGCGTGAGGTTCGGCACCTCACTCGAGATGCGTGAGGTTTTGCACGTCACCCGAGATGCGTGAGGTTTGGCACCTCACGCGAGATGCGTGAGGTTTGGCACCTCACTCGAGATGCGTGAGGTTTAGCACGTCACCCGAGATGCGTGAGGTTTGGCACCTCACGCGAGATGCGTGAGGTTTGGCACCTCACCCGAGATGCGTGAGGTTTGGCACCACACCCGAGATGCGTGAGGTTTGGCACCTCACCCGAGATGCGTGAGGTTTGGCACCTCATTTGAGATGCGTGAGGTTTGGCACCTCACTCGAGATACGTGAGGTTTGGCACCTCACGCGAGATGAGTGAGGTTTGGCACCTCACCCGAGATGCGTGAGGTTTGGCACGTCACCCGAGATGCGTGAGGTTTGGCACCTCACTCGAGATGCGTGAGGTTTAGCACCTCACGCGAGATGCGTGAGGTTCGGCACCTCACGCGAGATGCGTGAATTTCGGCACCTCACGTGAGATGCGTGAGGTTCTGCACCTCACGCGAGATGCGTGAGGTTCGGCACCTCATTCCGCACTTTGCGGGAATTCAAGCGCTTCAGGGCACCTTAGGGCTCCTGGGGACATCGCGCTGCGGTGTTGGTAGCCGCCATCTTGGCAGAGTGAGGGAACCAGGGAGTGCCGAATTGCTGGCGCCATCTTGGTTGGGGGGCTAGTGATCGCACTACAGGACTCTTGCGTCTGGAAGTGCATAAAAGCAGAACTTCCCCATCGACAGGTCAGACTTACATGACCATTGCGCGCTGCAGAATCTATTGCTGCATTGCTGTTTTAATTATTTTAAAATTAATCTACTTTACTGCGCGCTCGCGCTGTCGATCTTGGCGCTAGGCGCTACCTCTCTCATAGCGTGTTATTAGTACCACTCTTACCCGCACTATAATTGTGACCTCATTCCGCACTTTGCGGGAATTCGAGCGCTTCAGGGCACCTTAGGGCTCCTGGGGACATCGCGCTGCGGTGTTGGTAGCCGCCATCTTGGGTGAGTGAGGGAACCAGGGAGTGCCGAATTTCTGGCGCCATCTTGGTTGGGGGGCTAGTGATCGCACTACAGGACCATTGCGTCTGGAAGTGCATAAAAGCAGAACTTCCCCATCGACAGGTCAGACTTACATGACCATTGCGCGCTGCAGAATCTATTGCCGCATTGCTGTTTTAATTATTTTAAAATTAATCTACTTTACTGCGCGCTCGCGCTGTCGATCTTGGCGCTAGGCGCTACCTCTCTCATAGCGTGTTATTAGTACCACTCTTACCCGCACTATAATTGTGACCTCATTCCGCACTTTGCGGGAATTCGAGTGCTTCAGGGCACCTTAGGGCTCCTGGGGACATCGCGCTGCGGTGTTGGTAGCCGCCATCTTGGGTGAGTGAGGGAACCAGGGAGTGCCGAATTGCTGGCGCCATCTTGGTTGGGGGGCTAGTGATCGCACTACAGGACTCTTGCGTATACGGCTATATATGATGGACGCCCCTAAAGCGTGCAGCGTAGGCGCGCAGCGGGCGCGCCGGCGGAGCGCCGGAGGTGTGCCAGAGGTAAGCCCGTTTGCGCCCGTTCGCGCACAGGACGCGCCGGGCGCCGAAAGTTTTGCCTCTCAGAACCAAGATGTAACTTCTTACTCTTATTCCTGCGATGAACTTTTACGCCTTAATCTCGGTTCACTCAGTAACTGAAAGTATAATATCACCAGTAAGCACCCAGTTGCCTTGTCCTGTGGCTTGTTGAATGTGAGATCTCTCATCAAACACTGTGAAGAAATTGCGTTACTTATCGAGTCTTACCATCTAGACCTACTCTTCATGACAGAGACTTGGACAACACCGACTAGCTCGGTGGAACTGGGGACAGCTTGTCCCCCTGGCTTCAAAATAATGCATAATCCCAGGGTGGGAGCCAGAGGAGGTGGAACTGGATTAATTTTTAGGCAGACTCTTGACGTCTCCCAGCTTATCATCAAGGCAATCGCTGGGTGCGAAACATTGGGTTTCTCCATCAAGGACCAAGGAGGCGTGCTATTCACGGGTCTACTATGTTATAGACCCCCGGCTAGCTCGTTATCTGCTGTACCTGAGCTCATAGACTTAATATACGATCTCTCCCACTCCCACACAAAGTTGATGGTGTCAGGGGATTTCAATCTTTGGTCAGAGGGACCGACCAAGACGGCCTATGTAGAGCTGGTCCAAGCTTGTCATAATTTTGAGCTACAACAACTAGTACTCTCCAAAACCCATTCAAAGGGCCATATTCTTGATCTACTTTTTGCTGACGCTTGTCGAACGGCTATACGTGACGTCCTGCCTCAGTGTAGGACGGATCACGCCCTCGTCCAGTTCTCCCTCTCGTGCACTAGTGCTCCATTAAAGAAAGGGAGTGTGGGGGCACTAGAATGGGGAGACAATGGTCTAGACTCCTCGAACAAACGATCTTGCCCTCTCTGCTGCCAGATGGCTTTGTATTGGGAACGAATGTGGACATAAGTTACAAGACTCTCTGTCAGCGAATCTCGGCTTCTCTGGACTCTTTGGCCCCGCTGCGAAAAATCAAAGATAGGACTAATCTTGCTATGCCATGGTACTCGGAAGAACTTCGGCAGCTCAAGCTCCAATGTAAACAGGCTGAGCGGACCTGGAGGAAACAGTACCTGGAATCACATAGAGTCCTCTTCAAACAAGCACTGGCGTCCTATAAAATCCAGATCAAGCTTGCCAAAGCTAGATTCTTAGAAGAATCTTTGATGGCAGCTGTAAATAAATCTCAGGCCTTATTTAAGATCGTAAAGGACCTGGCCCATCCTGGCTGTACCAAAAATGTTATCCCGGCCTCTCAAGCTCTCTGTGATGCGCTAGCACAGGCCTTTGAGGATAAGATTGCCAACATCTTAAACAATCTTCCCTCGTCAACTGGCCGTGCTGTGCACGATTCCATCTCGTTTAAGAATAGGAAGGAGTGTACTAAATCAGGTGAGCTGAGCAACTTTCCTCTACCATCTTTTGAGGACTTCTGCTCTTTGGCTGACGGGGTGTCCTCTGCCTCACCTTCTGATCCTCTTCCACCCAAATTCTGGAAACTTTTTCGTGAAGAGCTGTTTCCCCCACTTTTTTCCATCTGTCGCCAGTCTCTCACTTCAGCACGGGTTCCAGTTTGCTGGAAATTGGCGGTGGTCTCCCCACTGCTTAAAAAGGAGAATCTGGACCCCACATGCCCAGCCAACTTTAGGCCCATCTCCCTCTTGCCATTCCCTATTAAAATTCTAGAGAAACTGGCCACAAAACATCTCTCCAACTTTCTTGAGACTACTGATTGTTTGGATGTGGCTCAGTTTGGGTTTAGACCGGCACATGGGACAGAGTCGGCATTGGTGACTGTTCTCGATGACCTTCGAACGCGTGCCAACCAGGGTCGAGCAGCCTTTTTAGTGCTGCTCGACATGTCGGCCGCGTTCGACACGGTCAGCCATGCAATCCTGGTCAGGGGACTGACGGAGGCTGGGGTGTCGGGCTTGGCCCTTGAATGGCTGGTGTCATATCTCGATCAAAGGCACCAGGTAGTTGCCCTGCCACCCTTTAAATCCAACATCAGGAGGGTTGGTCAGGGAGTACCCCAGGGCTCGGCCATCAGCCTCATTCTTTTCAATCTTTACCTCCGTCCCCTGATCAAGCTGATTAAATCTTTTGGCATAACAGTCACCAACTACGCCGATGACACCCAACTTGTCTTTTCGTTTGAGGGTAAGGACGGGGTGTCACAGGAGGTATCCATCGATGCATGAGCACCACAGCAGAATGGCTGGGTAACAACTCCCTACAATTTAACAGCTCGAAAACCGAGGTGCTACATTGCTCTATGGATCGGACCCACAGACCTTTACCACAGGGTTTTTGGCCTCCTGATTTCCAAGGTACTAGTCTGCCTGCCGAATCGGTTTGGAATTTGGGGGTAATGTGTAGTTCCGACTTACAGCTGGACACATCAGTGAACAAAACGGTGGCCACTTGTATGGCATTACTTGGATCATTGTGAAAGATTCTACCCTTGCTCCCGGTACAGGCCAGACCAGAGGTAGTGCGGAGCATAATTTTAAGTCGTCTCGACTACTGCAACGCACTGCTGCTGGGGGCACCAGTTACTCTGCTAGGAAAACTCCAACGAGTACAGAATTTTGCTGCCAAACTGGCACTCTCGCGACGCCGTCTGGACTCTTCTGCCAAGGCACTTAGGGACCTCCATTGGTTGCCAATCTCTCAACGGGTGAACTTCAAAATTTTGTGTTTGGTTTTTAGGGCTCTACACGGACAAGGCCCGTCTTCTCTGCAGGACCTTTTCTCATGGTACATCCCTCCAAGACCACTCCGGTCAGCCTCAGCTTACTTGGTGGTAGTACCCAAGTTTTTGAGGTCCCGGATGGGTGGTTGGTCCTTCAGGTTTACCGCAGCGCGGCTGTGGAATTCTCTACCGCTAGGCCTGAGGGGCCTGGAAGATTTTTCTTCCTTTAAAAAAGCATTAAAGACCCATCTGTTCCCCAGAACAATGTAAATAGATTGGAAGCTGGAAACATCATGTATTGTGTCATAACAGTCTAAGCGCCAGGATGCCCGTCGGGTGACAGTTATAGCGCTATAAAATAACGCCTATACATACATACATACATATCGCATGTAAATTATACTTAAGTATTTAAATGTTGCCTGTCTCTGCCGGCTTCGGAGTGAGGGGGATTTCGTTAAGGAGGCGGGTTTCAGAGGGGTGAAGAAGAAGCTCTCTAGTCTGGGGGTTGAGGTGGTTTGTGTTGCGCCACGCGCCGGGACTCCTTTACCCTGTCACCCGGGATGCTCAGCTCATGCATGCCTCCTTGTGCGCCGGCTCGGGTCCCTTGTCAGTGGCGTGCAGGTGCTTGGTGCTTCCATGGATGCTCTGAGCTCTTCTTGCGGCTGCGTTTGGCAACCCGTGCCTGACTGTGATAGGGCAGGTGGGACTGCGATGTCGCCGTGCCACCTGCCCTTACTCTGGGAAGAGATGGTCCTGTGCAGTGAGAGCGCTCAAGCCTGATTCTTGGTTTCCCGTTCCGACTTCCTTCCCATGTGGTGAGTGCCATTGTGCATGTGCATACATAATAATTAAAAATGAAAACAATATAACATCGAATAAACTCTGAAGACTGAACATTGTTGGCACATTCCTTGGGTTGCCTTAAATAAGGGCCTCTGTGACTGTGTGTAAATGAGTTGTAACATGTAACCCAATTCAGCCGAAAATACAGTCATGCTTTGCATTCTGTATAAAAGTTCCAAGTAAATAAAGTGCGAGTTTCTCTCATCCGTTTGTGGCAGTAGTTTGTATGTTTGTTTCCATCTCTCATAGTCCTAGTGCCAGTAAGCAGGCACAAACGCGTGTCTCGTTAATTCACTGACACAAGAGAACTGGCGCTCCCCTGCACACCGAACAAGTAGGGACATCAGAGGAGTGACTGGCCTCTGACTAGACACGAACTTGTCAGCACCAGCGCCTTCGTCACTCGCCTGATTCACACAGTTTAGCTCAGTCATGCTGGTGCCAAATTGTATATTTGGGAGTGAGAGGATAAGGAGGGGCTGACGATCGACGGAGTGTTAAAAACAGTATCTGCGATAGGTTAAACATTAATTAAAATAAGTTTAAATGGCGTCACTGGAGTCAATTGAGAGGGCTGCTACGGTTTGCACGGCGAGCACGTTATGTAAACAGCTCCGTGTGAGTGCACCTCCGACCCAGCAAGAACTCCCTCAGTTCGGAGTGACACTGGACCAACAGGGCAACAGGGCAATTGGATATCTGACTATGGTTGCCCCCAACTTTTTGCCTGGTGTTTTGCTGGTTTCGACTTAGTTGACCTGGGACCCTGCTCTCTCTAAAATGGATTCCATGTACCCTAGGTACATATCTAATTGGTACTGGGCCACCTTATCAGACCCTGTAACTCAGGGCATAGGTGTACCCAGGGCCTACCAGGGGCTGCAGCATGTATTATGCCACCCCTGGCTGGCCATCTAAATCTGACACAACTGGCTGCACGACAGCTGGGGCAAAGTGGTGTAATAACCCTTGGCTGTAGATATAGTATACCTATATCTAACCCTAAAATGGACACATAGATTCCTATCAGTCACTCCTATGGCAGGCCTTAACAATCCTGAAGGCAGAGTGCGTGGAATCATGTGAGATGGTGCTCTGGCATGAGCTGAGCCCATCTGCAGCTTGCGGAACCAAGTCCTAATAGCTGTTCTATGATAACGCGTACCATATACTCTTAAGTGCATTATAATCCTCGCGGTTATTTGCTATCTTTGGTATCGCTTTATCAAAACATGTCGAGTAAGGTGTCATACGAATTGGAATACTAACCCCTCGCCAATTCTGGCGACGGGGTTAGCATTCCACCCTTCTAGAGGGACACGACATGTATGTAACTGTGAACCCCGGTTCAAGTTAACTCGAGCCTCAGCATCACAAAATGGATGCTGCCACCACAGACACAAGTCTGACCTCCTGCTGCTGGGAGTCCCTCCAGCGAGGGAGGCTTGGACAAAGGGTTTCCTGTCAGGGGCGGTGCTAGCACCATCCCAGACAGGGTTTTGTGTATCCTGGGTAGGCAGGGTTTTAGAGGAAGGTGACTGAAAGTGGCACCCCGGTGCTCACTATGCATCTGCCGGCTAGAACCAGTTCCAGGGGCACACCAGCCCCTGAGCTGGGGAAAGTCCGGCATGGGAGAGGGGTGTAACCACCCCACTTCCTGGTCCCACCCATGGGCAGGACCTAGTCGCGTGCCAGCCCCTTTTCCTAGTATAAAGATAGGAGCGGGCCCCCTTCCAAATTAGATCATCTTTGAATCCTGAAACTACTTTGTACGAAAGGAACTCTCGACTTCTTCTCAAGATTTCTCCCTTGTGACTAAGGAGTAGTCACCCTGCACCCGCAGGCACCATCTAAGAACACTGCGGTTTGCTGCACGTCCTTCCTCCGGAATCCGACCGACCAGCATGACGAGACCCGGCTTCCCTGGCACCTCTGACCTCTACCTACATCTTCAGCTCAGCTGAGATCCGTGGGTAAGACGAGACCTTGAGGGACCGGCCATCTTCAGAACTGCATGACGCTTATCCAGCACGACCGCCGAGGGATCCTCGAGTGAGTGCTTTGGGGTTCGAGAAGCCCTAACCCTGAGCAGCTCCAGCACCGAAGTCCAGCCCCCCAGCATCCACCAGATCTGCGTGGGGCCCTCCTGCTCTTTGCTGCTCACCGCGTTGTCCGGCTACTTGCCTGCTGGCTTGTGACCCTCTTGACGACGCTCCACGACGACAACACCGCTGGTCTGGTTGCTCCAGACTGGCCCTTGCTCCCCTCCAACAGAGGAGCACCCCGGGCCCTCCTGGTCCACTCCAGACGCCATTTTAAATCCACCGCGTGGGCTTGCATTTGCCAAGACTTGTTGCCCCAATCCTGGGTCCAGCGACGTCGACAGCAGATACCATTGTGGGACAGCTCGCACCTCCATCCTGGTCGCCGACAACGCCTCCTGGTCCGTGAGACTGCAGAGCCCAGCGTCGCCCACTCACCTGGTCGAGGTGACTCCATCCGGTGCCATCCTGGTGCCCATCTAATCACTGGCTAGTGATTCAGAACTTGGTCCCCTCTGCCTACAGGTGTCTTCCATCTTCGATCCAGGCTTGGATCCCTCCGAATCTCTTCACTGGTCGCCTGCCAGCAACTTCTTCTTTCAGGTTCCATAGACTGCAACGAGGATTCCCGACGTGTTTCCAGACCTATGCATCCGCAGCCCCTGGGCTAGGTAAACTCAGCATTTCGGTGTTCCAGCATAGCTTTGCTATCCAAAGGTCCAGATCCTTTTTCGTTTCAGCTCTACCTAGTCGGATTCGTCCGATAACACTAACTTTACGAAATCTAGCATCCATAGACTTTATCCCGCATCCCGCGTGAGAGTGCACACTCTGCACCCGATCTCCCTAGGCCTCCTGCTAGTAATCGGAAGGTTCAGTAGTCAAGTCCTAGCGATCCCAAAGCCTATTAGAGTAGTACTTACCTGCTAGTAATTTCGCATTCCACTTTTAGAGTATATGGTTTTTCGTGCCCCTCGGGCATTTGTGTAAATTGTGCGACTTTGCGTATTTTCCTAGGAGCTTTGTATTGTGCTTAGCGCCCTGTCCTCATAAAGAGTCCATGGCTGTTGTGTTCTAAATAAATATACTTTTATTTTCATAACAACTTGTGTGGTGTCCTTTCACTTGGTGTTCAAGGGGTATATGTGATGGTATAACAGCTGGCTTAACACGCCCTCTAGAGTCTAGCCTAAAGACGGCTCTTGTCCATGCTACTAGGATAGCTGGTCTACGGTTGACTTACAACCAATCATCAATAAGGGTTGTTTGGACTGATACATAGTGATCACTAGAATAGTGAGCACTGCATATCAGGCCAACTTCTCACATTCACGACCAACAGGTGGACCTCCAGTCTCACGCCGAGGACCTGGAGAACCGCTCCCGGCGGCACAACATCAGGATTCGGGGAGTGAAGCAGGCTCCCGACACAGAAGACCTCTTCCATGTCACCCAAGGCCTCTTCAACCACATCCTGGGCCGACCGGCGGACTCAACGCTTCGGTTGGACAGGGCCCATAGGATGGGCCCGCCCAGGGCGGCCTCGTCCCAACCGGCCGACATCTTGGTCTGCGTGCAGGACTTCCGCACGAAGGAGGAGATCCTTAGCAAAGCGCGCCAGATGGGAACCATCTCATATGGTGCCCACTCGCCGACTCTATATCAGGACCTCGCCTCCATCACCCTGGAGAAACGACGGTCATTCCGACCGATCATGGCAGAACTGCGACGCGACATCCCATATAGCTGGGGTCACCCCTTTCGCCTGGTGTTGAAGCTGGACAACAAGGTTCACCAGTTGCGGTCTTTCAGGGATGCATGCAAATTGCTAGGCCTTGAGGAACCGACGGAGGATGACGATCAGCCCGGAGGGGGAGCAAATGGCACGGACGGCCCTGGGCAGAGAAAACGGCGACGACGAAGACCGAGGCGCCCGGCCGCGCAAGAGATCGAAGATGGTCGCCGTGCTGCGGTAGAAACCGTAGCGCTGGGACTGGCAAACTCCGACAGCGGATAACCAACGATAAGGTGGCACGAGGGCTTTTGATGAGACTGTGGGGATTGGGGCCGACTCAGTCGGCGGCGGTGGCGGAGGTATTGGACTCCGACACATTCCCCCGAAGGTGTCCCAACCTCCTCGTCTACAACTATGGACGTTGGACAGGACTATTTTTGGTATTCAAGTTGGGGAAAGGGGATGGAGGGTGGTCTCCTTGGCAGGTGGAGGGTGGGGAGAGACTGTTTTGCTTCTTTGGCCAGTCAGGAAAAGGGGGTTTCTGGACTGGGAGAGACCTTTCCCATTCATCTCTGGATGAAGGACTATCAATGTTGGCATCTTGGGATTGCGGGGGGGGGGTGGGGGGCTGTCAAGGGTTTTGTTCATTGTGGGGAGGGGGGTGGTGTTGGTAAGGGGGAGGAACTACGGATCCGAGTGAATGTTGGACTAAAAGGGTGTGGCGAATTGCGCAGATCTGAGGGTCCTGGGTGGCCGGGGCAGCTGCGAGACAGGGCTTGGCTGATGTTTTGGCCACTGGAAGTTTTCTCAGAGAGCGTGTGGGGTATGACTCCTTATGCCTGCGACTGAGTTGAGTGTGCTCACGTTGAATGTGCGTGGGCACAGTCTGGTTAAGCGGCGAGAGGTGCTGTCCCTGCTGGAGAATTCAAAAGCAGATATCTGTCTCCTCCAGGAAACGCATTTTCTAACTAAGGATTGTCATAGGCTTAAATCCCGTCACTTTCCGACACCACTTTTTCTCATCCACGACCACAAAGACTGCTGGGTGGCGCTCCTGGTGTCAAAGCGATTTAAGGGCAAGCAGTTACACCGGGGGACAGAAGTTAAAGGGCGACTCCTATCCTGCAGGTTCTCACTGGGTGCTCACACCTTCACGGTGATTGCGGTTTATGCGCCAAATGAGGGGCAGGAGAAGTTCTTCCACCAAGTGCTTACTGAAGCAGCGGCGGCACCTGATAGACACGTTCTGGTTGGGGGGGACCTCAATTTAGTTTTTGACAACCTACTTGACAGGTCAGCGCAGCGATCCACTTTATCGGAGGGGGGACAGAACAGATTGTCAGAACTGGGTATGACGGACTTGTGGCGCTCCCTCCACCCGGACGACCGGGACTACACATATTACTCCAACGCCCACAAAACCTATGCGCGCCTAGATTATTTTCTAACATCCACTTCATTTAGAGCGCTGGCGTCAAGCGTTGAGATAGGAGCGGCAGCCCTTTCCGATCATGCACCACTCACAGTGGTGTTTACCTTTCCACCGGTGGGGCGCAGTGCCCGTTGCTGGAGGCTTAGGGACACCCTGCTGCACAGACAGGGGGTTGTGGCCAAGATCAAGGAAGCTATAGCTGAATACCTGGTACACAACACACCGACGGACACTTCACATGCAACACATTGGGCAGCACTCAAGGCAGTCATACGGGGCGAGTTCATTGCAATCGCGGCAGCAGAAAATGCGGAGAGGGCCCGTAAGAGAGACGAGCTCTCTGCCCGCACGAAGGAATTGGAGCAGGTACACCAGAGGACCGGGGCGCCGCGGGTGTGGAAACAGTTGTGAGTGGCACGTCAACAGTTAGCAGCACTAGATCAAGATAGAGCAAAATGCGCGGCACTACGGGTACGACATGCATACTACACGGGAGGCGACAGATGCGGGAGGCTGTTGGGTCGGGCACTCCGCGAACAGCAGCAACGACACTCGGTGCAGGAAATACACACGCAGGACGGAGTCACAGTGACGGAGGACGGAGCTATAGCGCAGGCATTTATTGACTTTTATACCACACTATACGAGGGGGCTGCTCTGGATCCAGCGGACGGGGCGGCCTTCCTGGACTCTGTGTCCATACCCGCTTTATCGACGGAACAATCAGAACTCCTTGACAGGGAGATCCGTCCTGAAGAAGTCATTGCCGCGATCTCCCCTCTCAAGCTGGCCAAGGCGCCAGGACCGGATGGCTTCACCGCCGCCTTTTACAAAACATTCTGCCCCCAGGTTGCTCCGTTGTTGACTGCCCTCTTTAATTCCTTCTCGGAGCCCGGCGCCATCCCAAGAGATCTGATGAGTGCCATGATCTCGGTCATTCCCAAACCGGGGAAGGACCGAACGCAATGCGGGGCCTACCGCCCTATCTCGTTACTTAACGTAGATCTGAAGCTTTACACCAGTATACTGTCGAAGCGGCTGGGCCCACTTATGCCTGGTCTGATTGATCCGGACCAGGCCGGCTTTATACCGGAGCGCCAGACGGTCGACAACACAAAAAGAGCACTCCACTTAGTGGAACGAGCCTCCAGGTTGCCAGGAGAGTTCATGATGTTGGCAATTGATGCGGAGAAGGCCTTCGATCATGTCCACTGGCCGTACTTGGAACAGGTGCTCATCAAGGCAGGGTTAGGCGCGAGATTTCGTACGTGTGTTCTGAACTGCTATACCTTCCCCATGGCGTTAGTTCGGGTGAATGGCTGCTCATCGTCCGTATTCCCCGTCGAACGCGGAACTCGGCAAGGGTGTCCACTCTCGCCCCTGCTCTTCGCGCTCTATATGGAACCCCTGGCGCAGGCCATGCGATCGCATCCGACCATTAAGCGGATTAAATTCGGGGCTGATATCCACACGATTAGCTTATACGCTGATGACGTCTTGCTTTCCTTTGCTTCCCCTGCGGCATCCCTGCTGGCCGGGGCGGCCATCCTGGATGCGTTGGCGAAGGCCTCTGGCTTTAAGGTGAACATGACGAAATCAGAACCTTTCCTTGGAGGCACACACGCGGGCCTCCCTAGAAGCACAATTCCCCTTCCAATGGGCAGACGGTGCAGTCCCCTACCTGGGCATACAATTGGCGGCCACGCTACCAGAAACGGTGCGTCTCAACTACGCCAAACTTAGTCGCCCTATCCGCGCGGAGGTCGGGCGGTGGCGGCACCTCCCACTATCTTGGCTGGGCCGAGTAGCAGCAGTAAAGATGACAATCCTCCCGCAAGTTTTATACGTTTTTCGGGCTAGCCCGCTCCGTCCCCCGGAGGGATGGATTTGCCGCACGCAATCGGAGCTGGCTCAGTTTGTGTGGAACGGGAAACGGCCCAGACTCAGGCTGAGGCTAGGGATGCTTCCCCCGGAGAGTGGTGGGCTGGGCCTGCCGGATTTGCGTCACTATTACCAGGCGACCCAACTCAGAACCCTAGTGGAATGGAGCAAATGGGAATCGGAGCGCCATTGGTTGTTCCAGGTCCAAGCGGTCGCGGGCGTCCACTCCAGGAGGTGCCTTTCCTGCAGCGACAACACTGACCCCCTAACCTATACGCCTCCTTCGTCACGAGGGTACCGCTAGAGGTATGGGATCGAACATGCGTCTTACACGACCTGACGACCTTCCCGTCTCCCCTCACACCCCTGTTAGAGAACCCTGACTTCGGCCCGGGTAGGGATGTCCAGGCCTTTGCACGGTGGCGCCCAGCAGGATGCCGATGCCTCTTTCACATGTATTCAGATGCGGGAGTGATGCCTTTTGAGGAATTCCGGAAGACCTATGACCTCCCGGAGGCTGAACACCTTAGTTATCTACAGGTCCGACATTGGGCGCTTCAACCCCAGATCCGTGGAGACGCTACACGCAAGCTCAGTAAATATGAATACTGGCTTCTCTCGCGCACCACAGATAAGCGACTCATTTCAGACATATATCGGCTCCTCTTGGACAGATACTCGCGCGTTTATAATGCAGGATGGGCTAGATGGGAGAGGGAACTGGGGCGGACTCTGCGCAACAAAGAATGGGAGGACATTTACTACCGCGCCACACACACACGAGATGCGTGAGGTTTGGCACCTCACGCGAGATGCGTGAGATTCGGTATCTCACCCGGGATGCGTGAGGTTTGGCACATCACTCGAGATGCGTGAGGTTTGGCACCCCACTCGAGATGCGTGAGGTTTGGCACCTCACGCGAGATGCGTGAGGTTTGGCACCTCACCCGAGATGCGTGAGGTTTGGAACGTCACCAGAGATGCGTGAGGTTTGGCACCTCACTCGAGATGCGTGAGGTTTAGCACCTCACGCGAGATGCGCGAGGTTTAGCACCTCACGCGAGATGCGTGAGGTTCGGCACTCCACGCGAGATGCGTGAGGTTCTGCACCTCACGCGAGATGCGTGAGGTTCGGCACCTCATTCCGCACTTTGCGGGAATTCAAGCGCTTCAGGGCACCTTAGGGCTCCTGGGGACATCGCGCTGCGGTGTTGGTAGCCGCCATCTTGGCAGAGTGAGGGAACCAGGGAGTGCCGAATTGCTGGCGCCATCTTGGTTGGGGGGCTAGTGATCGCACTACAGGACTCTTGCGTCTGGAAGTGCATAAAAGCAGAACTTCCCCATCGACAGGTCAGACTTACATGACCATTGCGCGCTGCAGAATCTATTGCCGCATTGCTGTTTTAATTATTTTAAAATTAATCTACTTTACTGCGCGCTCGCGCTGTCGATCTTGGCGCTAGGCGCTACCTCTCTCATAGCGTGTTATTAGTACCACTCTTACCCGCACTATAATTGTGACCTCATTCCGCACTTTGCGGGAATTCGAGCGCTTCAGGGCACCTTAGGGCTCCTGGGGACATCGCGCTGCGGTGTTGGTAGCCGCCATCTTGGGTGAGTGAGGGAACCAGGGAGTGCCGAATTGCTGGCGCCATCTTGGTTGGGGGGCTAGTGATCGCACTACAGGACTCTTGCGTCTGGAAGTGCATAAAAGCAGAACTTCCCCATCGACAGGTCAGACTTACATGACCATTGCGCGCTGCAGAATCTATTGCCGCATTGCTGTTTTAATTATTTTAAAATTAATCTACTTTACTGCGCGCTCGCGCTGTCGATCTTGGCGCTAGGCGCTACCTCTCTCATAGCGTGTTATTAGTACCACTCTTACCCGCACTATAATTGTGACCTCATTCCGCACTTTGCGGGAATTCGAGTGCTTCAGGGCACCTTAGGGCTCCTGGGGACATCGCGCTGCGGTGTTGGTAGCCGCCATCTTGGGTGAGTGAGGGAACCAGGGAGTGCCGAATTGCTGGCGCCATCTTGGTTGGGGGGCTAGTGATCGCACTACAGGACTCTTGCGTATACGGCTATATATGATGGACGCCCCTAAAGCGCGCAGCGTAGGCGCGCAGCGGGCGCGCCAGAGGTAAGCCCGTTTGCGCCCGTTCGCGCACAGGACGCGCCGGGCGCCGAAAGTTTTGCCTCTCAGAACCAAGATGTAACTTCTTACTCTTATTCCTGCGATGAACTTTTACGCCTTAATCTCGGTTCACTCAGTAACTGAAAGTATAATATCACCAGTAAGCACCCAGTTGCCTTGTCCTGTGGCTTGTTGAATGTGAGATCTCTCATCAAACACTGTGAAGAAATTGCGTTACTTATCGAGTCTTACCATCTAGACCTACTCTTCATGACAGAGACTTGGACAACACCGACTAGCTCGGTGGAACTGGGGACAGCTTGTCCCCCTGGCTTCAAAATAATGCATAATCCCAGGGTGGGAGCCAGAGGAGGTGGAACTGGATTAATTTTTAGGCAGACTCTTGACGTCTCCCAGCTTATCATCAAGGCAATCGCTGGGTGCGAAACATTGGGTTTCTCCATCAAGGACCAAGGAGGCGTGCTATTCACGGGTCTACTATGTTATAGACCCCCGGCTAGCTCGTTATCTGCTGTACCTGAGCTCATAGACTTAATATACGATCTCTCCCACTCCCACGCAAAGTTGATGGTGTCAGGGGATTTCAATCTTTGGTCAGAGGGACCGACCAAGACGGCCTATGTAGAGCTGGTCCAAGCTTGTCATAATTTTGAGCTACAACAACTGGTACTCTCCAAAACCCATTCAAAGGGCCATATTCTTGATCTACTTTTTGCTGACGCTTGTCGAACGGCTATACGTGACGTCCTGCCTCAGTGTTGGACGGATCACGCCCTCGTCCAGTTCTCCCTCTCGTGCACTAGTGCTCCATTAAAGAAAGGGAGTGTGGGGGCACTAGAATGGGGAGACAATGGTCTAGACTCCTCGAACAAACGATCTTGCTCTCTCTGCTGCCAGATGGCTTTGTATTGGGAGCGAATGTGGACGTAAGTTACAAGACTCTCTTTCAGCGAATCTCGGCTTCTCTGGACTCTTTGGCCCCGCTGCGAAAAAGCAAAGATAGGACTAATCTTGCTATGCCATGGTACTCGGAAGAACTTCGGCAGCTCAAGCTCCAATGTAAACAGGCTGAGCGGACCTGGAGGAAACAGTACCTGGAATCACATAGAGTCCTCTTCAAACAAGCACTGGCGTCCTATAAAATCCAGATCAAGCTTGCCAAAGCTAGATTCTTAGAAGAATCTTTGATGGCAGCTGTAAATAAATCTCAGGCCTTATTTAAGATCGTAAAGGACCTGGCCCATCCTGGCTGTACCAAAAATGTTATCCCGGCCTCTCAAGCTCTCTGTGATTCGCTAGCACAGGCCTTTGAGGATAAGATTGCCAACATCTTAAACAATCTTCCCTCGTCAACTGGCCGTGCTGTGCACGATTCCATCTCGTTTAAGAATAGGAAGGAGTGTACTAAATCAGGTGAGCTGAGCAACTTTCCTCTACCATCTTTTGAGGACTTCTGCTCTTTGGCTGACGGGGTGTCCTCTGCCTCACCTTCTGATCCTCTTCCACCCAAATTCTGGAAACTTTTTCGTGAAGAGCTGTTTCCCCCACTTTTTTCCATCTGTCGCCAGTCTCTCACTTCAGCACGGGTTCCAGATTGCTGGAAATTGGTGGTGGTCTCCCCACTGCTTAAAAAGGAGAATCTGGACCCCACATGCCCAGCCAACTTTAGGCCCATCTCCCTCTTGCCATTCCCTATTAAAATTCTAGAGAAACTGGCCACAAAACATCTCTCCAACTTTCTTGAGACTACTGATTGTTTGGATGTGGCTCAGTTTGGGTTTAGACCGGCACATGGGACAGAGTCGGCATTGGTGACTGTTCTCGATGACCTTCGAACGCGTGCCGACCAGGGTCGAGCAGCCTTTTTAGTGCTGCTCGACATGTCGGCCGCGTTCGACACGGTCAGCCATGCAATCCTGGTCAGGGGACTGACGGAGGCTGGGGTGTCGGGCTTGGCCCTTGAATGGCTGGTGTCATATCTCGATCAAAGGCACCAGGTAGTTGCCCTGCCACCCTTTAAATCCAACATCAGGAGGGTTGGTCAGGGAGTACCCCAGGGCTCGGCCATCAGCCCCATTCTTTTCAATCTTTACCTCCGTCCCCTGATCAAGCTGATTAAATCTTTTGGCATAACAGTCACCAACTACGCCGATGACACCCAACTTGTCTTTTCGTTTGAGGGTAAGGACGGGGTGTCACAGGAGGTCTTCCATCGATGCATGAGCACCACGGCAGAATGGCTGGGTAACAACTCCCTACAATTTAACAGCTCGAAAACCGAGGTGCTACATTGCTCTATGGATCGGACCCACAGACCCCTACCACAGGGTTTTTGGCCTCCTGATTTCCAAGGTACTAGTCTGCCTGCCGAATCGGTTTGGAATTTGGGGGTAATGTGTAGTTCCGACTTACAGCTGGACACATCAGTGAACAAAACGGTGGCCACTTGTATGGCATTACTTGGATCATTGTGAAAGATTCTACCCTTGCTCCCGGTACAGGCCAGACCAGAGGTAGTGCGGAGCATAATTTTAAGTTGTCTCGACTACTGCAACGCACTGCTGCTGGGGGCACCAGTTACTCTGCTAGGAAAACTCCAACGAGTACAGAATTTTGCTGCCAAACTGGCACTCTCGCGACGCCGTCTGGACTCTTCTGCCAAGGCACTTAGGGACCTCCATTGGTTGCCAATCTCTCAACGGGTGAACTTCAAAGCTTTGTGTTCGGTTTTTAGGGCTCTACACGGACAAGGCCCGTCTTCTCTGCAGGACCTTTTCTCATGGTACATCCCTCCAAGACCACTCCGGTCAGCCTCAGCTTACTTGGTGGTAGTACCCAAGTTTTTGAGGTCCCGGATGGGTGGTTGGTCCTTCAGGTTTACCGCAGCGCGGCTGTGGAATTCTCTACCGCTAGGCCTGAGGGGCCTGGAAGATTTTTCTTCCTTTAAAAAAGCATTAAAGACCCATCTGTTCCCCAGAACAATGTAAATAGATTGGAAGCTGGAAACATCATGTATTGTGTCATAACAGTCTAAGCGCCAGGATGCCCGTCGGGTGACAGTTATAGCGCTATAAAATAACGCCTATACATACATACATACATATCGCATGTAAATTATACTTAAGTATTTAAATGTTGCCTGTCTCTGCCGGCTTCGGAGTGAGGGGGATTTCGTTAAGGAGGCGGGTTTCAGAGGGGTGAAGAAGAAGCTCTCTAGTCTGGGGGTTGAGGTGGTTTGTGTTGCGCCACGCGCCGGGACTCCTTTACCCTGTCACCCGGGATGCTCAGCTCATGCATGCCTCCTTGTGCGCCGGCTCGGGTCCCTTGTCAGTGGCGTGCAGGTGCTTGGTGCTTCCATGGATGCTCTGAGCTCTTCTTGCGGCTGCGTTTGGCAACCCGTGCCTGACTGTGATGGGGCAGGTGGGACTGCGATGTCGCCGTGCCACCTGCCCTTACTCTGGGAAGAGATGGTCCTGTGCAGTGAGAGCGCTCACGCCTGATTCTTGGTTTCCCGTTCCGACTTCCTTCCCATGTGGTGAGTGCCATTGTGCATGTGCATACATAATAATTAAAAATGAAAACAATATAACATCGAATAAACTCTGAAGACTGAACATTGTTGGCACATTCCTTGGGTTGCCTTAAATAAGGGCCTCTGTGACTGTGTGTAAATGAGTTGTAACATGTAACCCAATTCAGCCGAAAATACAGTCATGCTTTGCATTCTGTATAAAAGTTCCGAGTAAATAAAGTGCGAGTTTCTCTCATCCGTTTGTGGCAGTAGTTTGTATGTTTGTTTCCATCTCTCATAGTCCTAGTGCCAGTAAGCAGGCACAAACGCGTGTCTCGTTAATTCACTGACACAAGAGAACTGGCGCTCCCCTGCACACCGAACAAGTAGGGACATCAGAGGAGTGACTGGCCTCTGACTAGACACGAACTTGTCAGCACCAGCACCTTCGTCACTCGCCTGATTCACACAGTTTAGCTCAGTCATGCTGGTGCCAAATTGTATATTTGGGAGTGAGAGGATAAGGAGGGGCTGACGATCGACGGAGTGTTAAAAACAGTATCTGCGATAGGTTAAACATTAATTAAAATAAGTTTAAATGGCGTCACTGGAGTCAATTGAGAGGGCTGCTACGGTTTGCACGGCGAGCACGTTATGTAAACAGCTCCGTGTGAGTGCACCTCCGACCCAGCAAGAACTCCCTCAGTTCGGAGTGACACTGGACCAACAGGGCAACAGGGCAATTGGATATCTGACTATGGTTGCCCCCAACTTTTTGCCTGGCGTTTTGCTGGTTTCGACTTAGTTGACCTGGGACCCTGCTCTCTCTAAAATGGATTCCATGTACCCTAGGTACATATCTAATTGGTACTGGGCCACCTTATCAGACCCAGTAACTCAGGGCATAGGTGTACCCAGGGCCTACCAGGGGCTGCAGCATGTATTATGCCACCCCTGGCTGGCCATCTAAATCTGACACAACTGGCTGCACGACAGCTGGGGCAAAGTGGTGTAGTAACCCTTGGCTGTAGATATAGTATACCTATATCTAACCCTAAAATGGACACATAGATTCCTATCAGTCACTCCTATGGCAGGCCTTAACAATCCTGAAGGCAGAGTGCGTGGAATCATGTGAGATGGTGCTCTGGCATGAGCTGAGCCCATCTGCAGCTTGCGGAACCAAGTCCTAATAGCTGTTCTATGATAACGCGTACCATATACTCTTAAGTGCATTATAATCCTCGCGGTTATTTGCTATCTTTGGTATCGCTTTATCAAAACATGTCGAGTAAGGTGTCATACGAATTGGAATACTAACCCCTCGCCAATTCTGGCGACGGGGTTAGCATTCCACCCTTCTAGAGGGACACGACATGTATGTGACTGTGAACCCCGGTTCAAGTTAACTCGAGCCTCAGCATCACAAAATGGATGCTGCCACCACAGACACAAGTCTGACCTCCTGCTGCTGGGAGTCCTTCCAGCGAGGGAGGCTTGGACAAAGGGTTTCCTGTCAGGGGCGGTGCTAGCACCATCCCAGACAGGGTTTTGTGTATCCTGGGTAGGCAGGGTTTTAGAGGAAGGTGACTGCAAGTGGCACCCCGGTGCTCACTATGCATCTGCCGGCTAGAACCAGTTCCAGGGGCACACCAGCCCCTGAGCTGGGGAAAGTCCGGCATGGGAGAGGGGTGTAACCACCCCACTTCCTGGTCCCACCCATGGGCAGGACCTAGTCGCGTGCCAGCCCCTTTTCCTAGTATAAAGATAGGAGCGGGCCCCCTTCCAAATTAGATCATCTTTGAATCCTGAAACTACTTTCTACGAAAGGAACTCTCGACTTCTTCTCAAGATTTCTCCCTTGTGACTAAGGAGTAGTCACCCTGCACCCGCAGGCACCATCTAAGAACACTGCGGTTTGCTGCACGTCCTTCCTCCGGAATCCGACCGACCAGCATGACGAGACCCGGCTTCCCTGGCACCTCTGACCTCTACCTACATCTTCAGCTCAGCTGAGATCCGTGGGTAAGACGAGACCTTGAGGGACCGGCCATCTTCAGAACTGCATGACGCTTATCCAGCACGACCGCCGAGGGATCCTCGAGTGAGTGCTTTGGGGTTCGAGAAGCCCTAACCCTGAGCAGCTCCAGCACCGAAGTCCAGCCCCCCAGCATCCACCAGATCTGCGTGGGGCCCTCCTGCTCTTTGCTGCTCACCGCGTTGTCCGGCTACTTGCCTGCTGGCTTGTGACCCTCTTGACGACGCTCCACGACGACAACACCGCTGGTCTGGTTGCTCCAGACTGGCCCTTGCTCCCCTCCAACAGAGGAGCACCCCGGGCCCTCCTGGTCCACTCCAGACGCCATTTTAAATCCACCGCGTGGGCTTGCATTTGCCAAGACTTGTTGCCCCAATCCTGGGTCCAGCGACGTCGACAGCAGATACCATTGTGGGACAGCTCGCACCTCCATCCTGGTCGCCGACAACGCCTCCTGGTCCGTGAGACTGCAGAGCCCAGCGTCGCCCACTCACCTGGTCGAGGTGACTCCATCCGGTGCCATCCTGGTGCCCATCTAATCACTGGCTAGTGATTCAGAACTTGGTCCCCTCTGCCTACAGGTGTCTTCCATCTTCGATCCAGGCTTGGATCCCTCCGAATCTCTTCACTGGTCGCCTGCCAGCAACTTCTTCTTTCAGGTTCCATAGACTGCAACGAGGATTCCCGACGTGTTTCCAGACCTATGCATCCGCAGCCCCTGGGCTAGGTAAACTCAGCATTTCGGTGTTCCAGCATAGCTTTGCTATCCAAAGGTCCAGATCCTTTTTCGTTTCAGCTCTACCTAGTCGGATTCGTCCGATAACACTAACTTTACGAAATCTAGCATCCATAGACTTTGTCCCGCATCCCGCGTGAGAGTGCACACTCTGCACCCGATCTCCCTAGGCCTCCTGCTAGTAATCTGAAGGTTCAGTAGTCAAGTCCTAGCGATCCCAAAGCCTATTAAAGTAGTACTTACCTGCTAGTAATTTCGCATTCCACTTTTAGAGTATATGGTTTTTCGTGCCCCTCGGGCATTTGTGTAAATTGTGCGACTTTGCGTATTTTCCTAGGAGCTTTGTATTGTGCTTAGCGCCCTGTCCTCATAAAGAGTCCATGGCTGTTGTGTTCTAAATAAATATACTTTTATTTTCATAACAACTTGTGTGGTGTCCTTTCACTTGGTGTTCAAGGGGTATATATGATGGTATAACAGCTGGCTTAACACGCCCTCTAGAGTCTAGCCTAAAGACTGCTCTTGTCCATGCTACTAGGATAGCTGGTCTACGGTTGACTTACAACCAATCATCAATAAGGGTTGTTTGGACTGATACATAGTGATCACTAGAATAGTGAGCACTGCATATCAGGCCAACTTCTCACATTCACGACCAACAGGTGGACCTCCAGTCTCACGCCGAGGACCTGGAGAACCGCTCCCGGCGGCACAACATCAGGATTCGGGGATTGAAGCAGGCTCCCGACACAGAAGACCTCTTCCATGTCACCCAAGGCCTCTTCAACCACATCCTGGGCCGACCGGCGGACTCAACGCTTCGGTTGGACAGGGCCCATAGGATGGGCCCGCCCAGGGCGGCCTCGTCCCAACCGGCCGACATCTTGGTCTGCGTGCAGGACTTCCGCACGAAGGAGGAGATCCTTAGCAAAGCGCGCCAGATGGGAACCATCTCATATGGTGCCCACTCGCCGACTCTATATCAGGACCTCGCCTCCATCACCCTGGAGAAACGACGGTCATTCCGACCGATCACGGCAGAACTGCGACGCGACATCCCATATAGCTGGGGTCACCCCTTTCGCCTGGTGTTTAAGCTGGACAGCAAGGTTCACCAGTTGCGGTCTTTTAGGGATGCATGCAAATTGCTAGGCCTTGAGGAACCGACGGAGGATGACGATCAGCCCGGAGGGGGAGCAAATGGCACGGACGGCCCTGGGCAGAGAAAACAGCAACGGCGACGACGAAGACCGAGGCGCCCGGCCGCGCAAGAGATCGAAGATGGTCGCCGTGCTGCGGTAGAAACCGTAGCGCTGGGACTGGCAAACTCCAACAGCGGATAACCAACGATGAGGTGGCACGAGGGCTTTTGATGAGACTGTGGGGATTGGGGCCGACTGAGTCGGCGGTGGTGGCGGAGGTATTGGACTCCGACACATTCCCCCGAAGGTGTCCCAACCTCCTCGTCTACAACTATGGACGTTGGACAGGACTATTTTTGGTATTCAAGTTGGGGAAAGGGGATGGAGGGTGGTCTCCTTGGCAGGTGGAGGGTGGGGAGAGACTGTTTTGCTTCTTTGGCCAGTCAGGAAAAGGGGGTTTCTGGACTGGGAGAGACCTTTCCCATTCATCTCTGGATGAAGGACTATCAATGTTGGCATCTTGGGATTGCGGGGGGGGGCTGTCAAGGGTTTTGTTCATTGTGGGGAGGGGGGTGGTGTTGGTAAGGGGGAGGAACTACGGATCCGAGTGAATGTTGGACTAAAAGGGTGTGGCGAATTGCGCAGATCTGAGGGTCCTGGGTGGCCGGGGCAGCTGCGAGACAGGGCTTGGCTGATGTTTTGGCCACTGAAAGTTTTCTCAGAGAGCGTGTGGGGTATGACTCCTTATGCCTGCGACTGAGTTGAGTGTGCTCACGTTGAATGTGCGTGGGCACAGTCCGGTTAAGCGGCGAGAGGTGCTGTCCCTGCTGGAGAATTCAAAAGCAGATATCTGTCTCCTCCAGGAAACGCATTTTCTAACTAAGGATTGTCATAGGCTTAAATCCCGTCACTTTCCGACACCACTTTTTCTCATCCACGACCACAAAGACTGCTGGGGTGGCGCTCCTGGTGTCAAAGCGATTTAAGGGGAAGCAGTTACACCGGGGGACAGAGGTTAAAGGGCGACTCCTATCCTGCAGGTTCTCACTGGGTGCTCACACCTTCACGGTGATTGCTGTTTATGCGCCAAATGAGGGGCAGGAGAAGTTGTTCCACCAAGTGCTTACTGAAGCAGCGGCGGCACCTGATAGACACGTTCTGGTTGGGGGGGACCTCAATTTAGTTTTTGACAACCTACTTGACAGGTCAGCGCAGCGATTCACGCAGGCAGGCACTTTATCGGAGGGGGGACAGAACAGATTGTCAGAACTGGGTATGATGGACTTGTGGCGCTCCCTCCACCCGGACGACCGGGACTACACATATTACTCCAACGCCCACAAAACATATGCGCGCCTAGATTATTTTCTAACATCCACTTCATTTAGAGCGCTGGCGTCAAGCGTTGAGATAGGAGCGGCAGCCCTTTCCGATCATGCACCACTCACAGCGGTGTTTACCTTTCCACCGGTGGGGCGCAGTGCCCGTTGCTGGAGGCTTAGGGACACGCTGCTGCACAGACAGGGGGTTGTGGCCAAGATCAAGGAAGCTATAGCTGAATACCTGGTACACAACACACCGACGGACACTTCACATGCAACACATTGGGCAGCACTCAAGGCAGTCATACGGGGCGAGTTCATTGCAATCGCGGCAGCAGAAAATGCGGAGAGGGCCCGTAAGAGAGACGAGCTCTCTGCCCGCACGAAGGAATTGGAGCAGGTACACCAGAGGACCGGGGCGCCGCGGGTGTGGAAACAGTTGTGAGTGGCACGTCAACAGTTAGCAGCACTAGATCAAGATAGAGCAAAATGCGCGGCACTACGGGTACGACATGCATACTACACGGGAGGCGACAGATGCGGGAGGCTGTTGGGTCGGGCACTCCGCGAACAGCAGCAACGACACTCGGTGCAGGAAATACACACGCAGGACGGAGTCACAGTGACGGAGGACGGAGCTATAGCGCAGGCATTTATTGACTTTTATACCACACTATACGAGGGGGCTGCTCTGGATCCAGCGGACGGGGCGGCCTTCCTGGACTCTGTGTCCATACCCGCTTTATCGACGGAACAATCAGAACTCCTTGACAGGGAGATCCGTCCTGAAGAAGTCATTGCCGCGATCTCCCCTCTCAAGCTGGCCAAGGCGCCAGGACCGGATGGCTTCACCGCCGCCTTTTACAAAACATTCTGCCCCCAGGTTGCTCCGTTGTTGACTGCCCTCTTTAATTCCTTCTCGTAGCCCGGCGCCATCCCAAGAGATCTGATGAGTGCCATGATCTCGGTCATTCCCAAACCGGGGAAGGACCGAACGCAATGCGGGGCCTACCGCCCTATCTCGTTACTTAACGTAGATCTGAAGCTTTACACCAGTATACTGTCGAAGCGGCTGGGCCCACTTATGCCTGGTCTGATTGATCCGGACCAGGCCGGCTTTATACCGGAGCGCCAGACGGTCGACAACACAAAAAGAGCACTCCACTTAGTGGAACGAGCCTCCAGGTTGCCAGGAGAGTTCATGATGTTGGCAATTGATGCGGAGAAGGCCTTCGATCATGTCCACTGGCCGTACTTGGAACAGGTGCTCATCAAGGCAGGGTTAGGCGCGAGATTTCGTACGTGTGTTCTGAACTGCTATACCTTCCCCATGGCGTTAGTTCGGGTGAATGGCTGCTCATCGTCCGTATTCCCCGTCGAACGCGGAACTCGGCAAGGGTGTCCACTCTCGCCCCTGCTCTTCGCGCTCTATATGGAACCCCTGGCGCAGGCCATGCGATCGCATCCGACCATTAAGCGGATTAAATTCGGGGCTGATATCCACACGATTAGCTTATACGCTGATGACGTCTTGCTTTCCTTTGCTTCCCCTGCGGCATCCCTGCTGGCCGGGGCGGCCATCCTGGATGCGTTGGCGAAGGCCTCTGGCTTTAAGGTGAACATGACGAAATCAGAACCTTTCCTTGGAGGCACACACGCGGGCCTCCCTAGAAGCACAATTCCCCTTCCAATGGGCAGACGGTGCAGTCCCCTACCTGGGCATACAATTGGCGGCCACGCTACCAGAAACGGTGCGTCTCAACTACGCCAACCTTAGTCGCACTATCCGCGCGGAGGTCGGGCGGTGGCGGCACCTCCCACTATCTTGGCTGGGCCGAGTAGCAGCAGTAAAGATGACAATCCTCCCGCAAGTTTTATACGTTTTTCGGGCTAGCCCGCTCCGTCCCCCGGAGGGATGGATTCGCCGCACGCAATCGGAGCTGGCTCAGTTTGTGTGGAACGGGAAACGGCCCAGACTCAGGCTGAGGCTAGGGATGCTTCCCCCGGAGAGTGGTGGGCTGGGCCTGCCGGATTTGCGTCACTATTACCAGGCGACCCAACTCAGAACCCTAGTGGAATGGAGCAAATGGGAATCGGAGCGCCATTGGTTGTTCCAGGTCCAAGCGGTCGCGGGCGTCCACTCCAGGAGGTGCCTTTCCTGCAGCGACAACACTGACCCCCTAACCTATACGCCTCCTTCGTCACGAGGGTACCGCTAGAGGTATGGGATCGAACATGCGTCTTACACGACCTGACGACCTTCCCGTCTCCCCTCACACCCCTGTTAGAGAACCCTGACTTCGGCCCGGGTAGGGATGTCCAGGCCTTTGCACGGTGGCGCCCAGCAGGATGCCTATGCCTCTTTCACATGTATTCAGATGCGGGAGTGATGCCTTTTGAGGAATTCCGGAAGACCTATGACCTCCCGGAGGCTGAACACCTTAGTTATCTACAGGTCCGACATTGGGCGCTTCAACCCCAGATCCGTGGAGATGCTACACGCAAGCTCAGTAAATATGAATACTGGCTTCTCTCGCGCACCACAGATAAGCGACTCATTTCAGACATATATCGGCTCCTCTTGGACAGATACTCGCGCGTTTATAATGCAGGACGGGCTAGATGGGAGAGGGAACTGGGGCGGACTCTGCGCAACAAAGAATGGGAGGACATTTACTACCGCGCCACACACACACGAGATGCGTGAGGTTTGGCACCTCACGCGAGATGCGTGAGATTCGGTATCTCACCCGGGATGCGTGAGGTTTGGCACATCACTCGAGATGCGTGAGGTTTGGCACCTCAAGCGAGATGCGTGAGGTTTGGCACCTCACCCTAGATGCGTGAGGTTTAGCACCTCACCCGAGATGCGTGAGGTTTGGCACCTCACCCGAGATGCGTGAGGTTTGGCACCTCACCCGAGATGCGTGAGGTTCGCCACCTCACGCGAGATGTGTGAGGTTTGGCACCTCACCCGAGATGCGTGAGGTTTGGCACCTCACTCGAGATGCGTGAGGTTTGGAACCTCACTCGAGATGCGTGAGGTTTGGCACTCACGCGAGATGCGTGATGTTTGGCACCTCACCCGAGATGCGTGAGGTTTGGCACGTCACCCGAGATGCGTGAGGTTTGGCACCTCACTCGAGATGCGTGAGGTTTGGCACCCCACTCGAGATGCGTGAGGTTTGGCACCTCACGCGAGATGCGTGAGGTTTGGCACCTCACCCGAGATGCGTGAGGTTTGGCACGTCACCCGAGATGCGTGAGGTTTGGCACCTCACTCGAGATGCGTGAGGTTTAGCACCTCACGCAAGATGCGTGAGGTTCGGCATCTCACGCGAGATGCGCGAGGTTCGGCACTCCACGCGAGATGCGTGAGGTTCTGCACCTCACGCGAGATGCGTGAGGTTCGGCACCTCATTCCGCACTTTGCGGGAATTCAAGCGCTTCAGGGCACCTTAGGGCTCCTGGGGACATCGCGCTGCGGTGTTGGTAGCCGCCATCTTGGCAGAGTGAGGGAACCAGGGAGTGCCGAATTGCTGGCGCCATCTTGGTTGGGGGGCTAGTGATCGCACTACAGGACTCTTGCGTCTGGAAGTGCATAAAAGCAGAACTTCCCCATCGACAGGTCAGACTTACATGACCATTGCGCGCTGCAGAATCTATTGCCGCATTGCTGTTTTAATTATTTTAAAATTAATCTACTTTACTGCGTGCTCGCGCTGTCGATCTTGGCGCTAGGCGCTACCTCTCTCATAGCGTGTTATTAGTACCACTCTTACCCGCACTATAATTGTGACCTCATTCCGCACTTTGCGGGAATTCGAGCGCTTCAGGGCACCTTAGGGCTCCTGGGGACATCGCGCTGCGGTGTTGGTAGCCGCCATCTTGGGTGAGTGAGGGAACCAGGGAGTGCCGAATTGCTGGCGCCATCTTGGTTGGGGGGCTAGTGATCGCACTACAGGACTCTTGCGTCTGGAAGTGCATAAAAGCAGAACTTCCCCATCGACAGGTCAGACTTACATGACCATTGCGCGCTGCAGAATCTATTGCCGCATTGCTGTTTTAATTATTTTAAAATTAATCTACTTTACTGCGCGCTCGCGCTGTCGATCTTGGCGCTAGGCGCTACCTCTCTCATAGCGTGTTATTAGTACCACTCTTAACCGCACTATAATTGTGACCTCATTCCGCACTTTGCGGGAATTCGAGTGCTTCAGGGCACCTTAGGGCTCCTGGGGACATCGCGCTGCGGTGTTGGTAGCCGCCATCTTGGGTGAGTGAGGGAACCAGGGAGTGCCGAATTGCTGGCGCCATCTTGGTTGGGGGGCTAGTGATCGCACTACAGGACTCTTGCGTATACGGCTATATATGATGGACGCCCCTAAAGCGCGCAGCGTAGGCGCGCAGCGGGCGCGCCGGAGGTGCGCCAGAGGTAAGCCCGTTTGCGCCCGTTCGCGCACAGGACGCGCCGGGCGCCGAAAGTTTTGCCTCTCAGAACCAAGATGTAACTTCTTACTCTTATTCCTGCGATGAACTTTTACGCCTTAATCTCGGTTCACTCAGTAACTGAAAGTATAATATCACCAGTAAGCACCCAGTTGCCTTGTCCTGTGGCTTGTTGAATGTGAGATCTCTCATCAAACACTGTGAAGAAATTGCGTTATTTATCGAGTCTTACCATCTAGACCTACTCTTCATGACAGAGACTTGGACAACACCGACTAGCTCGGTGGAACTGGGGACAGCTTGTCCCCCTGGCTTCAAAATAATGCATAATCCCAGGGTGGGAGCCAGAGGAGGTGGAACTGGATTAATTTTTAGGCAGACTCTTGACGTCTCCCAGCTTATCATCAAGGCAATCGCTGGGTGCGAAACATTGGGTTTCTCCATCAAGGACCAAGGAGGCGTGCTATTCACGGGTCTACTATGTTATAGACCCCCGGCTAGCTCGTTATCTGCTGTACCTGAGCTCATAGACTTAATATACGATCTTTCCCACTCCCACGCAAAGTTGATGGTGTCAGGGGATTTCAATCTTTGGTCAGAGGGACCGACCAAGACGGCCTATGTAGAGCTGGTCCAAGCTTGTCATAATTTTGAGCTACAACAACTGGTACTCTCCAAAACCCATTCAAAGGGCCATATTCTTGATCTACATTTTGCTGACGCTTGTCGAACGGCTATACGTGACGTCCTGCCTCAGTGTTGGACGGATCACGCCCTCGTCCAGTTCTCCCTCTCGTGCACTAGTGCTCCATTAAAGAAAGGGAGTGTGGGGGCACTAGAATGGGGAGACAATGGTCTAGACTCCTCGAACAAACGATCTTGCTCTCTCTGCTGCCAGATGGCTTTGTATTGGGAGCGAATGTGGACGTAAGTTACAAGACTCTCTTTCAGCGAATCTCGGCTTCTCTGGACTCTTTGGCCCCGCTGCGAAAAAGCAAAGATAGGACTAATCTTGCTATGCCATGGTACTCGGAAGAACTTCGGCAGCTCAAGCTCCAATGTAAACAGGCTGAGCGGACCTGGAGGAAACAGTACCTGGAATCACATAGAGTCCTCTTCAAACAAGCACTGGCGTCCTATAAAATCCAGATCAAGCTTGCCAAAGCTAGATTCTTAGAAGAATCTTTGATGGCAGCTGTAAATAAATCTCAGGCCTTATTTAAGATCGTAAAGGACCTGGCCCATCCTGGCTGTACCAAAAATGTTATCCCGGCCTCTCAAGCTCTCTGTGATTCGCTAGCACAGGCCTTTGAGGATAAGATTGCCAACATCTTAAACAATCTTCCCTCGTCAACTGGCCGTGCTGTGCACGATTCCATCTCGTTTAAGAATAGGAAGGAGTGTACTAAATCAGGTGAGCTGAGCAACTTTCCTCTACCATCTTTTGAGGACTTCTGCTCTTTGGCTGACGGGGTGTCCTCTGCCTCACCTTCTGATCCTCTTCCACCCAAATTCTGGAAACTTTTTCGTGAAGAGCTGTTTCCCCCACTTTTTTCCATCTGTCGCCAGTCTCTCACTTCAGCACGGGTTCCAGATTGCTGGAAATTGGCGGTGGTCTCCCCACTGCTTAAAAAGGAGAATCTGGACCCCACATGCCCAGCCAACTTTAGGCCCATCTCCCTCTTGCCATTCCCTATTAAAATTCTAGAGAAACTGGCCACAAAACATCTCTCCAACTTTCTTGAGACTACTGATTGTTTGGATGTGGCTCAGTTTGGGTTTAGACCGGCACATGGGACAGAGTCGGCATTGGTGACTGTTCTCGATGACCTTCGAACGCGTGCCGACCAGGGTCGAGCAGCCTTTTTAGTGCTGCTCGACATGTCGGCCGCGTTCGACACGGTCAGCCATGCAATCCTGGTCAGGGGACTGACGGAGGCTGGGGTGTCGGGCTTGGCCCTTGAATGGCTGGTGTCATATCTCGATCAAAGGCACCAGGTAGTTGCCCTGCCACCCTTTAAATCCAACATCAGGAGGGTTGGTCAGGGAGTACCCCAGGGCTCGGCCATCAGCCCCATTCTTTTCAATCTTTACCTCCGTCCCCTGATCAAGCTGATTAAATCTTTTGGCATAACAGTCACCAACTACGCCGATGACACCCAACTTGTCTTTTCGTTTGAGGGTAAGGACGGGGTGTCACAGGAGGTCTTCCATCGATGCATGAGCACCACGGCAGAATGGCTGGGTAACAACTCCCTACAATTTAACAGCTCGAAAACCGAGGTGCTACATTGCTCTATGGATCGGACCCACAGACCCCTACCACAGGGTTTTTGGCCTCCTGATTTCCAAGGTACTAGTCTGCCTGCCGAATCGGTTTGGAATTTGGGGGTAATGTGTAGTTCCGACTTACAGCTGGACACATCAGTGAACAAAACGGTGGCCACTTGTATGGCATTACTTGGATCATTGTGAAAGATTCTACCCTTGCTCCCGGTACAGGCCAGACCAGAGGTAGTGCGGAGCATAATTTTAAGTCGTCTCGACTACTGCAACGCACTGCTGCTGGGGGCACCAGTTACTCTGCTAGGAAAACTCCAACGAGTACAGAATTTTGCTGCCAAACTGGCACTCTCGCGACGCCGTCTGGACTCTTCTGCCAAGGCACTTAGGGACCTCCATTGGTTGCCAATCTCTCAACGGGTGAACTTCAAAGCTTTGTGTTTGGTTTTTAGGGCTCTACACGGACAAGGCCCGTCTTCTCTGCAGGACCTTTTCTCATGGTACATCCCTCCAAGACCACTCCGGTCAGCCTCAGCTTACTTGGTGGTAGTACCCAAGTTTTTGAGGTCCCGGATGGGTGGTTGGTCCTTCAGGTTTACCGCAGCGCGGCTGTGGAATTCTCTACCGCTAGGCCTGAGGGGCCTGTAAGATTTTTCTTCCTTTAAAAAAGCATTAAAGACCCATCTGTTCCCCAGAACAATGTAAATAGATTGGAAGCTGGAAACATCATGTATTGTGTCATAACAGTCTAAGCGCCAGGATGCCCGTCGGGTCACAGTTATAGCGCTATAAAATAACGCCTATACATACATACATACATATCGCATGTAAATTATACTTAAGTATTTAAATGTTGCCTGTCTCTGCCGGCTTCGGAGTGAGGGGGATTTCGTTAAGGAGGCGGGTTTCAGAGGGGTGAAGAAGAAGCTCTCTAGTCTGGGGGTTGAGGTGGTTTGTGTTGCGCCACGCGCCGGGACTACTTTACCCTGTCACCCGGGATGCTCAGCTCATGCATGCCTCCTTGTGCGCCGGCTCGGGTCCCTTGTCAGTGGCGTGCAGGTGCTTGGTGCTTCCATGGATGCTCTGAGCTCTTCTTGCGGCTGCGTTTGGCAACCCGTGCCTGACTGTGATGGGGCAGGTGGGACTGCGATGTCGCCGTGCCACCTGCCCTTACTCTGGGAAGAGATGGTCCTGGCAGTGAGAGCGCTCACGCCTGATTCTTGGTTTCCCGTTCCGACTTCCTTCCCATGTGGTGAGTGCCATTGTGCATGTGCATACATAATAATTAAAAATGAAAACAATATAACATCGAATAAACTCTGAAGACTGAACATTGTTGGCACATTCCTTGGGTTGCCTTAAATAAGGGCCTCTGTGACTGTGTGTAAATGAGTTGTAACATGTAACCCAATTCAGCCGAAAATACAGTCATGCTTTGCATTCTGTATAAAAGTTCCGAGTAAATAAAGTGCGAGTTTCTCTCATCCGTTTGTGGCAGTAGTTGTTATGTTTGTTTCCATCTCTCATAGTCCTAGTGCCAGTAAGCAGGCACAAACGCGTGTCTCGTTAATTCACTGACACAAGAGAACTGGCGCTCCCCTGCACACCGAACAAGTAGGGACATCAGAGGAGTGACTGGCCTCTGACTAGACACGAACTTGTCAGCACCAGCACCTTCGTCACTCGCCTGATTCACACAGTTTAGCTCAGTCATGCTGGTGCCAAATTGTATATTTGGGAGTGAGAGGATAAGGAGGGGCTGACGATCGACGGAGTGTTAAAAACAGTATCTGCGATAGGTTAAACATTAATTAAAATAAGTTTAAATGGCGTCACTGGAGTCAATTGAGAGGGCTGCTACGGTTTGCACGGCGAGCACGTTATGTAAACAGCTCCGTGTGAGTGCACCTCCGACCCAGCAAGAACTCCCTCAGTTCGGAGTGACACTGGACCAACAGGGCAACAGGGCAATTGGATATCTGACTATGGTTGCCCCCAACTTTTTGCCTGGTGTTTTGCTGGTTTCGACTTAGTTGACCTGGGACCCTGCTCTCTCTAAAATGGATTCCATGTACCCTAGGTACATATCTAATTGGTACTGGGCCACCTTATCAGACCCTGTAACTCAGGGCATAGGTGTACCCAGGGCCTACCAGGGGCTGCAGCATGTATTATGCCACCCCTGGCTGGCCATCTAAATCTGACACAACTGGCTGCACGACAGCTGGGGCAAAGTGGTGTAATAACCCTTGGCTGTAGATATAGTATACCTATATCTAACCCTAAAATGGACACATAGATTCCTATCAGTCACTCCTATGGCAGGCCTTAACAATCCTGAAGGCAGAGTGCGTGGAATCATGTGAGATGGTGCTCTGGCATGAGCTGAGCCCATCTGCAGCTTGCGGAACCAAGTCCTAATAGCTGTTCTATGATAACGCGTACCATATACTCTTAAGTGCATTATAATCCTCGCGGTTATTTGCTATCTTTGGTATCGCTTTATCAAAACATGTCGAGTAAGGTGTCATACGAATTGGAATACTAACCCCTCGCCAATTCTGGCGACGGGGTTAGCATTCCACCCTTCTAGAGGGACACGACATGTATGTGACTGTGAACCCCGGTTCAAGTTAACTCGAGCCTCAGCATCACAAAATGGATGCTGCCACCACAGACACAAGTCTGACCTCCTGCTGCTGGGAGTCCTTCCAGCGAGGGAGGTTTGGACAAAGGGTTTCCTGTCAGGGGCGGTGCTAGCACCATCCCAGACAGGGTTTTGTGTATCCTGGGTAGGCAGGGTTTTAGAGGAAGGTGACTGCAAGTGGCACCCCGGTGCTCACTATGCATCTGCCGGCTAGAACCAGTTCCAGGGGCACACCAGCCCCTGAGCTGGGGAAAGTTCGGCATGGGAGAGGGGTGTAACCACCCCACTTCCTGGTCCCACCCATGGGCAGGACCTAGTCGCGTGCCAGCCCCTTTTCCTAGTATAAAGATAGGAGCGGGCCCCCTTCCAAATTAGATCATCTTTGAATCCTGAAACTACTTTCTACGAAAGGAACTCTCGACTTCTTCTCAAGATTTCTCCCTTGTGACTAAGGAGTAGTCACCCTGCACCCGCAGGCACCATCTAAGAACACTGCGGTTTGCTGCACGTCCTTCCTCCGGAATCCGACCGACCAGCATGACGAGACCCGGCTTCCCTGGCACCTCTGACCTCTACCTACATCTTCAGCTCAGCTGAGATCCGTGGGTAAGACGAGACCTCGAGGGACCGGCCATCTTCAGAACTGCATGACGCTTATCCAGCACGACCGCCGAGGGATCCTCGAGTGAGTGCTTTGGGGTTCGAGAAGCCCTAACCCTGAGCAGCTCCAGCACCGAAGTCCAGCCCCCCAGCATCCACCAGATCTGCGTGGGGCCCTCCTGCTCTTTGCTGCTCACCGCGTTGTCCGGCTACTTGCCTGCTGGCTTGTGACCCTCTTGACGACGCTCCACGACGACAACACCGCTGGTCTGGTTGCTCCAGACTGGCCCTTGCTCCCCTCCAACAGAGGAGCACCCCGGGCCCTCCTGGTCCACTCCAGACGCCATTTTAAATCCACCGCGTGGGCTTGCATTTGCCAAGACTTGTTGCCCCAATCCTGGGTCCAGCGACGTCGACAGCAGATACCATTGTGGGACAGCTCGCACCTCCATCCTGGTCGCCGACAACGCCTCCTGGTCCGTGAGACTGCAGAGCCCAGCGTCGCCCACTCACCTGGTCGAGGTGACTCCATCCGGTGCCATCCTGGTGCCCATCTAATCACTGGCTAGTGATTCAGAACTTGGTCCCCTCTGCCTACAGGTGTCTTCCATCTTCGATCCAGGCTTGGATCCCTCCGAATCTCTTCACTGGTCGCCTGCCAGCAACTTCTTCTTTCAGGTTCCATAGACTGCAACGAGGATTCCCGACGTGTTTCCAGACCTATGCATCCGCAGCCCCTGGGCTAGGTAAACTCAGCATTTCGGTGTTCCAGCATAGCTTTGCTATCCAAAGGTCCAGATCCTTTTTCGTTTCAGCTCTACCTAGTCGGATTCGTCCGATAACACTAACTTTACAAAATCTAGCATCCATAGACTTTGTCCCGCATCCCGCGTGAGAGTGCACACTCTGCACCCGATCTCCCTAGGCCTCCTGCTAGTAATCTGAAGGTTCAGTAGTCAAGTCCTAGCTATCCCAAAGCCTATTAGAGTAGTACTTACCTGCTAGTAATTTCGCATTCCACTTTTAGAGTATATGGTTTTTCGTGCCCCTCGGGCATTTGTGTAAATTGTGCGACTTTGCGTATTTTCCTAGGAGCTTTGTATTGTGCTTAGCGCCCTGTCCTCATAAAGAGTCCATGGCTGTTGTGTTCTAAATAAATATACTTTTATTTTCATAACAACTTGTGTGGTGTCCTTTCACTTGGTGTTCAAGGGGTATATGTGATGGTATAACAGCTGGCTTAACACGCCCTCTAGAGTCTAGCCTAAAGACTGCTCTTGTCCATGCTACTAGGATAGCTGGTCTACGGTTGACTTACAACCAATCATCAATAAGGGTTGTTTGGACTGATACATAGTGATCACTAGAATAGTGAGCACTGCATATCAGGCCAACTTCTCACATTCACGAACAACAGGTGGACCTCCAGTCTCACGCCGAGGACCTGGAGAACCGCTCCCGGCGGCACAACATCAGGATTCGGGGAGTGAAGCAGGCTCCCGACACAGAAGACCTCTTCCATGTCACCCAAGGCCTCTTCAACCACATCCTGGGCCGACCGGCGGACTCAACGCTTCGGTTGGACAGGGCCCATAGGATGGGCCCGCCCAGGGCGGCCTCGTCCCAACCGGCCGACATCTTGGTCTGCGTGCAGGACTTCCGCACGAAGGAGGATATCCTTAGCAAAGCGCGCCAGATGGGAACCATCTCATATGGTGCCCACTCGCCGACTCTATATCAGGACCTCGCCTCCATCACCCTGGAGAAACGACGGTCATTCCGACCGATCACGGCAGAACTGCGACGCGACATCCCATATAGCTGGGGTCACCCCTTTCGCCTGGTGTTGAAGCTGGACAACAAGGTTCACCAGTTGCGGTCTTTCAGGGATGCATGCAAATTGCTAGGCCTTGAGGAACCGACGGAGGATGACGATCAGCCCGGAGGGGGAGCAAATGGCACGGACGGCCCTGGGCAGAGAAAACAGCAACGGCGACGACGAAGACCGAGGCACCCGGCCGCGCAAGAGATCGAAGATGGTCGCCGTGCTGCGGTAGAAACCGTAGCGCTGGGACTGGCAAACTCCGACAGCGGATAACCAACGATGAGGTGGCACGAGGGCTTTTGATGAGGCTGTGGGGATTGGGGCCGACTGAGTCGGCGGCAGTGGCGGAGGTATTGGACTCCGACACATTCCCCCGAAGGTGTCCCAACCTCCTCGTCTACAACTATGGACGTTGGACAGGACTATTTTTGGTATTCAAGTTGGGGAAAGGGGATGGAGGGTGGTCTCCTTGGCAGGTGGAGGGTGGGGAGAGACTGTTTTGCTTCTTTGGCCAGTCAGGAAAAGGGGGTTTCTGGACTGGGAGAGACCTTTCCCATTCATCTCTGGATGAAGGACTATCAATGTTGGCATCTTGGGATTGCGGGGGGGGGTGGGGGGCTGTCAAGGGTTTTGTTCATTGTGGGGAGGGGGGTGGTGTTGGTAAGGGGGAGGAACTCCGGATCCAAGTGAATGTTGGACTAAAAGGGTGTGGCGAATTGCGCAGATCTGAGGGTCCTGGGTGGCCGGGGCAGCTGCGAGACAGGGCTTGGCTGATGTTTTGGCCACTGGAAGTTTTCTCAGAGAGCGTGTGGGGTATGACTCCTTATGCCTGCGACTGAGTTGAGTGTGCTCACGTTGAATGTGCGTGGGCACAGTCCGGTTAAGCGGCGAGAGGTGCTGTCCCTGCTGGAGAATTCAAAAGCAGATATCTGTCTCCTCCAGGAAACGCATTTTCTAACTAAGGATTGTCATAGGCTTAAATCCCGTCACTTTCCGACACCACTTTTTCTCATCCACGACCACAAAGACTGCTGGGGTGGCGCTCCTGGTGTCAAAGCGATTTAAGGGCAAGCAGTTACACCGGGGGACAGAGGTTAAAGGGCGACTCCTATCCTACAGGTTCTCACTGGGTGCTCACACCTTCACGGTGATTGCGGTTTATGCGCAATATGAGGGGCAGGAGAAGTTCTTCCACCAAGTGCTTACTGAAGCAGCGGCGGCACCTGATAGACACGTTCTGGTTGGGGGGGACCTCAATTTAGTTTTTGACAACCTACTTGACAGGTCAGCGCAGCGATCCACGCAGGCAGGCACTTTATCGGAGGGGGGACAGAACAGATTGTCAGAACTGGGTATGACGGACTTGTGGCGCTCCCTCCACCCGGACGACCGGGACTACACATATTACTCCAACGCCCACAAAACCTATGCGCGCCTAGATTATTTTCTAACATCCACTTCATTTAGAGCGCTGGCGTCAAGCGTTGAGATAGGAGCGGCAGCCCTTTCCGATCATGCACCACTCACAGCGGTGTTTACCTTTCCACCGGTGGGGCGCAGTGCCCGTTGCTGGAGGCTTAGGGACACGCTGCTGCACAGACAGGGGGTTGTGGCCAAGATCAAGGAAGCTATAGCTGAATACCTGGTACACAACACACCGACGGACACTTCACCTGCAACACATTGGGCAGCACTCAAGGCAGTCATACGGGGCGAGTTCATTGCAATCGCGGCAGCAGAAAATGCGGAGAGGGCCCGTAAGAGAGACGAGCTCTCTGCCCGCACGAAGGAATTGGAGCAGGTACACCAGAGGACCGGGGCGCCGCGGGTGTGGAATCAGTTGTGAGTGGCACGTCAACAGTTAGCAGCACTAGATCAAGATAGAGCAAAATGCGCGGCACTACGGGTACGACATGCATACTACACGGGAGGCGACAGATGCGGGAGGCTGTTGGGTCAGGCACTCCGCGAACAGCAGCAACGACACTCGGTGCAGGAAATACACACGCAGGACGGAGTCACAGTGACGGAGGACGGAGCTATAGCGCAGGCATTTATTGACTTTTATACCACACTATACGAGGGGGCTGCTCTGGATCCAGCGGACGGGGCGGCCTTCCTGGACTCTGTGTCCATACCCGCTTTATCGACGGAACAATCAGAACTCCTTGACAGGGAGATCCGTCCTGAAGAAGTCATTGCCGCGATCTCCCCTCTCAAGCTGGCCAAGGCGCCAGGACCGGATGGCTTCACCGCCGCCTTTTACAAAACATTCTGCCCCCAGGTTGCTCCGTTGTTGACTGCCCTCTTTAATTCCTTCTCGGAGCCCGGCGCCATCCCAAGAGATCTGATGAGTGCCATGATCTCGGTCATTCCCAAACCGGGGAAGGACCGAACGCAATGCGGGGCCTACCGCCCTATCTCGTTACTTAACGTAGATCTGAAGCTTTACACCAGTATACTGTCGAAGCGGCTGGGCCCACTTATGCCTGGTCTGATTGATCCGGACCAGACCGGCTTTATACCGGAGCGCCAGACGGTCGACAACACAAAAAGAGCACTCCACTTAGTGGAACGAGCCTCCAGGTTGCCAGGAGAGTTCATGATGTTGGCAATTGATGCGGAGAAGGCCTTCGATCATGTCCACTGGCCGTACTTGGAACAGGTGCTCATCAAGGCAGGGTTAGGCGCGAGATTTCGTACGTGTGTTCTGAACTGCTATACCTTCCCCATGGCGTTAGTTCGGGTGAATGGCTGCTCATCGTCCGTATTCCCCGTCGAACGCGGAACTCGGCAAGGGTGTCCACTCTCGCCCCTGCTCTTCGCGCTCTATATGGAACCCCTGGCGCAGGCCATGCGATCGCATCCGACCATTAAGCGGATTAAATTCGGGGCTGATATCCACACGATTAGCTTATACGCTGATGACGTCTTGCTTTCCTTTGCTTCCCCTGCGGCATCCCTGCTGGCCGGGGCGGCCATCCTGGATGCGTTGGCGAAGGCCTCTGGCTTTAAGGTGAACATGACGAAATCAGTAGCACTTGAACTTTCCTTGGAGGCACACACGCGGGCCTCCCTAGAAGCACAATTCCCCTTCCAATGGGCAGACGGTGCAGTCCCCTACCTGGGCATACAATTGGCGGCCACGCTACCAGAAACGGTGCGTCTCAACTACGCCAAACTTAGTCGCCCTATCCGCGCGGAGGTCGGGCGGTGGCGGCACCTCCCACTATCTTGGCTGGGCCGAGTAGCAGCAGTAAAGATGACAATCCTCCCGCAAGTTTTATACGTTTTTCGGGCTAGCCCGCTCCGTCCCCCGGAGGGATGGATTTGCCGCACGCAATCGGAGCTGGCTCAGTTTGTGTGGAACGGGAAACGGCCCAGACTCAGGCTGAGGCTAGGGATGCTTCCCCCGGAGAGTGGTGGGCTGGGCCTGCCGGATTTGCGTCACTATTACCAGGCGACCCAACTCAGAACCCTAGTGGAATGGAGCAAATGGGAATCGGAGCGCCATTGGTTGTTCCAGGTCCAAGCGGTCGCGGGCGTCCACTCCAGGAGGTGCCTTTCCTGCAGCGACAACACTGACCCCCTAACCTATACGCCTCCTTCGTCACGAGGGTACCGCTAGAGGTATGGGATCGAACATGCGTCTTACACGACCTGACGACCTTCCCGTCTCCCCTCACACCCCTGTTAGAGAACCCTGACTTCGGCCCGGGTAGGGATGTCCAGGCCTTTGCACGGTGGCGCCCAGCAGGATGCCGATGCCTCTTTCACATGTATTCAGATGCGGGAGTGATGCCTTTTGAGGAATTCCGGAAGACCTATGACCTCCCGGAGGCTGAACACCTTAGTTATCTACAGGTCCGACATTGGGCGCTTCAACCCCAGATCCGTGGAGACGCTACACGCAAGCTCAGTAAATATGAATACTGGCTTCTCTCGCGCACCACAGATAAGCGACTCATTTCAGACATATATCGGCTCCTCTTGGACAGATACTCGCGCGTTTATAATGCAGGATGGGCTAGATGGGAGAGGGAACTGGGGCGGACTCTGCGCAACAAAGAATGGGAGGACATTTACTACCGCGCCACACACACACGAGATGCGTGAGGTTTGGCACCTCACGCGAGATGCGTGAGATTCGGTATCTCACCCGGGATGCGTGAGGTTTGGCACATCACTCGAGATGCGTGAGGTTTGGCACCCCACTCGAGATGCGTGAGGTTTGGCACCTCACGCGAGATGCGTGAGGTTTGGCACCTCACCCGAGATGCGTGAGGTTTGGAACGTCACCAGAGATGCGTGAGGTTTGGCACCTCACTCGAGATGCGTGAGGTTTAGCACCTCACGCGAGATGCGCGAGGTTTAGCACCTCACGCGAGATGCGTGAGGTTCGGCACTCCACGCGAGATGCGTGAGGTTCTGCACCTCACGCGAGATGCGTGAGGTTCGGCACCTCATTCCGCACTTTGCGGGAATTCAAGCGCTTCAGGGCACCTTAGGGCTCCTGGGGACATCGCGCTGCGGTGTTGGTAGCCGCCATCTTGGCAGAGTGAGGGAACCAGGGAGTGCCGAATTGCTGGCGCCATCTTGGTTGGGGGGCTAGTGATCGCACTACAGGACTCTTGCGTCTGGAAGTGCATAAAAGCAGAACTTCCCCATCGACAGGTCAGACTTACATGACCATTGCGCGCTGCAGAATCTATTGCCGCATTGCTGTTTTAATTATTTTAAAATTAATCTACTTTACTGCGCGCTCGCGCTGTCGATCTTGGCGCTAGGCGCTACCTCTCTCATAGCGTGTTATTAGTACCACTCTTACCCGCACTATAATTGTGACCTCATTCCGCACTTTGCGGGAATTCGAGCGCTTCAGGGCACCTTAGGGCTCCTGGGGACATCGCGCTGCGGTGTTGGTAGCCGCCATCTTGGGTGAGTGAGGGAACCAGGGAGTGCCGAATTGCTGGCGCCATCTTGGTTGGGGGGCTAGTGATCGCACTACAGGACTCTTGCGTCTGGAAGTGCATAAAAGCAGAACTTCCCCATCGACAGGTCAGACTTACATGACCATTGCGCGCTGCAGAATCTATTGCCGCATTGCTGTTTTAATTATTTTAAAATTAATCTACTTTACTGCGCGCTCGCGCTGTCGATCTTGGCGCTAGGCGCTACCTCTCTCATAGCGTGTTATTAGTACCACTCTTACCCGCACTATAATTGTGACCTCATTCCGCACTTTGCGGGAATTCGAGTGCTTCAGGGCACCTTAGGGCTCCTGGGGACATCGCGCTGCGGTGTTGGTAGCCGCCATCTTGGGTGAGTGAGGGAACCAGGGAGTGCCGAATTGCTGGCGCCATCTTGGTTGGGGGGCTAGTGATCGCACTACAGGACTCTTGCGTATACGGCTATATATGATGGACGCCCCTAAAGCGCGCAGCGTAGGCGCGCAGCGGGCGCGCCAGAGGTAAGCCCGTTTGCGCCCGTTCGCGCACAGGACGCGCCGGGCGCCGAAAGTTTTGCCTCTCAGAACCAAGATGTAACTTCTTACTCTTATTCCTGCGATGAACTTTTACGCCTTAATCTCGGTTCACTCAGTAACTGAAAGTATAATATCACCAGTAAGCACCCAGTTGCCTTGTCCTGTGGCTTGTTGAATGTGAGATCTCTCATCAAACACTGTGAAGAAATTGCGTTACTTATCGAGTCTTACCATCTAGACCTACTCTTCATGACAGAGACTTGGACAACACCGACTAGCTCGGTGGAACTGGGGACAGCTTGTCCCCCTGGCTTCAAAATAATGCATAATCCCAGGGTGGGAGCCAGAGGAGGTGGAACTGGATTAATTTTTAGGCAGACTCTTGACGTCTCCCAGCTTATCATCAAGGCAATCGCTGGGTGCGAAACATTGGGTTTCTCCATCAAGGACCAAGGAGGCGTGCTATTCACGGGTCTACTATGTTATAGACCCCCGGCTAGCTCGTTATCTGCTGTACCTGAGCTCATAGACTTAATATACGATCTCTCCCACTCCCACGCAAAGTTGATGGTGTCAGGGGATTTCAATCTTTGGTCAGAGGGACCGACCAAGACGGCCTATGTAGAGCTGGTCCAAGCTTGTCATAATTTTGAGCTACAACAACTGGTACTCTCCAAAACCCATTCAAAGGGCCATATTCTTGATCTACTTTTTGCTGACGCTTGTCGAACGGCTATACGTGACGTCCTGCCTCAGTGTTGGACGGATCACGCCCTCGTCCAGTTCTCCCTCTCGTGCACTAGTGCTCCATTAAAGAAAGGGAGTGTGGGGGCACTAGAATGGGGAGACAATGGTCTAGACTCCTCGAACAAACGATCTTGCTCTCTCTGCTGCCAGATGGCTTTGTATTGGGAGCGAATGTGGACGTAAGTTACAAGACTCTCTTTCAGCGAATCTCGGCTTCTCTGGACTCTTTGGCCCCGCTGCGAAAAAGCAAAGATAGGACTAATCTTGCTATGCCATGGTACTCGGAAGAACTTCGGCAGCTCAAGCTCCAATGTAAACAGGCTGAGCGGACCTGGAGGAAACAGTACCTGGAATCACATAGAGTCCTCTTCAAACAAGCACTGGCGTCCTATAAAATCCAGATCAAGCTTGCCAAAGCTAGATTCTTAGAAGAATCTTTGATGGCAGCTGTAAATAAATCTCAGGCCTTATTTAAGATCGTAAAGGACCTGGCCCATCCTGGCTGTACCAAAAATGTTATCCCGGCCTCTCAAGCTCTCTGTGATTCGCTAGCACAGGCCTTTGAGGATAAGATTGCCAACATCTTAAACAATCTTCCCTCGTCAACTGGCCGTGCTGTGCACGATTCCATCTCGTTTAAGAATAGGAAGGAGTGTACTAAATCAGGTGAGCTGAGCAACTTTCCTCTACCATCTTTTGAGGACTTCTGCTCTTTGGCTGACGGGGTGTCCTCTGCCTCACCTTCTGATCCTCTTCCACCCAAATTCTGGAAACTTTTTCGTGAAGAGCTGTTTCCCCCACTTTTTTCCATCTGTCGCCAGTCTCTCACTTCAGCACGGGTTCCAGATTGCTGGAAATTGGTGGTGGTCTCCCCACTGCTTAAAAAGGAGAATCTGGACCCCACATGCCCAGCCAACTTTAGGCCCATCTCCCTCTTGCCATTCCCTATTAAAATTCTAGAGAAACTGGCCACAAAACATCTCTCCAACTTTCTTGAGACTACTGATTGTTTGGATGTGGCTCAGTTTGGGTTTAGACCGGCACATGGGACAGAGTCGGCATTGGTGACTGTTCTCGATGACCTTCGAACGCGTGCCGACCAGGGTCGAGCAGCCTTTTTAGTGCTGCTCGACATGTCGGCCGCGTTCGACACGGTCAGCCATGCAATCCTGGTCAGGGGACTGACGGAGGCTGGGGTGTCGGGCTTGGCCCTTGAATGGCTGGTGTCATATCTCGATCAAAGGCACCAGGTAGTTGCCCTGCCACCCTTTAAATCCAACATCAGGAGGGTTGGTCAGGGAGTACCCCAGGGCTCGGCCATCAGCCCCATTCTTTTCAATCTTTACCTCCGTCCCCTGATCAAGCTGATTAAATCTTTTGGCATAACAGTCACCAACTACGCCGATGACACCCAACTTGTCTTTTCGTTTGAGGGTAAGGACGGGGTGTCACAGGAGGTCTTCCATCGATGCATGAGCACCACGGCAGAATGGCTGGGTAACAACTCCCTACAATTTAACAGCTCGAAAACCGAGGTGCTACATTGCTCTATGGATCGGACCCACAGACCCCTACCACAGGGTTTTTGGCCTCCTGATTTCCAAGGTACTAGTCTGCCTGCCGAATCGGTTTGGAATTTGGGGGTAATGTGTAGTTCCGACTTACAGCTGGACACATCAGTGAACAAAACGGTGGCCACTTGTATGGCATTACTTGGATCATTGTGAAAGATTCTACCCTTGCTCCCGGTACAGGCCAGACCAGAGGTAGTGCGGAGCATAATTTTAAGTTGTCTCGACTACTGCAACGCACTGCTGCTGGGGGCACCAGTTACTCTGCTAGGAAAACTCCAACGAGTACAGAATTTTGCTGCCAAACTGGCACTCTCGCGACGCCGTCTGGACTCTTCTGCCAAGGCACTTAGGGACCTCCATTGGTTGCCAATCTCTCAACGGGTGAACTTCAAAGCTTTGTGTTCGGTTTTTAGGGCTCTACACGGACAAGGCCCGTCTTCTCTGCAGGACCTTTTCTCATGGTACATCCCTCCAAGACCACTCCGGTCAGCCTCAGCTTACTTGGTGGTAGTACCCAAGTTTTTGAGGTCCCGGATGGGTGGTTGGTCCTTCAGGTTTACCGCAGCGCGGCTGTGGAATTCTCTACCGCTAGGCCTGAGGGGCCTGGAAGATTTTTCTTCCTTTAAAAAAGCATTAAAGACCCATCTGTTCCCCAGAACAATGTAAATAGATTGGAAGCTGGAAACATCATGTATTGTGTCATAACAGTCTAAGCGCCAGGATGCCCGTCGGGTGACAGTTATAGCGCTATAAAATAACGCCTATACATACATACATACATATCGCATGTAAATTATACTTAAGTATTTAAATGTTGCCTGTCTCTGCCGGCTTCGGAGTGAGGGGGATTTCGTTAAGGAGGCGGGTTTCAGAGGGGTGAAGAAGAAGCTCTCTAGTCTGGGGGTTGAGGTGGTTTGTGTTGCGCCACGCGCCGGGACTCCTTTACCCTGTCACCCGGGATGCTCAGCTCATGCATGCCTCCTTGTGCGCCGGCTCGGGTCCCTTGTCAGTGGCGTGCAGGTGCTTGGTGCTTCCATGGATGCTCTGAGCTCTTCTTGCGGCTGCGTTTGGCAACCCGTGCCTGACTGTGATGGGGCAGGTGGGACTGCGATGTCGCCGTGCCACCTGCCCTTACTCTGGGAAGAGATGGTCCTGTGCAGTGAGAGCGCTCACGCCTGATTCTTGGTTTCCCGTTCCGACTTCCTTCCCATGTGGTGAGTGCCATTGTGCATGTGCATACATAATAATTAAAAATGAAAACAATATAACATCGAATAAACTCTGAAGACTGAACATTGTTGGCACATTCCTTGGGTTGCCTTAAATAAGGGCCTCTGTGACTGTGTGTAAATGAGTTGTAACATGTAACCCAATTCAGCCGAAAATACAGTCATGCTTTGCATTCTGTATAAAAGTTCCGAGTAAATAAAGTGCGAGTTTCTCTCATCCGTTTGTGGCAGTAGTTTGTATGTTTGTTTCCATCTCTCATAGTCCTAGTGCCAGTAAGCAGGCACAAACGCGTGTCTCGTTAATTCACTGACACAAGAGAACTGGCGCTCCCCTGCACACCGAACAAGTAGGGACATCAGAGGAGTGACTGGCCTCTGACTAGACACGAACTTGTCAGCACCAGCACCTTCGTCACTCGCCTGATTCACACAGTTTAGCTCAGTCATGCTGGTGCCAAATTGTATATTTGGGAGTGAGAGGATAAGGAGGGGCTGACGATCGACGGAGTGTTAAAAACAGTATCTGCGATAGGTTAAACATTAATTAAAATAAGTTTAAATGGCGTCACTGGAGTCAATTGAGAGGGCTGCTACGGTTTGCACGGCGAGCACGTTATGTAAACAGCTCCGTGTGAGTGCACCTCCGACCCAGCAAGAACTCCCTCAGTTCGGAGTGACACTGGACCAACAGGGCAACAGGGCAATTGGATATCTGACTATGGTTGCCCCCAACTTTTTGCCTGGCGTTTCGCTGGTTTCGACTTAGTTGACCTGGGACCCTGCTCTCTCTAAAATGGATTCCATGTACCCTAGGTACATATCTAATTGGTACTGGGCCACCTTATCAGACCCAGTAACTCAGGGCATAGGTGTACCCAGGGCCTACCAGGGGCTGCAGCATGTATTATGCCACCCCTGGCTGGCCATCTAAATCTGACACAACTGGCTGCACGACAGCTGGGGCAAAGTGGTGTAGTAACCCTTGGCTGTAGATATAGTATACCTATATCTAACCCTAAAATGGACACATAGATTCCTATCAGTCACTCCTATGGCAGGCCTTAACAATCCTGAAGGCAGAGTGCGTGGAATCATGTGAGATGGTGCTCTGGCATGAGCTGAGCCCATCTGCAGCTTGCGGAACCAAGTCCTAATAGCTGTTCTATGATAACGCGTACCATATACTCTTAAGTGCATTATAATCCTCGCGGTTATTTGCTAACTTTGGTATCGCTTTATCAAAACATGTCGAGTAAGGTGTCATACGAATTGGAATACTAACCCCTCGCCAATTCTGGCGACGGGGTTAGCATTCCACCCTTCTAGAGGGACACGACATGTATGTGACTGTGAACCCCGGTTCAAGTTAACTCGAGCCTCAGCATCACAAAATGGATGCTGCCACCACAGACACAAGTCTGACCTCCTGCTGCTGGGAGTCCTTCCAGCGAGGGAGGCTTGGACAAAGGGTTTCCTGTCAGGGGCGGTGCTAGCACCATCCCAGACAGGGTTTTGTGTATCCTGGGTAGGCAGGGTTTTAGAGGAAGGTGACTGCAAGTGGCACCCCGGTGCTCACTATGCATCTGCCGGCTAGAACCAGTTCCAGGGGCACACCAGCCCCTGAGCTGGGGAAAGTCCGGCATGGGAGAGGGGTGTAACCACCCCACTTCCTGGTCCCACCCATGGGCAGGACCTAGTCGCGTGCCAGCCCCTTTTCCTAGTATAAAGATAGGAGCGGGCCCCCTTCCAAATTAGATCATCTTTGAATCCTGAAACTACTTTCTACGAAAGGAACTCTCGACTTCTTCTCAAGATTTCTCCCTTGTGACTAAGGAGTAGTCACCCTGCACCCGCAGGCACCATCTAAGAACACTGCGGTTTGCTGCACGTCCTTCCTCCGGAATCCGACCGACCAGCATGACGAGACCCGGCTTCCCTGGCACCTCTGACCTCTACCTACATCTTCAGCTCAGCTGAGATCCGTGGGTAAGACGAGACCTTGAGGGACCGGCCATCTTCAGAACTGCATGACGCTTATCCAGCACGACCGCCGAGGGATCCTCGAGTGAGTGCTTTGGGGTTCGAGAAGCCCTAACCCTGAGCAGCTCCAGCACCGAAGTCCAGCCCCCCAGCATCCACCAGATCTGCGTGGGGCCCTCCTGCTCTTTGCTGCTCACCGCGTTGTCCGGCTACTTGCCTGCTGGCTTGTGACCCTCTTGACGACGCTCCACGACGACAACACCGCTGGTCTGGTTGCTCCAGACTGGCCCTTGCTCCCCTCCAACAGAGGAGCACCCCGGGCCCTCCTGGTCCACTCCAGACGCCATTTTAAATCCACCGCGTGGGCTTGCATTTGCCAAGACTTGTTGCCCCAATCCTGGGTCCAGCGACGTCGACAGCAGATACCATTGTGGGACAGCTCGCACCTCCATCCTGGTCGCCGACAACGCCTCCTGGTCCGTGAGACTGCAGAGCCCAGCGTCGCCCACTCACCTGGTCGAGGTGACTCCATCCGGTGCCATCCTGGTGCCCATCTAATCACTGGCTAGTGATTCAGAACTTGGTCCCCTCTGCCTACAGGTGTCTTCCATCTTCGATCCAGGCTTGGATCCCTCCGAATCTCTTCACTGGTCGCCTGCCAGCAACTTCTTCTTTCAGGTTCCATAGACTGCAACGAGGATTCCCGACGTGTTTCCAGACCTATGCATCCGCAGCCCCTGGGCTAGGTAAACTCAGCATTTCGGTGTTCCAGCATAGCTTTGCTATCCAAAGGTCCAGATCCTTTTTCGTTTCAGCTCTACCTAGTCGGATTCGTCCGATAACACTAACTTTACGAAATCTAGCATCCATAGACTTTGTCCCGCATCCCGCGTGAGAGTGCACACTCTGCACCCGATCTCCCTAGGCCTCCTGCTAGTAATCTGAAGGTTCAGTAGTCAAGTCCTAGCGATCCCAAAGCCTATTAAAGTAGTACTTACCTGCTAGTAATTTCGCATTCCACTTTTAGAGTATATGGTTTTTCGTGCCCCTCGGGCATTTGTGTAAATTGTGCGACTTTGCGTATTTTCCTAGGAGCTTTGTATTGTGCTTAGCGCCCTGTCCTCATAAAGAGTCCATGGCTGTTGTGTTCTAAATAAATATACTTTTATTTTCATAACAACTTGTGTGGTGTCCTTTCACTTGGTGTTCAAGGGGTATATATGATGGTATAACAGCTGGCTTAACACGCCCTCTAGAGTCTAGCCTAAAGACTGCTCTTGTCCATGCTACTAGGATAGCTGGTCTACGGTTGACTTACAACCAATCATCAATAAGGGTTGTTTGGACTGATACATAGTGATCACTAGAATAGTGAGCACTGCATATCAGGCCAACTTCTCACATTCACGACCAACAGGTGGACCTCCAGTCTCACGCCGAGGACCTGGAGAACCGCTCCCGGCGGCACAACATCAGGATTCGGGGATTGAAGCAGGCTCCCGACACAGAAGACCTCTTCCATGTCACCCAAGGCCTCTTCAACCACATCCTGGGCCGACCGGCGGACTCAACGCTTCGGTTGGACAGGGCCCATAGGATGGGCCCGCCCAGGGCGGCCTCGTCCCAACCGGCCGACATCTTGGTCTGCGTGCAGGACTTCCGCACGAAGGAGGAGATCCTTAGCAAAGCGCGCCAGATGGGAACCATCTCATATGGTGCCCACTCGCCGACTCTATATCAGGACCTCGCCTCCATCACCCTGGAGAAACGACGGTCATTCCGACCGATCACGGCAGAACTGCGACGCGACATCCCATATAGCTGGGGTCACCCCTTTCGCCTGGTGTTTAAGCTGGACAGCAAGGTTCACCAGTTGCGGTCTTTTAGGGATGCATGCAAATTGCTAGGCCTTGAGGAACCGACGGAGGATGACGATCAGCCCGGAGGGGGAGCAAATGGCACGGACGGCCCTGGGCAGAGAAAACAGCAACGGCGACGACGAAGACCGAGGCGCCCGGCCGCGCAAGAGATCGAAGATGGTCGCCGTGCTGCGGTAGAAACCGTAGCGCTGGGACTGGCAAACTCCAACAGCGGATAACCAACGATGAGGTGGCACGAGGGCTTTTGATGAGACTGTGGGGATTGGGGCCGACTGAGTCGGCGGTGGTGGCGGAGGTATTGGACTCCGACACATTCCCCCGAAGGTGTCCCAACCTCCTCGTCTACAACTATGGACGTTGGACAGGACTATTTTTGGTATTCAAGTTGGGGAAAGGGGATGGAGGGTGGTCTCCTTGGCAGGTGGAGGGTGGGGAGAGACTGTTTTGCTTCTTTGGCCAGTCAGGAAAAGGGGGTTTCTGGACTGGGAGAGACCTTTCCCATTCATCTCTGGATGAAGGACTATCAATGTTGGCATCTTGGGATTGCGGGGGGGGGGGCTGTCAAGGGTTTTGTTCATTGTGGGGAGGGGGGTGGTGTTGGTAAGGGGGAGGAACTACGGATCCGAGTGAATGTTGGACTAAAAGGGTGTGGCGAATTGCGCAGATCTGAGGGTCCTGGGTGGCCGGGGCAGCTGCGAGACAGGGCTTGGCTGATGTTTTGGCCACTGAAAGTTTTCTCAGAGAGCGTGTGGGGTATGACTCCTTATGCCTGCGACTGAGTTGAGTGTGCTCACGTTGAATGTGCGTGGGCACAGTCCGGTTAAGCGGCGAGAGGTGCTGTCCCTGCTGGAGAATTCAAAAGCAGATATCTGTCTCCTCCAGGAAACGCATTTTCTAACTAAGGATTGTCATAGGCTTAAATCCCGTCACTTTCCGACACCACTTTTTCTCATCCACGACCACAAAGACTGCTGGGGTGGCGCTCCTGGTGTCAAAGCGATTTAAGGGGAAGCAGTTACACCGGGGGACAGAGGTTAAAGGGCGACTCCTATCCTGCAGGTTCTCACTGGGTGCTCACACCTTCACGGTGATTGCTGTTTATGCGCCAAATGAGGGGCAGGAGAAGTTCTTCCACCAAGTGCTTACTGAAGCAGCGGCGGCACCTGATAGACACGTTCTGGTTGGGGGGGACCTCAATTTAGTTTTTGACAACCTACTTGACAGGTCAGCGCAGCGATTCACGCAGGCAGGCACTTTATCGGAGGGGGGACAGAACAGATTGTCAGAACTGGGTATGATGGACTTGTGGCGCTCCCTCCACCCGGACGACCGGGACTACACATATTACTCCAACGCCCACAAAACATATGCGCGCCTAGATTATTTTCTAACATCCACTTCATTTAGAGCGCTGGCGTCAAGCGTTGAGATAGGAGCGGCAGCCCTTTCCGATCATGCACCACTCACAGCGGTGTTTACCTTTCCACCGGTGGGGCGCAGTGCCCGTTGCTGGAGGCTTAGGGACACGCTGCTGCACAGACAGGGGGTTGTGGCCAAGATCAAGGAAGCTATAGCTGAATACCTGGTACACAACACACCGACGGACACTTCACATGCAACACATTGGGCAGCACTCAAGGCAGTCATACGGGGCGAGTTCATTGCAATCGCGGCAGCAGAAAATGCGGAGAGGGCCCGTAAGAGAGACGAGCTCTCTGCCCGCACGAAGGAATTGGAGCAGGTACACCAGAGGACCGGGGCGCCGCGGGTGTGGAAACAGTTGTGAGTGGCACGTCAACAGTTAGCAGCACTAGATCAAGATAGAGCAAAATGCGCGGCACTACGGGTACGACATGCATACTACACGGGAGGCGACAGATGCGGGAGGCTGTTGGGTCGGGCACTCCGCGAACAGCAGCAACGACACTCGGTGCAGGAAATACACACGCAGGACGGAGTCACAGTGACGGAGGACGGAGCTATAGCGCAGGCATTTATTGACTTTTATACCACACTATACGAGGGGGCTGCTCTGGATCCAGCGGACGGGGCGGCCTTCCTGGACTCTGTGTCCATACCCGCTTTATCGACGGAACAATCAGAACTCCTTGACAGGGAGATCCGTCCTGAAGAAGTCATTGCCGCGATCTCCCCTCTCAAGCTGGCCAAGGCGCCAGGACCGGATGGCTTCACCGCCGCCTTTTACAAAACATTCTGCCCCCAGGTTGCTCCGTTGTTGACTGCCCTCTTTAATTCCTTCTCGGAGCCCGGCGCCATCCCAAGAGATCTGATGAGTGCCATGATCTCGGTCATTCCCAAACCGGGGAAGGACCGAACGCAATGCGGGGCCTACCGCCCTATCTCGTTACTTAACGTAGATCTGAAGCTTTACACCAGTATACTGTCGAAGCGGCTGGGCCCACTTATGCCTGGTCTGATTGATCCGGACCAGGCCGGCTTTATACCGGAGCGCCAGACGGTCGACAACACAAAAAGAGCACTCCACTTAGTGGAACGAGCCTCCAGGTTGCCAGGAGAGTTCATGATGTTGGCAATTGATGCGGAGAAGGCCTTCGATCATGTCCACTGGCCGTACTTGGAACAGGTGCTCATCAAGGCAGGGTTAGGCGCGAGATTTCGTACGTGTGTTCTGAACTGCTATACCTTCCCCATGGCGTTAGTTCGGGTGAATGGCTGCTCATCGTCCGTATTCCCCGTCGAACGCGGAACTCGGCAAGGGTGTCCACTCTCGCCCCTGCTCTTCGCGCTCTATATGGAACCCCTGGCGCAGGCCATGCGATCGCATCCGACCATTAAGCGGATTAAATTCGGGGCTGATATCCACACGATTAGCTTATACGCTGATGACGTCTTGCTTTCCTTTGCTTCCCCTGCGGCATCCCTGCTGGCCGGGGCGGCCATCCTGGATGCGTTGGCGAAGGCCTCTGGCTTTAAGGTGAACATGACGAAATCAGAACCTTTCCTTGGAGGCACACACGCGGGCCTCCCTAGAAGCACAATTCCCCTTCCAATGGGCAGACGGTGCAGTCCCCTACCTGGGCATACAATTGGCGGCCACGCTACCAGAAACGGTGCGTCTCAACTACGCCAACCTTAGTCGCACTATCCGCGCGGAGGTCGGGCGGTGGCGGCACCTCCCACTATCTTGGCTGGGCCGAGTAGCAGCAGTAAAGATGACAATCCTCCCGCAAGTTTTATACGTTTTTCGGGCTAGCCCGCTCCGTCCCCCGGAGGGATGGATTCGCCGCACGCAATCGGAGCTGGCTCAGTTTGTGTGGAACGGGAAACGGCCCAGACTCAGGCTGAGGCTAGGGATGCTTCCCCCGGAGAGTGGTGGGCTGGGCCTGCCGGATTTGCGTCACTATTACCAGGCGACCCAACTCAGAACCCTAGTGGAATGGAGCAAATGGGAATCGGAGCGCCATTGGTTGTTCCAGGTCCAAGCGGTCGCGGGCGTCCACTCCAGGAGGTGCCTTTCCTGCAGCGACAACACTGACCCCCTAACCTATACGCCTCCTTCGTCACGAGGGTACCGCTAGAGGTATGGGATCGAACATGCGTCTTACACGACCTGACGACCTTCCCGTCTCCCCTCACACCCCTGTTAGAGAACCCTGACTTCGGCCCGGGTAGGGATGTCCAGGCCTTTGCACGGTGGCGCCCAGCAGGATGCCTATGCCTCTTTCACATGTATTCAGATGCGGGAGTGATGCCTTTTGAGGAATTCCGGAAGACCTATGACCTCCCGGAGGCTGAACACCTTAGTTATCTACAGGTCCGACATTGGGCGCTTCAACCCCAGATCCGTGGAGATGCTACACGCAAGCTCAGTAAATATGAATACTGGCTTCTCTCGCGCACCACAGATAAGCGACTCATTTCAGACATATATCGGCTCCTCTTGGACAGATACTCGCGCGTTTATAATGCAGGACGGGCTAGATGGGAGAGGGAACTGGGGCGGACTCTGCGCAACAAAGAATGGGAGGACATTTACTACCGCGCCACACACACACGAGATGCGTGAGGTTTGGCACCTCACGCGAGATGCGTGAGATTCGGTATCTCACCCGGGATGCGTGAGGTTTGGCACATCACCCGAGATGTGTGAGGTTTGGCACATCACCCGAGATGCGTGAGGTTTGGCACCTCAAGCGAGATGCGTGAGGTTTGGCACCTCACCCGAGATGCGTGAGGTTTGGCACCTCACCCGAGATGCGTGAGGTTTGGCACCTCACCCGAGATGCGTGAGGTTCGCCACCTCACGCGAGATGTGTGAGGTTTGGCACCTCACCCGAGATGCGTGAGGTTTGGCACCTCACTCGAGATGCGTGAGGTTTGGAACCTCACTCGAGATGCGTGAGGTTTGGCACTCACGCGAGATGCGTGAAGTTTGGCACCTCACCCGAGATGCGTGAGGTTTGGCACGTCACCCGAGATGCGTGAGGTTTGGCACCTCACTCGAGATGCGTGAGGTTTGGCACCCCACTCGAGATGCGTGAGGTTTGGCACCTCACGCGAGATGCGTGAGGTTTGGCACCTCACCCGAGATGCGTGAGGTTTGGCACGTCACCCGAGATGCGTGAGGTTTGGCACCTCACTCGAGATGCGTGGGGTTTAGCACCTCACGCAAGATGCGTGAGGTTCGGCATCTCACGCGAGATGCGCGAGGTTCGGCACTCCACGCGAGATGCGTGAGGTTCTGCACCTCACGCGAGATGCGTGAGGTTCGGCACCTCATTCCGCACTTTGCGGGAATTCAAGCGCTTCAGGGCACCTTAGGGCTCCTGGGGACATCGCGCTGCGGTGTTGGTAGCCGCCATCTTGGCAGAGTGAGGGAACCAGGGAGTGCCGAATTGCTGGCGCCATCTTGGTTGGGGGGCTAGTGATCGCACTACAGGACTCTTGCGTCTGGAAGTGCATAAAAGCAGAACTTCCCCATCGACAGGTCAGACTTACATGACCATTGCGCGCTGCAGAATCTATTGCCGCATTGCTGTTTTAATTATTTTAAAATTAATCTACTTTACTGCGTGCTCGCGCTGTCGATCTTGGCGCTAGGCGCTACCTCTCTCATAGCGTGTTATTAGTACCACTCTTACCCGCACTATAATTGTGACCTCATTCCGCACTTTGCGGGAATTCGAGCGCTTCAGGGCACCTTAGGGCTCCTGGGGACATCGCGCTGCGGTGTTGGTAGCCGCCATCTTGGGTGAGTGAGGGAACCAGGGAGTGCCGAATTGCTGGCGCCATCTTGGTTGGGGGGCTAGTGATCGCACTACAGGACTCTTGCGTCTGGAAGTGCATAAAAGCAGAACTTCCCCATCGACAGGTCAGACTTACATGACCATTGCGCGCTGCAGAATCTATTGCCGCATTGCTGTTTTAATTATTTTAAAATTAATCTACTTTACTGCGCGCTCGCGCTGTCGATCTTGGCGCTAGGCGCTACCTCTCTCATAGCGTGTTATTAGTACCACTCTTAACCGCACTATAATTGTGACCTCATTCCGCACTTTGCGGGAATTCGAGTGCTTCAGGGCACCTTAGGGCTCCTGGGGACATCGCGCTGCGGTGTTGGTAGCCGCCATCTTGGGTGAGTGAGGGAACCAGGGAGTGCCGAATTGCTGGCGCCATCTTGGTTGGGGGGCTAGTGATCGCACTACAGGACTCTTGCGTATACGGCTATATATGATGGACGCCCCTAAAGCGCGCAGCGTAGGCGCGCAGCGGGCGCGCCGGAGGTGCGCCAGAGGTAAGCCCGTTTGCGCCCGTTCGCGCACAGGACGCGCCGGGCGCCGAAAGTTTTGCCTCTCAGAACCAAGATGTAACTTCTTACTCTTATTCCTGCGATGAACTTTTACGCCTTAATCTCGGTTCACTCAGTAACTGAAAGTATAATATCACCAGTAAGCACCCAGTTGCCTTGTCCTGTGGCTTGTTGAATGTGAGATCTCTCATCAAACACTGTGAAGAAATTGCGTTATTTATCGAGTCTTACCATCTAGACCTACTCTTCATGACAGAGACTTGGACAACACCGACTAGCTCGGTGGAACTGGGGACAGCTTGTCCCCCTGGCTTCAAAATAATGCATAATCCCAGGGTGGGAGCCAGAGGAGGTGGAACTGGATTAATTTTTAGGCAGACTCTTGACGTCTCCCAGCTTATCATCAAGGCAATCGCTGGGTGCGAAACATTGGGTTTCTCCATCAAGGACCAAGGAGGCGTGCTATTCACGGGTCTACTATGTTATAGACCCCCGGCTAGCTCGTTATCTGCTGTACCTGAGCTCATAGACTTAATATACGATCTTTCCCACTCCCACGCAAAGTTGATGGTGTCAGGGGATTTCAATCTTTGGTCAGAGGGACCGACCAAGACGGCCTATGTAGAGCTGGTCCAAGCTTGTCATAATTTTGAGCTACAACAACTGGTACTCTCCAAAACCCATTCAAAGGGCCATATTCTTGATCTACTTTTTGCTGACGCTTGTCGAACGGCTATACGTGACGTCCTGCCTCAGTGTTGGACGGATCACGCCCTCGTCCAGTTCTCCCTCTCGTGCACTAGTGCTCCATTAAAGAAAGGGAGTGTGGGGGCACTAGAATGGGGAGACAATGGTCTAGACTCCTCGAACAAACGATCTTGCTCTCTCTGCTGCCAGATGGCTTTGTATTGGGAGCGAATGTGGACGTAAGTTACAAGACTCTCTTTCAGCGAATCTCGGCTTCTCTGGACTCTTTGGCCCCGCTGCGAAAAAGCAAAGATAGGACTAATCTTGCTATGCCATGGTACTCGGAAGAACTTCGGCAGCTCAAGCTCCAATGTAAACAGGCTGAGCGGACCTGGAGGAAACAGTACCTGGAATCACATAGAGTCCTCTTCAAACAAGCACTGGCGTCCTATAAAATCCAGATCAAGCTTGCCAAAGCTAGATTCTTAGAAGAATCTTTGATGGCAGCTGTAAATAAATCTCAGGCCTTATTTAAGATCGTAAAGGACCTGGCCCATCCTGGCTGTACCAAAAATGTTATCCCGGCCTCTCAAGCTCTCTGTGATTCGCTAGCACAGGCCTTTGAGGATAAGATTGCCAACATCTTAAACAATCTTCCCTCGTCAACTGGCCGTGCTGTGCACGATTCCATCTCGTTTAAGAATAGGAAGGAGTGTACTAAATCAGGTGAGCTGAGCAACTTTCCTCTACCATCTTTTGAGGACTTCTGCTCTTTGGCTGACGGGGTGTCCTCTGCCTCACCTTCTGATCCTCTTCCACCCAAATTCTGGAAACTTTTTCGTGAAGAGCTGTTTCCCCCACTTTTTTCCATCTGTCGCCAGTCTCTCACTTCAGCACGGGTTCCAGTTTGCTGGAAATTGGCGGTGGTCTCCCCACTGCTTAAAAAGGAGAATCTGGACCCCACATGCCCAGCCAACTTTAGGCCCATCTCCCTCTTGCCATTCCCTATTAAAATTCTAGAGAAACTGGCCACAAAACATCTCTCCAACTTTCTTGAGACTACTGATTGTTTGGATGTGGCTCAGTTTGGGTTTAGACCGGCACATGGGACAGAGTCGGCATTGGTGACTGTTCTCGATGACCTTCGAACGCGTGCCAACCAGGGTCGAGCAGCCTTTTTAGTGCTGCTCGACATGTCGGCCGCGTTCGACACGGTCAGCCATGCAATCCTGGTCAGGGGACTGACGGAGGCTGGGGTGTCGGGCTTGGCCCTTGAATGGCTGGTGTCATATCTCGATCAAAGGCACCAGGTAGTTGCCCTGCCACCCTTTAAATCCAACATCAGGAGGGTTGGTCAGGGAGTACCCCAGGGCTCGGCCATCAGCCTCATTCTTTTCAATCTTTACCTCCGTCCCCTGATCAAGCTGATTAAATCTTTTGGCATAACAGTCACCAACTACGCCGATGACACCCAACTTGTCTTTTCGTTTGAGGGTAAGGACGGGGTGTCACAGGAGGTCTTCCATCGATGCATGAGCACCACAGCAGAATGGCTGGGTAACAACTCCCTACAATTTAACAGCTCGAAAACCGAGGTGCTACATTGCTCTATGGATCGGACCCACAGACCTTTACCACAGGGTTTTTGGCCTCCTGATTTCCAAGGTACTAGTCTGCCTGCCGAATCGGTTTGGAATTTGGGGGTAATGTGTAGTTCCGACTTACAGCTGGACACATCAGTGAACAAAACGGTGGCCACTTGTATGGCATTACTTGGATCATTGTGAAAGATTCTACCCTTGCTCCCGGTACAGGCCAGACCAGAGGTAGTGCGGAGCATAATTTTAAGTCGTCTCGACTACTGCAACGCACTGCTGCTGGGGGCACCAGTTACTCTGCTAGGAAAACTCCAACGAGTACAGAATTTTGCTGCCAAACTGGCACTCTCGCGACGCCGTCTGGACTCTTCTGCCAAGGCACTTAGGGACCTCCATTGGTTGCCAATCTCTCAACGGGTGAACTTCAAAATTTTGTGTTTGGTTTTTAGGGCTCTACACGGACAAGGCCCGTCTTCTCTGCAGGACCTTTTCTCATGGTACATCCCTCCAAGACCACTCCGGTCAGCCTCAGCTTACTTGGTGGTAGTACCCAAGTTTTTGAGGTCCCGGATGGGTGGTTGGTCCTTCAGGTTTACCGCAGCGCGGCTGTGGAATTCTCTACCGCTAGGCCTGAGGGGCCTGGAAGATTTTTCTTCCTTTAAAAAAGCATTAAAGACCCATCTGTTCCCCAGAACAATGTAAATAGATTGGAAGCTGGAAACATCATGTATTGTGTCATAACAGTCTAAGCGCCAGGATGCCTGTCGGGTGACAGTTATAGCGCTATAAAATAACGCCTATACATACATACATACATATCGCATGTAAATTATACTTAAGTATTTAAATGTTGCCTGTCTCTGCCGGCTTCGGAGTGAGGGGGATTTCGTTAAGGAGGCGGGTTTCAGAGGGGTGAAGAAGAAGCTCTCTAGTCTGGGGGTTGAGGTGGTTTGTGTTGCGCCACGCGCCGGGACTCCTTTACCCTGTCACCCGGGATGCTCAGCTCATGCATGCCTCCTTGTGCGCCGGCTCGGGTCCCTTGTCAGTGGCGTGCAGGTGCTTGGTGCTTCCATGGATGCTCTGAGCTCTTCTTGCGGCTGCGTTTGGCAACCCGTGCCTGACTGTGATGGGGCAGGTGGGACTGCGATGTCGCCGTGCCACCTGCCCTTACTCTGGGAAGAGATGGTCCTGTGCAGTGAGAGCGCTCAAGCCTGATTCTTGGTTTCCCGTTCCGACTTCCTTCCCATGTGGTGAGTGCCATTGTGCATGTGCATACATAATAATTAAAAATGAAAACAATATAACATCGAATAAACTCTGAAGACTGAACATTGTTGGCACATTCCTTGGGTTGCCTTAAATAAGGGCCTCTGTGACTGTGTGTAAATGAGTTGTAACATGTAACCCAATTCAGCCGAAAATACAGTCATGCTTTGCATTCTGTATAAAAGTTCCAAGTAAATAAAGTGCGAGTTTCTCTCATCCGTTTGTGGCAGTAGTTTGTATGTTTGTTTCCATCTCTCATAGTCCTAGTGCCAGTAAGCAGGCACAAACGCGTGTCTCGTTAATTCACTGACACAAGAGAACTGGCGCTCCCCTGCACACCGAACAAGTAGGGACATCAGAGGAGTGACTGGCCTCTGACTAGACACGAACTTGTCAGCACCAGCGCCTTCGTCACTCGCCTGATTCACACAGTTTAGCTCAGTCATGCTGGTGCCAAATTGTATATTTGGGAGTGAGAGGATAAGGAGGGGCTGACGATCGACGGAGTGTTAAAAACAGTATCTGCGATAGGTTAAACATTAATTAAAATAAGTTTAAATGGCGTCACTGGAGTCAATTGAGAGGGCTGCTACGGTTTGCACGGCGAGCACGTTATGTAAACAGCTCCGTGTGAGTGCACCTCCGACCCAGCAAGAACTCCCTCAGTTCGGAGTGACACTGGACCAACAGGGCAACAGGGCAATTGGATATCTGACTATGGTTGCCCCCAACTTTTTGCCTGGTGTTTTGCTGGTTTCGACTTAGTTGACCTGGGACCCTGCTCTCTCTAAAATGGATTCCATGTACCCTAGGTACATATCTAATTGGTACTGGGCCACCTTATCAGACCCTGTAACTCAGGGCATAGGTGTACCCAGGGCCTACCAGGGGCTGCAGCATGTATTATGCTACCCCTGGCTGGCCATCTAAATCTGACACAACTGGCTGCACGACAGCTTGGGCAAAGTGGTGTAATAACCCTTGGCTGTAGATATAGTATACCTATATCTAACCCTAAAATGGACACATAGATTCCTATCAGTCACTCCTATGGCAGGCCTTAACAATCCTGAAGGCAGAGTGCGTGGAATCATGTGAGATGGTGCTCTGGCATGAGCTGAGCCCATCTGCAGCTTGCGGAACCAAGTCCTAATAGCTGTTCTATGATAACGCGTACCATATACTCTTAAGTGCATTATAATCCTCGCGGTTATTTGCTATCTTTGGTATCGCTTTATCAAAACATGTCGAGTAAGGTGTCATACGAATTGGAATACTAACCCCTCGCCAATTCTGGCGACGGGGTTAGCATTCCACCCTTCTAGAGGGACACGACATGTATGTAACTGTGAACCCCGGTTCAAGGTAACTCGAGCCTCAGCCTCACAAAATGGATGCTGCCACCACAGACACAAGTCTGACCTCCTGCTGCTGGGAGTCCTTCCAGCGAGGGAGGCTTGGACAAAGGGTTTCCTGTCAGGGGCGGTGCTAGCACCATCCCAGACAGGGTTTTGTGTATCCTAGGTAGGCAGGGTTTTAGAGGAAGGTGACTGAAAGTGGCACCCCGGTGCTCACTATGCATCTGCCGGCTAGAACCAGTTCCAGGGGCACACCAGCCCCTGAGCTGGGGAAAGTCCGGCATGGGAGAGGGGTGTAACCACCCCACTTCCTGGTCCCACCCATGGGCAGGACCTAGTCGCGTGCCAGCCCCTTTTCCTAGTATAAAGATAGGAGCGGGCCCCCTTCCAAATTAGATCATCTTTGAATCCTGAAACTACTTTGTACGAAAGGAACTCTCGACTTCTTCTCAAGATTTCTCCCTTGTGACTAAGGAGTAGTCACCCTGCACCCGCAGGCACCATCTAAGAACACTGCGGTTTGCTGCACGTCCTTCCTCCGGAATCCGACCGACCAGCATGACGAGACCCGGCTTCCCTGGCACCTCTGACCTCTACCTACATCTTCAGCTCAGCTGAGATCCGTGGGTAAGACGAGACCTTGAGGGACCGGCCATCTTCAGAACTGCATGACGCTTATCCAGCACGACCGCCGAGGGATCCTCGAGTGAGTGCTTTGGGGTTCGAGAAGCCCTAACCCTGAGCAGCTCCAGCACCGAAGTCCAGCCCCCCAGCATCCACCAGATCTGCGTGGGGCCCTCCTGCTCTTTGCTGCTCACCGCGTTGTCCGGCTACTTGCCTGCTGGCTTGTGACCCTCTTGACGACGCTCCACGACGACAACACCGCTGGTCTGGTTGCTCCAGACTGGCCCTTGCTCCCCTCCAACAGAGGAGCACCCCGGGCCCTCCTGGTCCACTCCAGACGCCATTTTAAATCCACCGCGTGGGCTTGCATTTGCCAAGACTTGTTGCCCCAATCCTGGGTCCAGCGACGTCGACAGCAGATACCATTGTGGGACAGCTCGCACCTCCATCCTGGTCGCCGACAACGCCTCCTGGTCCGTGAGACTGCAGAGCCCAGCGTCGCCCACTCACCTGGTCGAGGTGACTCCATCCGGTGCCATCCTGGTGCCCATCTAATCACTGGCTAGTGATTCAGAACTTGGTCCCCTCTGCCTACAGGTGTCTTCCATCTTCGATCCAGGCTTGGATCCCTCCGAATCTCTTCACTGGTCGCCTGCCAGCAACTTCTTCTTTCAGGTTCCATAGACTGCAACGAGGATTCCCGACGTGTTTCCAGACCTATGCATCCGCAGCCCCTGGGCTAGGTAAACTCAGCATTTCGGTGTTCCAGCATAGCTTTGCTATCCAAAGGTCCAGATCCTTTTTCGTTTCAGCTCTACCTAGTCGGATTCGTCCGATAACACTAACTTTACGAAATCTAGCATCCATAGACTTTATCCCGCATCCCGCGTGAGAGTGCACACTCTGCACCCGATCTCCCTAGGCCTCCTGCTAGTAATCGGAAGGTTCAGTAGTCAAGTCCTAGCGATCCCAAAGCCTATTAGAGTAGTACTTACCTGCTAGTAATTTCGCATTCCACTTTTAGAGTATATGGTTTTTCGTGCCCCTCGGGCATTTGTGTAAATTGTGCGACTTTGCGTATTTTCCTAGGAGCTTTGTATTGTGCTTAGCGCCCTGTCCTCATAAAGAGTCCATGGCTGTTGTGTTCTAAATAAATATACTTTTATTTTCATAACAACTTGTGTGGTGTCCTTTCACTTGGTGTTCAAGGGGTATATGTGATGGTATAACAGCTGGCTTAACACGCCCTCTAGAGTCTAGCCTAAAGACGGCTCTTGTCCATGCTACTAGGATAGCTGGTCTACGGTTGACTTACAACCAATCATCAATAAGGGTTGTTTGGACTGATACATAGTGATCACTAGAATAGTGAGCACTGCATATCAGGCCAACTTCTCACATTCACGACCAACAGGTGGACCTCCAGTCTCACGCCGAGGACCTGGAGAACCGCTCCCGGCGGCACAACATCAGGATTCGGGGAGTGAAGCAGGCTCCCGACACAGAAGACCTCTTCCATGTCACCCAAGGCCTCTTCAACCACATCCTGGGCCGACCGGCGGACTCAACGCTTCGGTTGGACAGGGCCCATAGGATGGGCCCGCCCAGGGCGGCCTCGTCCCAACCGGCCGACATCTTGGTCTGCGTGCAGGACTTCCGCACGAAGGAGGAGATCCTTAGCAAAGCGCGCCAGATGGGAACCATCTCATATGGTGCCCACTCGCCGACTCTATATCAGCACCTCGCCTCCATCACCCTGGAGAAACGACGGTCATTCCGACCGATCACGGCAGAACTGCGACGCGACATCCCATATAGCTGGGGTCACCCCTTTCGCCTGGTGTTTAAGCTGGACAACAAGGTTCACCAGTTGCGGTCTTTCAGGGATGCATGCAAATTGCTAGGCCTTGAGGAACCGACGGAGGATGACGATCAGCCCGGAGGGGGAGCAAATGGCACGGACGGCCCTGGGCAGAGAAAACGGCGACGACGAAGACCGAGGCGCCCGGCCGCGCAAGAGATCGAAGATGGTCGCCGTGCTGCGGTAGAAACCGTAGCGCTGGGACTGGCAAACTCCGACAGCGGATAACCAACGATAAGGTGGCACGAGGGCTTTTGATGAGACTGTGGGGATTGGGGCCGACTCAGTCGGCGGCGGTGGCGGAGGTATTGGACTCCGACACATTCCCCCGAAGGTGTCCCAACCTCCTCGTCTACAACTATGGACGTTGGACAGGACTATTTTTGGTATTCAAGTTGGGGAAAGGGGATGGAGGGTGGTCTCCTTGGCAGGTGGAGGGTGGGGAGAGACTGTTTTGCTTCTTTGGCCAGTCAGGAAAAGGGGGTTTCTGGACTGGGAGAGACCTTTCCCATTCATCTCTGGATGAAGGACTATCAATGTTGGCATCTTGGGATTGCGGGGGGGGTGGGGGGCTGTCAAGGGGTTTGTTCATTGTGGGGAGGGGGGTGGTGTTGGTAAGGGGGAGGAACTACGGATCCGAGTGAATGTTGGACTAAAAGGGTGTGGCGAATTGCGCAGATCTGAGGGTCCTGGGTGGCCGGGGCAGCTGCGAGACAGGGCTTGGCTGATGTTTTGGCCACTGGAAGTTTTCTCAGAGAGCGTGTGGGGTATGACTCCTTATGCCTGCGACTGAGTTGAGTGTGCTCACGTTGAATGTGCGTGGGCACAGTCCGGTTAAGCGGCGAGAGGTGCTGTCCCTGCTGGAGAATTCAAAAGCAGATATCTGTCTCCTCCAGGAAACGCATTTTCTAACTAAGGATTGTCATAGGCTTAAATCCCGTCACTTTCCGACACCACTTTTTCTCATCCACGACCACAAAGACTGCTGGGGTGGCGCTCCTGGTGTCAAAGCGATTTAAGGGCAAGCAGTTACACCGGGGGACAGAAGTTAAAGGGCGACTCCTATCCTGCAGGTTCTCACTGGGTGCTCACACCTTCACGGTGATTGCGGTTTATGCGCCAAATGAGGGGCAGGAGAAGTTCTTCCACCAAGTGCTTACTGAAGCAGCGGCGGCACCTGATAGACACGTTCTGGTTGGGGGGGACCTCAATTTAGTTTTTGACAACCTACTTGACAGGTCAGCGCAGCGATCCACTTTATCGGAGGGGGGACAGAACAGATTGTCAGAACTGGGTATGACGGACTTGTGGCGCTCCCTCCACCCGGACGACCGGGACTACACATATTACTCCAACGCCCACAAAACCTATGCGCGCCTAGATTATTTTCTAACATCCACTTCATTTAGAGCGCTGGCGTCAAGCGTTGAGATAGGAGCGGCAGCCCTTTCCGATCATGCACCACTCACAGTGGTGTTTACCTTTCCACCGGTGGGGCGCAGTGCCCGTTGCTGGAGGCTTAGGGACACCCTGCTGCACAGACAGGGGGTTGTGGCCAAGATCAAGGAAGCTATAGCTGAATACCTGGTACACAACACACCGACGGACACTTCACATGCAACACATTGGGCAGCACTCAAGGCAGTCATACGGGGCGAGTTCATTGCAATCGCGGCAGCAGAAAATGCGGAGAGGGCCCGTAAGAGAGACGAGCTCTCTGCCCGCACGAAGGAATTGGAGCAGGTGCACCAGAGGACTGGGGCGCCGCGGGTGTGGAAACAGTTGTGAGTGGCACGTCAACAGTTAGCAGCACTAGATCAAGATAGAGCAAAATGCGCGGCACTACGGGTACGACATGCATACTACACGGGAGGCGACAGATGCGGGAGGCTGTTGGGTCGGGCACTCCGCGAACAGCAGCAACGACACTCGGTGCAGGAAATACACACGCAGGACGGAGTCACAGTGACGGAGGACGGAGCTATAGCGCAGGCATTTATTGACTTTTATACCACACTATACGAGGGGGCTGCTCTGGATCCAGCGGACGGGGCGGCCTTCCTGGACTCTGTGTCCATACCCGCTTTATCGACGGAACAATCAGAACTCCTTGACAGGGAGATCCGTCCTGAAGAAGTCATTGCCGCGATCTCCCCTCTCAAGCTGGCCAAGGCGCCAGGACCGGATGGCTTCACCGCCGCCTTTTACAAAACATTCTGCCCCAGGTTGCTCCGTTGTTGACTGCCCTCTTTAATTCCTTCTCGGAGCCCGGTGCCATCCCAAGAGATCTGATGAGTGCCATGATCTCGGTCATTCCCAAACCGGGGAAGGACCGAACGCAATGCGGGGCCTACCGCCCTATCTCGTTACTTAACGTAGATCTGAAGCTTTACACCAGTATACTGTCGAAGCGGCTGGGCCCACTTATGCCTGGTCTGATTGATCCGGACCAGGCCGGCTTTATACCGGAGCGCCAGACGGTCGACAACACAAAAAGAGCACTCCACTTAGTGGAACAAGCCTCCAGGTTGCCAGGAGAGTTCATGATGTTGGCAATTGATGCGGAGAAGGCCTTCGATCATGTCCACTGGCCGTACTTGGAACAGGTGCTCATCAAGGCAGCGTTAGGCGCGAGATTTCGTACGTGTGTTCTGAACTGCTATACCTTCCCCATGGCGTTAGTTCGGGTGAATGGCTGCTCATCGTCCGTATTCCCCGTCGAACACGGAACTCGGCAAGGGTGTCCACTCTCGCCCCTGCTCTTCGCGCTCTATATGGAACCCCTGGCGCAGGCCATGCGATCGCATCCGACCATTAAGCGGATTAAATTCGGGGCTGATATCCACACGATTAGCTTATACGCTGATGACGTCTTGCTTTCCTTTGCTTCCCCTGCGGCATCCCTGCTGGCCGGGGCGGCCATCCTGGATGCGTTGGCGAAGGCCTCTGGCTTTAAGGTGAACATGACGAAATCAGTAGCACTTGACCTTTCCTTGGAGGCACACACGCGGGCCTCCCTAGAAGCACAATTCCCCTTCCAATGGGCAGACGGTGCAGTCCCCTACCTGGGCATACAATTGGCGGCCACGCTACCAGAAACGGTGCGTCTCAACTACGCCAACCTTAGTCGCACTATCCGCGCGGAGGTCGGGCGGTTGCGGCACCTCCCACTATCTTGGCTGGGCCGAGTGGCAGCAGTAAAGATGACAATCCTCCCGCAAGTTTTATACGTTTTTCGGGCTAGCCCGCTCCGTCCCCCGGAGGGATGGATTCGCCGCACGCAATCGGAGCTGGCTCAGTTTGTGTGGAACGGGAAACGGCCCAGACTCAAGCTGAGGCTAGGGATGCTTCCCCCGGAGAGTGGTGGGCTGGGCCTGCCGGATTTGCATCACTATTACCAGGCGACCCAACTCAGAACCCTAGTGAATGGAGCAAATGGGAATCGGAGCGCCATTGGTTGTTCCAGGTCCAAGCGGTCGCGGGTGTCCACTCCAGGAGGTGCCTTTCCTGCAGCGACAACACCGACCCCCTAACCTATACGCCTCCTTCGTCACGAGGGTACCGCTAGAGGTATGGGATCGAACATGCGTCTTACACGACCTGACGACCTTCCTGTCTCCCCTCACACCCCTGTTAGAGAACCCTGACTTCGGCCCGGGTAAGGATGTCCAGGCCTTTGCACGGTGGCGCCCAGCAGGATGCCGATGCCTCTTTCACATGTATTCAGATGCGGGAGTGATGCCTTTTGAGGAATTCCGGAAGACCTATGACCGCCCAGAGGCTGAACACCTTAGTTATCTACAGGTCCGACATTGGGCGCTTCAACCCCAGATCCGTGGAGACGCTACACGCAAGCTCAGTAAATATGAATACTGGCTTCTCTCGCGCACCACAGATAAGCGACTCATTTCAGACATATATCGGCTCCTCTTGGACAGATACTCGCGCGTTTATAATGCAGGACGGGCTAGATGGGAGAGGGAACTGGGGCGGACTCTGCGCAACAAAGAATGGGAGGACATTTACTACCGCGCCACACACGCATGAGATGCGTGAGGTTTGGCACCTCTCGCGAGATGCGTGAGATTCGGTATCTCACATGGGATGCGTGAGGTTTGGCACATCACCCGAGATGCGTGAGGTTTGGCACCTCACGCGAGATGCGTGAGGTTTGGCACCTCACTCGAGATGCGTGAGGTTTGGCACCTCACCCGAGATGCGTGAGGTTTGGCACCTCCCCCGAGATGCGTGAGGTTTGGCACCTCACCCGAGATGCGTGAGGTTCGGCACCTCACGCGAGATGCGTGAGGTTTGGCACCTCATTCCGCACTTTGCGGGAATATATCGGCTCCTCTTGGACAGATACTCGCGCGTTTATAATGCAGGACGGGCTAGATGGGAGAGGGAACTGGGGCGGACTCTGCGCAACAAAGAATGGGAGGACATTTACTACCGCGCCACACACGCATGAGATGCGTGAGGTTCGGCACCTCACGCGAGATGCGTGAGGTTTGGCACCTCACTCGAGATGCGTGAGGTTTGGCACGTCACCCGAGATGCGTGAGGTTTGGCACCTCACGCGAGATGCATGAGGTTTATCACCTCACCCGAGATGCGTGAGGTTTGGCACCTCACCCGAGATGCGTGAGGTTTGGCACCTCACTCGAGATGCGTGAGGTTTGGCACCTCACTCGAGATGCGTGAGGTTTATCACCTCACGCGAGATGCGTGAGGTTTGGCACCTCACCCGAGATGCGTGAGGTTTGGCACGTCACCCGAGATGCGCGAGGTTTGGCACCTCACTCGAGATGCGTGAGGTTTAGCACCTCACGCGAGATGCGTGAGGTTCGGCACCTCACGCGAGATGCGTGAGGTTCGGCACCTCACGTGAGATGCGTGAGGTTCTGCACCTCACGCGAGATGCGTGAGGTTCGGCACCTCATTCCGCACTTTGCGGGAATATATCGGCTCCTCTTGGACAGATACTCGCGCGTTTATAATGCAGGACGGGCTAGATGGGAGAGGGAACTGGGGCGGACTCTGCGCAACAAAGAATGGGAGGACATTTACTACCGCGCCACACACGCATGAGATGCGTGAGGTTCGGCACCTCACGCGAGATGCGTGAGGTTTGGCACCTCACTCGAGATGCGTGAGGTTTGGCACGTCACCCGAGATGCGTGAGGTTTGGCACCTCACGCGAGATGCGTGAGGTTTAACACCTCACTCGAGATGCGTGAGGTTTGGGCGTCACCCGAGATGCGTGAGGTTTGGCACCTCACGCGAGATGCGTGAGGTTTGGCACCTCACCCGAGATGCGTGAGGTTTGGCACCTCACCCGAGATGCGTGAGGTTTGGCACCTCACCCGAGATGCGTGAGGTTTGGCACCTCACTCGAGATGCGTGAGGTTTATCACCTCACGCGAGATGCGTGAGGTTTGGCACCTCACCCGAGATACGTGAGGTTTGGCACGTCACCCGAGATGCGTGAGGTTTGGCACCTCACTCGAGATGCGTGAGGTTTAGCACCTCACGCGAGATGCGTGAGGTTCGCCACCTCACGCGAGATGCGTGAGGTTCGGCACCTCACGTGAGATGCGTGAGGTTTCGCACCTCACGCGAGATGCGTGAGGTTCGGCACCTCATTCCGCACTTTGCGGGAATTCAAGCGCTTCAGGGCACCTTAGGGCTCCTGGGGACATCGCGATGCGTTGTTGGTAGCCGCCATCTTGGCAGAGTGAGGGAACCAGGGAGTGCCGAATTGCTGGCGCCATCTTGGTTGGGGGGCTAGTGATCGCACTACAGGACTCTTGCGTCTGGAAGTGCATAAAAGCAGAACTTCCCCATCGACAGGTCAGACTTACATGACCATTGCGCGCTGCAGAATCTATTGCCGCATTGCTGTTTTAATTATTTTAAAATTAATCTACTTTACTGCGCGCTCGCGCTGTCGATCTTGGCGCTAGGCGCTACCTCTCTCATAGCGTGTTATTAGTACCACTCTTACCCGCACTATAATTGTGACCTCATTCCGCACTTTGAGGGAATTCGAGCGCTTCAGGGCACCTTAGGGCTCCTGGGGACATCGCGCTGCGGTGTTGGTAGCCGCCATCTTGGGTGAGTGACGGAACCAGGGAGTGCCGAATTGCTGGCGCCATCTTGGTTGGGGGGCTAGTGATCGCACTACAGGACTCTTGCGTCTGGAAGTGCATAAAAGCAGAACTTCCCCATCGACAGGTCAGACTTACATGACCATTGCGCGCTGCAGAATCTATTGCCGCATTGCTGTTTTAATTATTTTAAAATTAATCTACTTTACTGCGCGCTCGCGCTGTCGATCTTGGCGCTAGGCGCTACCTCTCTCATAGCGTGTTATTAGTACCACTCTTACCCGCACTATAATTGTGACCTCATTCCGCACTTTGCGGGAATTCGAGTGCTTCAGGGCACCTTAGGGCTCCTGGGGACATCGCCCTGCGGTGTTGGTAGCCGCCATCTTGGGTGAGTGAGGGAACCAGGGAGTGCCGAATTGCTGGCGCCATCTTGGTTGGGGGGCTAGTGATCGCACTACAGGACTCTTGCGTATACGGCTAAATATGATGGACGCCCCTAAAGCGCGCAGCGTAGGCGCGCAGCGGGCGCGCCGGCGGAGCGCCGGAGGTGCGCCAGAGGTAAGCCCGTTTGCGCCCGTTCTCGCACAGGACGCGCCGGGCGCCGAAAGTTTTGCCTCTCGGAACCAAGATGTAACTTCTTACTCTTATTCCTGCGATGAACTTTTACGCCTTAATCTCGGTTCACTCAGTAACTGAAAGTATAATATCACCAGTAAGCACCCAGTTGCCTTGTCCTGTGGCTTGTTGAATGTGAGATCTCTCATCAAACACTGTGAAGAAATTGCGTTACTTATCGAGTCTTACCATCTAGACCTACTCTTCATGACAGAGACTTGGACAACACCGACTAGCTCGGTGGAACTGGGGACAGCTTGTCCCCCTGGCTTCAAAATAATGCATAATCCCAGGGTGGGAGCCAGAGGAGGTGGAACTGGATTAATTTTTAGGCAGACTCTTGACGTCTCCCAGCTTATCATCAAGGCAATCGCTGGGTGCGAAACATTGGGTTTCTCCATCAAGGACCAAGGAGGCGTGCTATTCACGGGTCTGCTATGTTATAGACCCCCGGCTAGCTCGTTATCTGCTGTACCTGAGCTCATAGACTTAATATACGATCTCTCCCACTCCCACACAAAGTTGATGGTGTCAGGGGATTTCAATCTTTGGTCAGAGGGACCGACCAAGACAGCCTATGTAGAGCTGGTCCAAGCTTGTCATAATTTTGAGCTACAACAACTAGTACTCTCCAAAACCCATTCAAAGGGCCATATTCTTGATCTACTTTTTGCTGACGCTTGTCGAACGGCTATACGTGACGTCCTGCCTCAGTGTTGGACGGATCACGCCCTCGTCCAGTTCTCCCTCTCGTGCACTAGTGCTCCATTAAAGAAAGGGAGTGTGGGGGCACTAGAATGGGGAGACAATGGTCTAGACTCCTCGAACAAACGATCTTGCCCTCTCTGCTGCCAGATGGCTTTGTATTGGGAGCGAATGTGGACATAAGTTACAAGACTCTCTGTCAGCGAATCTCGGCTTCTCTGGACTCTTTGGCCCCGCTGCGAAAAATCAAAGATAGGACTAATCTTGCTATGCCATGGTACTCGGAAGAACTTCGGCAGCTCAAGCTCCAATGTAAACAGGCTGAGCGGACCTGGAGGAAACAGTACCTGGAATCACATAGAGTCCTCTTCAAACAAGCACTGGCGTCCTATAAAATCCAGATCAAGCTTGCCAAAGCTAGATTCTTAGAAGAATCTTTGATGGCAGCTGTAAATAAATCTCAGGCCTTATTTAAGATCGTAAAGGACCTGGCCCATCCTGGCTGTACCAAAAATGTTATCCCGGCCTCTCAAGCTCTCTGTGATGCGCTAGCACAGGCCTTTGAGGATAAGATTGCCAACATCTTAAACAATCTTCCCTCGTCAACTGGCCGTGCTGTGCACGATTCCATCTCGTTTAAGAATAGGAAGGAGTGTACTAAATCAGGTGAGCTGAGCAACTTTCCTCTACCATCTTTTGAGGACTTCTGCTCTTTGGCTGACGGGGTGTCCTCTGCCTCACCTTCTGATCCTCTTCCACCCAAATTCTGGAAACTTTTTCGTGAAGAGCTGTTTCCCCCACTTTTTTCCATCTGTCGCCAGTCTCTCACTTCAGCACGGGTTCCAGATTGCTGGAAATTGGCGGTGGTCTCCCCACTGCTTAAAAAGGAGAATCTGGACCCCACATGCCCAGCCAACTTTAGGCCCATCTCCCTCTTGCCATTCCCTATTAAAATTCTAGAGAAACTGGCCACAAAACATCTCTCCAACTTTCTTGAGACTACTGATTGTTTGGATGTGGCTCAGTTTGGGTTTAGACCGGCACATGGGACAGAGTCGGCATTGGTGACTGTTCTCGATGACCTTCGAATGCGTGCCGACCAGGGTCGAGCAGCCTTTTTAGTGCTGCTCGACATGTCGGCCGCGTTCGACACGGTCAGCCATGCAATCCTGGTCAGGGGACTGACGGAGGCTGGGGTGTCGGGCTTGGCCCTTGAATGGCTGGTGTCATATCTCGATCAAAGGCACCAGGTAGTTGCCCTGCCACCCTTTAAATCCAACATCAGGAGGGTTGGTCAGGGAGTACCCCAGGGCTCGGCCATCAGCCCCATTCTTTTCAATCTTTACCTCCGTCCCCTGATCAAGCTGATTAAATCTTTTGGCATAACAGTCACCAACTACGCCGATGACACCCAACTTGTCTTTTCGTTTGAGGGTAAGGACGGGGTGTCACAGGAGGTCTTCCATCGATGCATGAGCACCACAGCAGAATGGCTGGGTAACAACTCCCTACAATTTAACAGCTCGAAAACCGAGGTGCTACATTGCTCTATGGATCGGACCCACAGACCCCTACCACAGGGTTTTTGGCCTCCTGATTTCCAAGGTACTAGTCTGCCTGCCGAATCGGTTTGGAATTTGGGGGTAATGTGTAGTTCCGACTTACAGCTGGACACATCAGTGAACAAAACGGTGGCCACTTGTATGGCATTACTTGGATCATTGTGAAAGATTCTACCCTTGCTCCCGGTACAGGCCAGACCAGAGGTAGTGCGGAGCATAATTTTAAGTTGTCTCGACTACTGCAACGCACTGCTGCTGGGGGCACCAGTTACTCTGCTAGGAAAACTCCAACGAGTACAGAATTTTGCTGCCAAACTGGCACTCTCGCGACGCCGTCTGTACTCTTCTGCCAAGGCACTTAGGGACCTCCATTGGTTGCCAATCTCTCAACGGGTGAACTTCAAAGCTTTGTGTTTGGTTTTTAGGGCTCTACACGGACAAGGCCCGTCTTCTCTGCAGGACCTTTTCTCATGGTACATCCCTCCAAGACCACTCCGGTCAGCCTCAGCTTACTTGGTGGTAGTACCCAAGTTTTTGAGGTCCCGGATGGGTGGTTGGTCCTTCAGGTTTACCGCAGCGCGGCTGTGGAATTCTCTACCGCTAGGCCTGAGGGGCCTGGAAGATTTTTCTTCCTTTAAAAAAGCATTAAAGACCCATCTGTTCCCCAGAACAATGTAAATAGATTGGAAGCTGGAAACATCATGTAATGTGTCATAACAGTCTAAGCGCCAGGATGCCCGTCGGGTGACAGTTATAGCGCTATAAAATAACGCCTATACATACATACATACATACATATCGCATGTAAATTATACTTAAGTATTTAAATGTTGCCTGTCTCTGCCGGCTTCGGAGTGAGGGGGATTTCGTTAAGGAGGCGGGTTTCAGAGGGGTGAAGAAGAAGCTCTCTAGTCTGGGGGTTGAGGTGGTTTGTGTTGCGCCACGCGCCGGGACTCCTTTACCCTGTCACCCGGGATGCTCAGCTCATGCATGCCTCCTTGTGCGCCGGCTCGGGTCCCTTGTCAGTGGCGTGCAGGTGCTTGGTGCTTCCATGGATGCTCTGAGCTCTTCTTGCGGCTGCGTTTGGCAACCCGTGCCTGACTGTGATGGGGCAGGTGGGACTGCGATGTCGCCGTGCCACCTGCCCTTACTCTGGGAAGAGATGGTCCTGTGCAGTGAGAGCGCTCACGCCTGATTCTTGGTTTCCCGTTCCGACTTCCTTCCCATGTGGTGAGTGCCATTGTGCATGTGCATACATAATAATTAAAAATGAAAACAATATAACATCGAATAAACTCTGAAGACTGAACATTGTTGGCACATTCCTTGGGTTGCCTTAAATAAGGGCCTCTGTGACTGTGTGTAAATGAGTTGTAACATGTAACCCAATTCAGCCGAAAATACAGTCATGCTTTGCATTCTGTATAAAAGTTCCAAGTAAATAAAGTGCGAGTTTCTCTCATCCGTTTGTGGCAGTAGTTTGTATGTTTGTTTCCATCTCTCATAGTCCTAGTGCCAGTAAGCAGGCACAAACGCGTGTCTCGTTAATTCACTGACACAAGAGAACTGGCGCTCCCCTGCACACCGAACAAGTAGGGACATCAGAGGAGTGACTGGCCTCTGACTAGACACGAACTTGTCAGCACCAGCACCTTCGTCACTCGCCTGATTCACACAGTTTAGCTCAGTCATGCTGGTGCCAAATTGTATATTTGGGAGTGAGAGGATAAGGAGGGGCTGACGATCGACGGAGTGTTAAAAACAGTATCTGCGATAGGTTAAACATTAATTAAAATAAGTTTAAATGGCGTCACTGGAGTCAATTGAGAGGGCTGCTACGGTTTGCACGGCGAGCACGTTATGTAAACAGCTCCGTGTGAGTGCACCTCCGACCCAGCAAGAACTCCCTCAGTTCGGAGTGACACTGGACCAACAGGGCAACAGGGCAATTGGATATCTGACTATGGTTGCCCCCAACTTTTTGCCTGGTGTTTTGCTGGTTTCGACTTAGTTGACCTGGGACCCTGCTCTCTCTAAAATGGATTCCATGTACCCTAGGTACATATCTAATTGGTACTGGGCCACCTTATCAGACCCTGTAACTCAGGGCATAGGTGTACCCAGGGCCTACCAGGGGCTGCAGCATGTATTATGCCACCCCTGGCTGGCCATCTAAATCTGACACAACTGGCTGCACGACAGCTGGGGCAAAGTGGTGTAATAACCCTTGGCTGTAGATATAGTATACCTATATCTAACCCTAAAATGGACACATAGATTCCTATCAGTCACTCCTATGGCAGGCCTTAACAATCCTGAAGGCAGAGTGCGTGGAATCATGTGAGATGGTGCTCTGGCATGAGCTGAGCCCATCTGCAGCTTGCGGAACCAAGTCCTAATAGCTGTTCTATGATAACGCGTACCATATACTCTTAAGTGCATTATAATCCTCGCGGTTATTTGCTATCTTTGGTATCGCTTTATCAAAACATGTCGAGTAAGGTGTCATACGAATTGGAATACTAACCCCTCGCCAATTCTGGCGACGGGGTTAGCATTCCACCCTTCTAGAGGGACACGACATGTATGTAACTGTGAACCCCGGTTCAAGTTAACTCGAGCCTCAGCATCACAAAATGGATGCTGCCACCACAGACACAAGTCTGACCTCCTGCTGCTGGGAGTCCTTCCAGCGAGGGAGGCTTGGACAAAGGGTTTCCTGTCAGGGGCGGTGCTAGCACCATCCCAGACAGGGTTTTGTGTATCCTGGGTAGGCAGGGTTTTAGAGGAAGGTGACTGCAAGTGGCACCCCGGTGCTCACTATGCATCTGCCGGCTAGAACCAGTTCCAGGGGCACACCAGCCCCTGAGCTGGGGAAAGTCCGGCATGGGAGAGGGGTGTAACCACCCCACTTCCTGGTCCCACCCATGGGCAGGACCTAGTCGCGTGCCAGCCCCTTTTCCTAGTATAAAGATAGGAGCGGGCCCCCTTCCAAATTAGATCATCTTTGAATCCTGAAACTACTTTCTACGAAAGGAACTCTCGACTTCTTCTCAAGATTTCTCCCTTGTGACTAAGGAGTAGTCACCCTGCACCCGCAGGCACCATCTAAGAACACTGCGGTTTGCTGCACGTCCTTCCTCCGGAATCCGACCGACCAGCATGACGAGACCCGGCTTCCCTGGCACCTCTGACCTCTACCTACATCTTCAGCTCAGCTGAGATCCGTGGGTAAGACGAGACCTCGAGGGACCGGCCATCTTCAGAACTGCATGACGCTTATCCAGCACGACCGCCGAGGGATCCTCGAGTGAGTGCTTTGGGGTTCGAGAAGCCCTAACCCTGAGCAACTCCAGCACCGAAGTCCAGCCCCCCAGCATCCACCAGATCTGCGTGGGGCCCTCCTGCTCTTTGCTGCTCACCGCGTTGTCCGGCTACTTGCCTGCTGGCTTGTGACCCTCTTGACGACGCTCCACGACGACAACACCGCTGGTCTGGTTGCTCCAGACTGGCCCTTGCTCCCCTCCAACAGAGGAGCACCCCGGGCCCTCCTGGTCCACTCCAGACGCCATTTTAAATCCACCGCGTGGGCTTGCATTTGCCAAGACTTGTTGCCCCAATCCTGGGTCCAGCGACGTCGACAGCAGATACCATTGTGGGACAGCTCGCACCTCCATCCTGGTCGCCGACAACGCCTCCTGGTCCGTGAGACTGCAGAGCCCTGCGTCGCCCACTCACCTGGTCGAGGTGACTCCATCCGGTGCCATCCTGGTGCCCATCTAATCACTGGCTAGTGATTCAGAACTTGGTCCCCTCTGCCTACAGGTGTCTTCCATCTTCGATCCAGGCTTGGATCCCTCCGAATCTCTTCACTGGTCGCCTGCCAGCAACTTCTTCTTTCAGGTTCCATAGACTGCAACGAGGATTCCCGACGTGTTTCCAGACCTATGCATCCGCAGCCCCTGGGCTAGGTAAACTCAGCATTTCGGTGTTCCAGCATAGCTTTGCTATCCAAAGGTCCAGATCCTTTTTCGTTTCAGCTCTACCTAGTCGGATTCGTCCGATAACACTAACTTTACGAAATCTAGCATCCATAGACTTTGTCCCGCATCCCGCGTGAGAGTGCACACTCTGCACCCGATCTCCCTAGGCCTCCTGCTAGTAATCTGAAGGTTCAGTAGTCAAGTCCTAGCGATCCCAAAGCCTATTAGAGTAGTACTTACCTGCTAGTAATTTCGCATTCCACTTTTAGAGTATATGGTTTTTCGTGCCCCTCGGGCATTTGTGTAAATTGTGTTACTTTGCGTATTTTCCTAGGAGCTTTGTATTGTGCTTAGCGCCCTGTCCTCATAAAGAGTCCATGGCTGTTGTGTTCTAAATAAATATACTTTTATTTTTATAACAACTTGTGTGGTGTCCTTTCACTTGGTGTTCAAGGGGTATATGTGATGGTATAACAGCTGGCTTAACACGCCCTCTAGAGTCTAGCCTAAAGACTGCTCTTGTCCATGCTACTAGGATAGCTGGTCTACGGTTGACTTACAACCAATCATCAATAAGGGTTGTTTGGACTGATACATAGTGATCACTAGAATAGTGAGCACTGCATATCAGGCCAACTTCTCACATTCACGACCAACAGGTGGACCTCCAGTCTCACGCCGAGGACCTGGAGAACCGCTCCCGGCGGCACAACATCAGGATTCGGGGAGTGAAGCAGGCTCCCGACACAGAAGACCTCTTCCATGTCACCCAAGGCCTCTTCAACCACATCCTGGGCCGACCGGCGGACTCAACGCTTCGGTTGGACAGGGCCCATAGAATGGGCCCGCCCAGGGCGACCTCGTCCCAACCGGCCGACATCTTGGTCTGCGTGCAGGACTTCCGCGCGAAGGAGGAGATCCTTAGCAAAGCGCGCCAGATGGGAACCATCTCATATGGTGCCCACTCGCCGACTTTATATCAGGACCTCGCCTCCATCACCCTGGAGAAACGACGGTCATTCCGACCGATCACGGCAGAACTGCGACGCGACATCCCATATAGCTGGGGTCACCCCTTTCGCCTGGTGTTTAAGCTGGACAACAAGGTTCACCAGTTGCGGTCTTTCAGGGATGCATGCAAATTGCTAGGCCTTGAGGAACCGACGGAGGATGACGATCAGCCCGGAGGGGGAGCAAATGGCACGGACGGCCCTGGGCAGAGAAAACAGCAACGGCGACGACGAAGACCGAGGCGCCCGGCCGCGCAAGAGATCGAAGATGGTCGCCGTGCTGCGGTAGAAACCGTAGCGCTGGGACTGGCAAACTCCGACAGCGGATAACCAACGATGAGGTGGCACGAGGGCTTTTGATGAGACTGTGGGGATTGGGGCCGACTGAGTCGGCGGCGGTGGCGGAGGTATTGGACTCCGACACATTCCCCCGAAGGTGTCCCAACCTCCTCGTCTACAACTATGGACGTTGGACAGCACTATTTTTGGTATTCAAGTTGGGGAAAGGGGATGGAGGGTGGTCTCCTTGGCAGGTGGAGGGTGGGGAGAGACTGTTTTGCTTCTTTGGCCAGTCAGGAAAAGGGGGTTTCTGGACTGGGAGAGACCTTTCCCATTCATCTCTGGATGAAGGACTATCAATGTTGGCATCTTGGGATTGCGGGGGGGGGGGCTGTCAAGGGTTTTGTTCATTGTGGGGAGGGGGGTGGTGTTGGTAAGGGGGAGGAACTACGGATCCGAGTGAATGTTGGACTAAAAGGGTGTGGCGAATTGCGCAGATCTGAGGGTCCTGGGTGGCCGGGGCAGCTGCGAGACAGGGCTTGGCTGATGTTTTGGCCACTGGAAGTTTTCTCAGAGAGCGTGTGGGGTATGACTCCTTATGCCTGCGACTGAGTTGAGTGTGCTCACGTTGAATGTGCGTGGGCACAGTCCGGTTAAGCGGCGAGAGGTGCTGTCCCTGCTGGAGAATTCAAAAGCAGATATCTGTCTCCTCCAGGAAACGCATTTTCTAACTAAGGATTGTCATAGGCTTAAATCCCGTCACTTTCCGACACCACTTTTTCTCATCCACGACCACAAAGACTGCTGGGGTGGCGCTCCTGGTGTCAAAGCGATTTAAGGGCAAGCAGTTACACCGGGGGACAGAAGTTAAAGGGCGACTCCTATCCTGCAGGTTCTCACTGGGTGCTCACACCTTCACGGTGATTGCGGTTTATGCGCCAAATGAGGGGCAGGAGAAGTTCTTCCACCAAGTGCTTACTGAAGCAGCGGCGGCACCTGATAGACACGTTCTGGTTGGGGGGGACCTCAATTTAGTTTTTGACAACCTACTTGACAGGTCAGCGCAGCGATCCACTTTATCGGAGGGGGGACAGAACAGATTGTCAGAACTGGGTATGACGGACTTGTGGCGCTCCCTCCACCCGGACGACCGGGACTACACATATTACTCCAACGCCCACAAAACCTATGCGCGCCTAGATTATTTTCTAACATCCACTTCATTTAGAGCGCTGGCGTCAAGCGTTGAGATAGGAGCGGCAGCCCTTTCCGATCATGCACCACTCACAGTGGTGTTTACCTTTCCACCGGTGGGGCGCAGTGCCCGTTGCTGGAGGCTTAGGGACACCCTGCTGCACAGACAGGGGGTTGTGGCCAAGATCAAGGAAGCTATAGCTGAATACCTGGTACACAACACACCGACGGACACTTCACATGCAACACATTGGGCAGCACTCAAGGCAGTCATACGGGGCGAGTTCATTGCAATCGCGGCAGCAGAAAATGCGGAGAGGGCCCGTAAGAGAGACGAGCTCTCTGCCCGCACGAAGGAATTGGAGCAGGTACACCAGAGGACCGGGGCGCCGCGGGTGTGGAAACAGTTGTGAGTGGCACGTCAACAGTTAGCAGCACTAGATCAAGCTAGAGCAAAATGCGCGGCACTACGGGTACGACATGCATACTACACGGGAGGCGACAGATGCGGGAGGCTGTTGGGTCGGGCACTCCGCGAACAGCAGCAACGACACTCGGTGCAGGAAATACACACGCAGGACGGAGTCACAGTGACGGAGGACGGAGCTATAGCGCAGGCATTTATTGACTTTTATACCACACTATACGAGGGGGCTGCTCTGGATCCAGCGGACGGGGCGGCCTTCCTGGACTCTGTGTCCATACCCGCTTTATCGACGGAACAATCAGAACTCCTTGACAGTGAGATCCGTCCTGAAGAAGTCATTGCCGCGATCTCCCCTCTCAAGCTGGCCAAGGCGCCAGGACCGGATGGCTTCACCGCCGCCTTTTACAAAACATTCTGCCCCCAGGTTGCTCCGTTGTTGACTGCCCTCTTTAATTCCTTCTCGGAGCCCGGTGCCATCCCAAGAGATCTGATGAGTGCCATGATCTCGGTCATTCCCAAACCGGGGAAGGACCGAACGCAATGCGGGGCCTACCGCCCTATCTCGTTACTTAACGTAGATCTGAAGCTTTACACCAGTATACTGTCGAAGCGGCTGGGCCCACTTATGCCTGGTCTGATTGATCCGGACCAGGCCGGCTTTATACCGGAGCGCCAGACGGTCGACAACACAAAAAGAGCACTCCACTTAGTGGAACGAGCCTCCAGGTTGCCAGGAGAGTTCATGATGTTGGCAATTGATGCGGAGAAGGCCTTTGATCATGTCCACTGGCCGTACTTGGAACAGGTGCTCATCAAGGCAGGGTTAGGCGCGAGATTTCGTACGTGTGTTCTGAACTGCTATACCTTCCCCATGGCGTTAGTTCGGGTGAATGGCTGCTCATCGTCCGTATTCCCCGTCGAACGCGGAACTCGGCAAGGGTGTCCACTCTCGCCCCTGCTCTTCGCGCTCTATATGGAACCCCTGGCGCAGGCCATGCGATCGCATCCGACCATTAAGCGGATTAAATTCGGGGCTGATATCCACACGATTAGCTTATACGCTGATGACGTCTTGCTTTCCTTTGCTTCCCCCGGGGCGGCCATCCTGGATGCGTTGGCGAAGGCCTCTGGCTTTAAGGTGAACATGACGAAATCAGTAGCACTTGACCTTTCCTTGGAGGCACACACGCGGGCCTCCCTAGAAGCACAATTCCCCTTCCAATGGGCAGACGGTGCAGTCCCCTACCTGGGCATACAATTGGCGGCCACGCTACCAGAAACGGTGCGTCTCAACTACGCCAACCTTAGTCGCACTATCCGCGCGGAGGTCGGGCGGTTGCGGCACCTCCCACTATCTTGGCTGGGCCGAGTGGCAGCAGTAAAGATGACAATCCTCCCGCAAGTTTTATACGTTTTTCGGGCTAGCCCGCTCCGTCCCCCGGAGGGATGGATTCGCCGCACGCAATCGGAGCTGGCTCAGTTTGTGTGGAACGGGAAACGGCCCAGACTCAAGCTGAGGCTAGGGATGCTTCCCCCGGAGAGTGGTGGGCTGGGCCTGCCGGATTTGCGTCACTATTACCAGGCGACCCAACTCAGAACCCTAGTGAATGGAGCAAATGGGAATCGGAGCGCCATTGGTTGTTCCAGGTCCAAGCGGTCGCGGGCGTCCACTCCAGGAGGTGCCTTTCCTGCAGCGACAACACCGACCCCCTAACCTATACGCCTCCTTCGTCACGAGGGTACCGCTAGAGGTATGGGATCGAACATGCGTCTTACACGACCTGACGACCTTCCTGTCTCCCCTCACACCCCTGTTAGAGAACCCTGACTTCGGCCCGGGTAGGGATGTCCAGGCCTTTGCACGGTGGCGCCCAGCAGGATGCCGATGCCTCTTTCACATGTATTCAGATGCGGGAGTGATGCCTTTTGAGGAATTCCGGAAGACCTATGACCGCCCGGAGGCTGAACACCTTAGTTATCTACAGGTCCGACATTGGGCGCTTCAACCCCAGATCCGTGGAGACGCTACACGCAAGCTCAGTAAATATGAATACTGGCTTCTCTCGCGCACCACAGATAAGCGACTCATTTCAGACATATATCGGCTCCTCTTGGACAGATACTCGCGCGTTCATAATGCAGGACGGGCTAGATGGGAGAGGGAACTGGGGCGGACTCTGCGCAACAAAGAATGGGAGGACATTTACTACCGCGCCACACACGCATGAGATGCGTGAGGTTTGGCACCTCACGCGAGATGCGTGCGATTCGGTATCTCACGCGGGATGCGTGAGGTTTGGCACCTCACCCGAGATGCGTGAGGTTTGGCACCCCACCCGCGATGCGTGAGGTTTGGCACCTCACCCGAGATGCGTGAGGTTTGGCACCTCACCCGAGATGCGTGAGGTTTGGCACCTCACCCGAGATGCGTGAGGTTCATCACCTCACGCGAGATGCGTGAGGTTTGGCACCTCACTCGAGATGCGTGAGGTTTGACACGTCACCCGAGATGCGTGAGGTTTGGCACCTCACGCGAGATGCGTGGGGTTTGGCACCTCACTCGAGATGCGTGAGGTTTGGGCGTCACTCGAGATGCGTGAGGCTTATCACCTCACGCGAGATGCGTGAGGTTTGGCACCTCACCCGAGATGCGTGAGGTTTGGCACGTCACCCGAGATGCGTGAGGTTTGGCACCTCACTCGAGACGCGTGAGGTTTAGCACCTCACGCGAGATGCGTGAGGTTCGGCACCCCACGCGAGATGCGTGAGGTTCGGCACCTCACGTGAGATGCGTGAGGTTTGGGCGTCACCCGAGATGCGTGAGGTTTGGCACCTCACGCGAGATGCGTGAGGTTTGGCACCTCACCCGAGATGCGTGAGGTTTGGCACCTCACCCGAGATGCGTGAGGTTTGGCACCTCACCCGAGATGCGTGAGGTTTGGAACCTCACTCGAGATGCGTGAGGCTTATTACCTCACGCGAGATGCGTGAGGTTTGGCACCTCACCCGAGATGCGTGAGGTTTGGCACGTCACCCGAGATGCGTGAGGTTTGGCACCTCACTCGAGATGCGTGAGGTTTAGCACCTCACGCGAGATGCGTGAGGTTCGGCACCTCACGCGAGATGCGTGAGGTTCGGCACCTCACGCGAGATGCGTGAGGTTCGGCACTTCACGTGAGATGCGTGAGGTTCTGCACCTCACGCGAGATGCGTGAGGTTCGGCACCTCATTCCGCACTTTGCGGGAATTCAAGCGCTTCAGGGCACCTTAGGGCTCCTGGGGACATCGCGATGCGGTGTTGGTAGCCGCCATCTTGGCAGAGTGAGGGAACCAGGGAGTGCCGAATTGCTGGCGCCATCTTGGTTGGGGGGCTAGTGATCGCACTACAGGACTCTTGCGTCTGGAAGTGCATAAAAGCAGAACTTCCCCATCGACAGGTCAGACTTACATGACCATTGCGCGCTGCAGAATCTATTGCCGCATTGCTGTTTTAATTATTTTAAAATTAATCTACTTTACTGCGCGCTCGCGCTGTCGATCTTGGCGCTAGGCGCTACCTCTCTCATAGCGTGTTATTAGTACCACTCTTACCCGCACTATAATTGTGACCTCATTCCGCACTTTGAGGGAATTCGAGCGCTTCAGGGCACCTTAGGGCTCCTGGGGACATCGCGCTGCGGTGTTGGTAGCCGCCATCTTGGGTGAGTGACGGAACCAGGGAGTGCCGAATTGCTGGCGCCATCTTGGTTGGGGGGCTAGTGATCGCACTACAGGACTCTTGCGTCTGGAAGTGCATAAAAGCAGAACTTCCCCATCGACAGGTCAGACTTACATGACCATTGCGCGCTGCAGAATCTATTGCCGCATTGCTGTTTTAATTATTTTAAAATTAATCTACTTTACTGCGCGCTCGCGCTGTCGATCTTGGCGCTAGGCGCTACCTCTCTCATAGGGTGTTATTAGTACCACTCTTACCCGCACTATAATTGTGACCTCATTCCGCACTTTGCGGGAATTCGAGTGCTTCAGGGCACCTTAGGGCTCCTGGGGACATCGCGCTGCGGTGTTGGTAGCCGCCATCTTGGGTGAGTGAGGGAACCAGGGAGTGCCGAATTGCTGGCGCCATCTTGGTTGGGGGGCTAGTGATCGCACTACAGGACTCTTGCGTATACGGCTATATATGATGGACGCCCCTAAAGCGTGCAGCGTAGGCGCGCAGCGGGCGCGCCGGCGGAGCGCCGGAGGTGTGCCAGAGGTAAGCCCGTTTGCGCCCGTTCGCGCACAGGACGCGCCGGGCGCCGAAAGTTTTGCCTCTCAGAACCAAGATGTAACTTCTTACTCTTATTCCTGCGATGAACTTTTACGCCTTAATCTCGGTTCACTCAGTAACTGAAAGTATAATATCACCAGTAAGCACCCAGTTGCCTTGTCCTGTGGCTTGTTGAATGTGAGATCTCTCATCAAACACTGTGAAGAAATTGCGTTACTTATCGAGTCTTACCATCTAGACCTACTCTTCATGACAGAGACTTGGACAACACCGACTAGCTCGGTGGAACTGGGGACAGCTTGTCCCCCTGGCTTCAAAATAATGCATAATCCCAGGGTGGGAGCCAGAGGAGGTGGAACTGGATTAATTTTTAGGCAGACTCTTGACGTCTCCCAGCTTATCATCAAGGCAATCGCTGGGTGCGAAACATTGGGTTTCTCCATCAAGGACCAAGGAGGCGTGCTATTCACGGGTCTACTATTTTATAGACCCCCGGCTAGCTCGTTATCTGCTGTACCTGAGCTCATAGACTTAATATACGATCTCTCCCACTCCCACACAAAGTTGATGGTGTCAGGGGATTTCAATCTTTGGTCAGAGGGACCGACCAAGACGGCCTATGTAGAGCTGGTCCAAGCTTGTCATAATTTTGAGCTACAACAACTAGTACTCTCCAAAACCCATTCAAAGGGCCATATTCTTGATCTACTTTTTGCTGACGCTTGTCGAACGGCTATACGTGACGTCCTGCCTCAGTGTTGGACGGATCACGCCCTCGTCCAGTTCTCCCTCTCGTGCACTAGTGCTCCATTAAAGAAAGGGAGTGTGGGGGCACTAGAATGGGGAGACAATGGTCTAGACTCCTCGAACAAACGATCTTGCCCTCTCTGCTGCCAGATGGCTTTGTATTGGGAGCGAATGTGGACATAAGTTACAAGACTCTCTGTCAGCGAATCTCGGCTTCTCTGGACTCTTTGGCCCCGCTGCGAAAAATCAAAGATAGGACTAATCTTGCTATGCCATGGTACTCGGAAGAACTTCGGCAGCTCAAGCTCCAATGTAAACAGGCTGAGCGGACCTGGAGGAAACAGTACCTGGAATCACATAGAGTCCTCTTCAAACAAGCACTGGCGTCCTATAAAATCCAGATCAAGCTTGCCAAAGCTAGATTCTTAGAAGAATCTTTGATGGCAGCTGTAAATAAATCTCAGGCCTTATTTAAGATCGTAAAGGACCTGGCCCATCCTGGCTGTACCAAAAATGTTATCCCGGCCTCTCAAGCTCTCTGTGATGCGCTAGCACAGGCCTTTGAGGATAAGATTGCCAACATCTTAAACAATCTTCCCTCGTCAACTGGCCGTGCTGTGCACGATTCCATCTCGTTTAAGAATAGGAAGGAGTGTACTAAATCAGGTGAGCTGAGCAACTTTCCTCTACCATCTTTTGAGGACTTCTGCTCTTTGGCTGACGGGGTGTCCTCTGCCTCACCTTCTGATCCTCTTCCACCCAAATTCTGGAAACTTTTTCGTGAAGAGCTGTTTCCCCCACTTTTTTCCATCTGTCGCCAGTCTCTCACTTCAGCACGGGTTCCAGTTTGCTGGAAATTGGCGGTGGTCTCCCCACTGCTTAAAAAGGAGAATCTGGACCCCACATGCCCAGCCAACTTTAGGCCCATCTCCCTCTTGCCATTCCCTATTAAAATTCTAGAGAAACTGGCCACAAAACATCTCTCCAACTTTCTTGAGACTACTGATTGTTTGGATGTGGCTCAGTTTGGGTTTAGACCGGCACATGGGACAGAGTCGGCATTGGTGACTGTTCTCGATGACCTTCGAACGCGTGCCAACCAGGGTCGAGCAGCCTTTTTAGTGCTGCTCGACATGTCGGCCGCGTTCGACGCGGTCAGCCATGCAATCCTGGTCAGGGGACTGACGGAGGCTGGGGTGTCGGGCTTGGCCCTTGAATGGCTGGTGTCATATCTCGATCAAAGGCACCAGGTAGTTGCCCTGCCACCCTTTAAATCCAACATCAGGAGGGTTGGTCAGGGAGTACCCCAGGGCTCGGCCATCAGCCTCATTCTTTTCAATCTTTACCTCCGTCCCCTGATCAAGCTGATTAAATCTTTTGGCATAACAGTCACCAACTACGCCGATGACACCCAACTTGTCTTTTCGTTTGAGGGTAAGGACGGGGTGTCACAGGAGGTCTTCCATCGATGCATGAGCACCACAGCAGAATGGCTGGGTAACAACTCCCTACAATTTAACAGCTCGAAAACCGAGGTGCTACATTGCTCTATGGATCGGACCCACAGACCTTTACCACAGGGTTTTTGGCCTCCTGATTTCCAAGGTACTAGTCTGCCTGCCGAATCGGTTTGGAATTTGGGGGTAATGTGTAGTTCCGACTTACAGCTGGACACATCAGTGAACAAAACGGTGGCCACTTGTATGGCATTACTTGGATCATTGTGAAAGATTCTACCCTTGCTCCCGGTACAGGCCAGACCAGAGGTAGTGCGGAGCATAATTTTAAGTCGTCTCGACTACTGCAACGCACTGCTGCTGGGGGCACCAGTTACTCTGCTAGGAAAACTCCAACGAGTACAGAATTTTGCTGCCAAACTGGCACTCTCGCGACGCCGTCTGGACTCTTCTGCCAAGGCACTTAGGGACCTCCATTGGTTGCCAATCTCTCAACGGGTGAACTTCAAAGCTTTGTGTTTGGTTTTTAGGGCTCTACACGGACAAGGCCCGTCTTCTCTGCAGGACCTTTTCTCATGGTACATCCCTCCAAGACCACTCCGGTCAGCCTCAGCTTACTTGGTGGTAGTACCCAAGTTTTTGAGGTCCCGGATGGGTGGTTGGTCCTTCAGGTTTACCGCAGCGCGGCTGTGGAATTCTCTACCGCTAGGCCTGAGGGGCCTGGAAGATTTTTCTTCCTTTAAAAAAGCATTAAAGACCCATCTGTTCCCCAGAACAATGTAAATAGATTGGAAGCTGGAAACATCATGTATTGTGTCATAACAGTCTAAGCGCCAGGATGCCCGTCGGGTGACAGTTATAGCGCTATAAAATAACGCCTATACATACATACATACATATCGCATGTAAATTATACTTAAGTATTTAAATGTTGCCTGTCTCTGCCGGCTTCGGAGTGAGGGGGATTTCGTTAAGGAGGCGGGTTTCAGAGGGGTGAAGAAGAAGCTCTCTAGTCTGGGGGTTGAGGTGGTTTGTGTTGCGCCACGCGCCGGGACTCCTTTACCCTGTCACCCGGGATGCTCAGCTCATGCATGCCTCCTTGTGCGCCGGCTCGGGTCCCTTGTCAGTGGCGTGCAGGTGCTTGGTGCTTCCATGGATGCTCTGAGCTCTTCTTGCGGCTGCGTTTGGCAACCCGTGCCTGACTGTGATGGGGCAGGTGGGACTGCGATGTCGCCGTGCCACCTGCCCTTACTCTGGGAAGAGATGGTCCTGTGCAGTGAGAGCGCTCAAGCCTGATTCTTGGTTTCCCGTTCCGACTTCCTTCCCATGTGGTGAGTGCCATTGTGCATGTGCATACATAATAATTAAAAATGAAAACAATATAACATCGAATAAACTCTGAAGACTGAACATTGTTGGCACATTCCTTGGGTTGCCTTAAATAAGGGCCTCTGTGACTGTGTGTAAATGAGTTGTAACATGTAACCCAATTCAGCCGAAAATACAGTCATGCTTTGCATTCTGTATAAAAGTTCCAAGTAAATAAAGTGCGAGTTTCTCTCATCCGTTTGTGGCAGTAGTTTGTATGTTTGTTTCCATCTCTCATAGTCCTAGTGCCAGTAAGCAGGCACAAACGCGTGTCTCGTTAATTCACTGACACAAGAGAACTGGCGCTCCCCTGCACACCGAACAAGTAGGGACATCAGAGGAGTGACTGGCCTCTGACTAGACACGAACTTGTCAGCACCAGCGCCTTCGTCACTCGCCTGATTCACACAGTTTAGCTCAGTCATGCTGGTGCCAAATTGTATATTTGGGAGTGAGAGGATAAGGAGGGGCTGACGATCGACGGAGTGTTAAAAACAGTATCTGCGATAGGTTAAACATTAATTAAAATAAGTTTAAATGGCGTCACTGGAGTCAATTGAGAGGGCTGCTACGGTTTGCACGGCGAGCACGTTATGTAAACAGCTCCGTGTGAGTGCACCTCCGACCCAGCAAGAACTCCCTCAGTTCGGAGTGACACTGGACCAACAGGGCAACAGGGCAATTGGATATCTGACTATGGTTGCCCCCAACTTTTTGCCTGGTGTTTTGCTGGTTTCGACTTAGTTGACCTGGGACCCTGCTCTCTCTAAAATGGATTCCATGTACCCTAGGTACATATCTAATTGGTACTGGGCCACCTTATCAGACCCTGTAACTCAGGGCATAGGTGTACCCAGGGCCTACCAGGGGCTGCAGCATGTATTATGCCACCCCTGGCTGGCCATCTAAATCTGACACAACTGGCTGCACGACAGCTGAGGCAAAGTGGTGTAATAACCCTTGGCTGTAGATATAGTATACCTATATCTAACCCTAAAATGGACACATAGATTCCTATCAGTCACTCCTATGGCAGGCCTTAACAATCCTGAAGGCAGAGTGCGTCGAATCATGTGAGATGGTGCTCTGGCATGAGCTGAGCCCATCTGCAGCTTGCGGAACCAAGTCCTAATAGCTGTTCTATGATAACGCGTACCATATACTCTTAAGTGCAGTATAATCCTCGCGGTTATTTGCTATCTTTGGTATCGCTTTATCAAAACATGTCGAGTAAGGTGTCATACGAATTGGAATACTAACCCCTCGCCAATTCTGGCGACGGGGTTAGCATTCCACCCTTCTAGAGGGACACGACATGTATGTAACTGTGAACCCCGGTTCAAGTTAACTCAAGCCTCAGCATCACAAAATGGATGCTGCCACCACAGACACAAGTCTGACCTCCTGCTGCTGGGAGTCCTTCCAGCGAGGGAGGCTTGGACAAAGGGTTTCCTGTCAGGGGCGGTGCTAGCACCATCCCAGACAGGGTTTTGTGTATCCTGGGTAGGCAGGGTTTTAGAGGAAGGTGACTGCAAGTGGCACCCCGGTGCTCACTATGCATCTGCCGGCTAGAACCAGTTCCAGGGGCACACCAGCCCCTGAGCTGGGGAAAGTCCGGCATGGGAGAGGGGTGTAACCACCCCACTTCCTGGTCCCACCCATGGGCAGGACCTAGTCGCGTGCCAGCCCCTTTTCCTAGTATAAAGATAGGAGCGGGCCCCCTTCCAAATTAGATCATCTTTGAATCCTGAAACTACTTTCTACGAAAGGAACTCTCGACTTCTTCTCAAGATTTCTCCCTTGTGACTAAGGAGTAGTCACCCTGCACCCGCAGGCACCATCTAAGAACACTGCGGTTTGCTGCAGGTCCTTCCTCCGGAATCCGACCGACCAGCATGACGAGACCCGGCTTCCCTGGCACCTCTGACCTCTACCTACATCTTCAGCTCAGCTGAGATCCGTGGGTAAGACGAGACCTCGAGGGACCGGCCATCTTCAGAACTGCATGACGCTTATCCAGCACGACCGCCGAGGGATCCTCGAGTGAGTGCTTTGGGGTTCGAGAAGCCCTAACCCTGAGCAGCTCCAGCACCGAAGTCCAGCCCCCCAGCATCCACCAGATCTGCGTGGGGCCCTCCTGCTCTTTGCTGCTCACCGCGTTGTCCGGCTACTTGCCTGCTGGCTTGTGACCCTCTTGACGACGCTCCACGACGACAACACCGCTGGTCTGGTTGCTCCAGACTGGCCCTTGCTCCCCTCCAACAGAGGAGCACCCCGGGCCCTCCTGGTCCACTCCAGACGCCATTTTAAATCCACCGCGTGGGCTTGCATTTGCCAAGACTTGTTGCCCCAATCCTGGGTCCAGCGACGTCGACAGCAGATACCATTGTGGGACAGCTCGCACCTCCATCCTGGTCGCCGACAACGCCTCCTGGTCCGTGAGACTGCAGAGCCCAGCGTCGCCCACTCACCCTGTCGAGGTGACTCCATCCGGTGCCATCCTGGTGCCCATCTAATCACTGGCTAGTGATTCAGAACTTGGTCCCCTCTGCCTACAGGTGTCTTCCATCTTCGATCCAGGCTTGGATCCCTCCGAATCTCTTCACTGGTCGCCTGCCAGCAACTTCTTCTTTCAGGTTCCATAGACTGCAACGAGGATTCCCGACGTGTTTCCAGACCTATGCAGCCGCAGCCCCTGGGCTAGGTAAACTCAGCATTTCGGTGTTCCAGCATAGCTTTGCTATCCAAAGGTCCAGATCCTTTTTCGTTTCAGCTCTACCTAGTCGGATTCGTCCGATAACACTAACTTTACGAAATCTAGCATCCATAGACTTTGTCCCGCATCCCGCGTGAGAGTGCACACTCTGCACCCGATCTCCCTAGGCCTCCTGCTAGTAATCTGAAGGTTCAGTAGTCAAGTCCTAGCGATCCCAAAGCCTATTAGAGTAGTACTTACCTGCTAGTAATTTCGCATTCCACTTTTATGGATTAAATATTTTATTGAGCATAGGCAATGAAATGCACCTCCGAGACATCTGTAGAGCCGACCCCACTCCTGGGAGGCCTAGGTCAGCGACCACACTGGCACCCAACACGGGGCCAGCGGGAACATCGTGTATTAACACAGCAAGCCGCCTACAACCCCACTGGGCCGGCCGCGTCTTAAGAGGTGCTACAATGGTGCAAGCTGATCAGAGCTAGTGCAATTCATAAAACAAAGAACCGTAAACAACCCCCCTACCCTTCCCACCCTAACCCTCCCCTCTCCTTGTCCATTTCCGGGCGTAATCTAACGGATGTGGTCCCTGCTTAACAATCAGGTGGTGCTGCGCGCGCAGTGCTTGTGCGCTTACGGGTGTGCGTCTTGGGATCCGGGAGAGGTGTTTCTGCCAGTCGTAGCAGGCGCAGGTAGCGCGGGCAGCTCACCTCCCGAAACTCCCCAGTAAGCAGAGTGAGGAATGGCCGCCAGAGCTCCGCAAAGTCCGCCCCCCTCCCTGCCGCCGCCAGTGACAGCTTCTCCATGCCCAGGATCGCCCATAGCCGGTGAAGCCACCCCAGTTGCTGCGGGGCCTGAGTCGCCCTCCAGTGGGCCACAATGTTTTGGACTGCAGCCCCAAGTGCCAGAGCAATCAAGCGGCCTCTCCAGGATTTCAGGGGGTACATGAGGGCGTTCGGGAGGCCTAGAATAATGTACGCTGGGAATCGCGGCAGCTGAGTGTCCAGGTGTGCGTCAATAAGATCCAGGATAGGGTCCCAATAGGGGCGCAGCGCCTTACAGCTCCACAGCAGGTGTTCCAGTGTCCCTTGTTCCCCACATCCCCTCCAGCACCTGTCGCTTACCCGGGCATCCCATTGATGAAGTCGCTCAGGGGTGTGGTACCAGTACATGGCTACCTTAGTCAATGTCTCTGTGAGCCCGGTGTGGTGCGCCGAGTGTCTGGCCCTATGGTACACCCCCTCCCACTCTTTCCTAGTGAGCTGTCTCCCCAGGTCCCTTTCCCACCGGGCCTGACCTGCGTTGTATGTGTGTGCCTGGGTGAGGAGTAGCTGTTGATAAAGGTCTGAAATCAATTTCTTGTCGGAGGTGCGCGTCAGCAGCCACCGTTCGTAGGGTGTGAGGTGCCGTTGGGCCCCAGGCCTGACCGAGGGGTGGAGCACCCAGTGGCGCACCTGCAGATATTGCAAGCGTTCCGATTCGGCCACGCCATAATCCGCCTTGACCTGCTGGAACGGGAGGACCCCCTTGATGTCGAACATGTGTCCCGCCGCTCTACAGGGCGTCGTCCGCCACGTCGTGAATGATCCGGGGACCAGGCCCGGCGAGAAGTCCGGATTCTCAAAGATGGGAGTCATAGGCGAGGGGAAGGAGGTCAGCCCCTTGGCCACGGCCACTCTGTCCCACACTCGCAGGGCGGTGCTAGTGATATCAGAGGCGTACAGGTTAGGGGGGCGGTGGCGGCGCGGCAGGAAAGGCACGCCCTGGAGGGTACGGCCAGCCACTGCTTGGTCCAGGAAGAGCCAGTGTTTGCCGGACTCCAGCTGGAACCATTCTACGAAGGTGCGCAGCTGCGCTGCCTGAAAGTACAGGGTGAGGTCGGGTACGCCGACCCCCCCATTCGCCGGGGGTAGGGTAGCGAGAGCGTGCCTAAACCGAGGCCGCCGGCCGTTCCAAATGAACCGTGACAGGTCCGATTGGGTTTGTTGAAGCCAGCCCTGCGGGGGGTTCAAGGGGAGCGTCTGAAACAAATACAGAATCTGCGGCAGCAGAGTCATTTTGACTGCGGCAATTCTGCCGAGCCATGACAGTGTGAGCGGCTTCCAACGCCGGAGCTGCTCCCGAAGTTTAAGTGTGAGGGCCCCGTAGTTGACTCGTGCGGTACTCCTGACGGAGGGAGCCAGGCGGACGCCCAGGTACGGGACGGTTGCGTCCGACCACTGTATCTTGAATTCCGATTTAATCTCGGCCACCACGTCTGGCGTCAGGGAGATGTTCAGGGCTTCAGATTTAGCTTCGTTGATTTTGAAACCCGAGGCTAGGGCAAAGGTGTGGAGCTCTACAAAGAGAGCACGCAGGGATTGCATAGGGTTGGTGAGAGATAGCAGGACGTCGTCAGCGTACAAGCTGATCTTATGCGTATCGGCACCGAATTTGATACCAGATATGAGCGCGTGCTGCCGAACCCTCTGAGCCATCGGCTCCATGTATAGGGCGAATAGAAGCGGCGACAGGGGGCAGCCCTGGCGTGTGCCTCTGCCGATGTCGAACCTCGGGGAGGTGTGGCCGTTCACCCTGACCGTGGCATTGGGCCGGCGGTAGCAATTGAAGATGCGGTGGCGGAGCTTCTCGCCAAAACCGAAGTGGCGGAGGACCTGGTCGAGGTAGGGCCAATGCACTCTGTCGAATGCTTTCTCCGCGTCAATGGTGAGGAGCATGCAGCCCGGTTTAGTGCGCGACCCGGCCTCAATGAGGTGCAACACTCGCCTGGTGTTATCGCTAGTCTGCCGTTGGGGAATAAAGCCCGCTTGGTCAGGGTCTACCAGCTGCTGCATGTAAGGCGCAATGCGACCCGCTAGAATGCCCGTGTAGAGCTTCAAGTCTACATTCAGCAGCGAGATGGGCCTGTATGAGCTACACGCCGCCGGGTCGCGGCCCGGTTTGGGGATGACAGAGATGGACGCCTCCAGCAAGTCGGGGTGGATGGCACCAGGCTCAAAGGTGTTAAACAGGTCGCGCAAGAGGGGGGCAAGCTGCTGGCAAAAGGTTTTGTAGAAGGCCGCGGTATAGCCATCGGGCCCCGGGGATTTCCCCACCTTGAGGCGGGCAATAGCAGAGATGACTTCCTCCAGGCCGATGGGCCGTTCCAAGAAGTCCGCTTGGGCTTGGTTGAGGGAGGGGAGCTCCGCGCCCTGCAGGTATGCCGGGCCGGCGAGTGGGTCCAGGTGGTCCGCGTCGTATAGCGCCGCATAAAAGGTGCCAAAGGTCGCCGCAATCGCCGCGTCCTCCGTGATCTGGCTGCCATCAGCCGACCGGAGGGATCGCACCTGCTGTCGTTGGGTTTGCGCCCGTAGTCTGCTCGCCAGAAGCTTTCCGCATCGGTCACCCCCGGTATAATAGGCGTGCTTAAGGCGCATAGCGGCGTATTCCGCTACGTCTTGGTCCAAAGCCGCCAACATTTTCCGCTCGGCGCATAGTTGGCGCCATGCCCTCGCTGCTCCCGTGCGCTGGTGCATCTGTTCTAGTTCCGCCACCCGTTGGGTAAGCTCGGCACGCTTCAGCGCCCTGTCCCTGTTGTTGGCGGTGGCTATGGAGATGAGTTCCCCGCGGAGGACCGCCTTGAGGGCAGCCCACTGAGTGGCCTTCGAGGTGTCATCATTGGCGTTATGTTCCAGGAAGCGGTCGATCGCAGCAGTGAGGCGTGTTTGGGTGTCGGGCAACTGCAGGAGGCCGTCTCGCAGCCTCCAGTGTCGTTGCGGAGCTGGCATGGCGCCTATGCGAAGTGTCGTCACAACTGGGGAATGATCCGAGAGCGCGGCCGGCAGAATCTCCACTTCCTCGACCTGCTGCGCTAGCTGAGTAGAGCACAGGAAATAATCCAGCCGCGCATACGTCTTGTGTGCCGCCGAGTAGTACGTGTATGCTGTGGTCTGGGGATGCATGTGTCGCCATAAATCTATGAGGCCCAGGTCCGCCACGTGTGTGTGTCCTGCTGCAGTGAGTGCTCCCACCTGCCCGGATCTCTGGCCTGAGCGGTCCGCCGTGTTGTGAAAAACAATGTTAAGGTCCCCCCCTAACAACAAGTGTGTGCGTGTGGTGGATGTAGCGGACTCTAGTGCCGTATGCAAAAACCGTTCCTGTCCCTCGTTCGGGCCATAGACTGAGCCCACTAGCAAGGTATGGCCCGCAACCTGGAAGCTATAAAGCAGAAGTCGCCCCTTAATTTCGGCCTCTTTCTGGAGGACCCTCCCCTCGAAGGATTTAGCCACTAGGATCGCCACCCCCGCCGTTTTCTTCGGGGAGGAGGAGAAGAACTGCCAGGGAAAGGCGCGTGACTTGAGTCTGTGCTGATCGCTGCGAACAAGGTGTGTCTCCTGGAGGAGGCAGATATCCGCCTTGGAGCGCTCGAGACAGGAGAGGATTGCTTTGCGCTTATTCGGGCTATTAAGACCTCGCACATTGAGCGAAAGCACCGTTAGGTGACGTGTCATGTCTGGGGTAACAAGGGAGATGCTATTCCCCACCCGGAGGTGGCCGCCACAGACCAACAGGCTGCAAGAGACGCTGCGCAGGGGGTCCTACCGACTCCTACCATGATGTCACAATCCCCTGGACAAGGAGAGCCCACCCGCCCCTCCCCTACCCCCCCAACACCCCCCATCCCCAACTGTCCCCCCCAACCTCCAAGGAGAACCCCCCAACCCCCCCCCTCTACCCCCAACTCCCCCCCAACCCCAACTGGTGCCGCTCCCCCCTCCCCCCAATCCCCAATAGTGCAATGCTCGATTCTCTGAACAGGTGCAAGCACCGATGGAATCCCCCCCCCATTCCCACCCTCCGCCCCTGCAACCAAAAAGAAGTCCGAATCAACATAGTCCCAGGTCCAGGTGAAAGTCCGCTGGACCCGTGGTGAAGGATACACTTGGTGTGTGGGCAATGGCGACGGCGATGTCGGGTACCGCGCCTCTCCACGTGGGTCAGCCATCAAGGGGACGGCGCAGACACAACGCGGGTCAGCGAGGCTTCGCCCCCGCCGCCGGGGTGAATCGTCCCGGCCAGGTCATGTCCTGGTAGCGCCGTGTGACCGTGGTAGAGTTCAATCGTGCTCTTTATTCGCCAGGCCCTGCGCGACCGTCTCCACCGCCGCTCGTTGGCCCTCTGTTATTTCTTTGGTGGCGGGGCGTCGCGGCCTGTTTCGCCTCCGCTGTTGCCGCCATTTTCCCGGCGTGTCCTCATTGGGTGCAACCCCCGCTCCGGGGTTCTCGGCCTCCGACGGCTCCTCAATGTCCAGAAGGGCGCAGGCCTCCTTGAGGGAGCGTATCTGGTGGAGGTTATTGCCCATTTTAAACACAAGGCGAAAGGGGTGCCCCCAGCTGTATGAAATGTTGCGTTTCCGCAATTCCGCCGTGACAGGACGGAAGAGGCGCCTCTTCTCCAGGGTCAGTGCTGCGAGGTCCTGATAGAGGGCAGGGGAGTGCGCGCCAAAGGACACCGGCGCCATCCTGCGCGCATTAGCTAGGATCTCCTCCTTGGTGCGGAAGTCTTGGACGCACACAAGGATGTCCGCTGGGTGAGCTGTGGCCGCTCTAGGCGGGCCCGTTCTGTGCACTCTATCTAGGCCCAGGGGTGTATCCAACGGGCGTCCCAGGATGTGGTTGAACAGCTCCCGGGTGAACGGGAAGAGGTCCTCCGTGTCAGGGGAGTGCTTCACCCCCCGGATCCTTATGTTGTGCCGCCTGGAGCGGTTCTCCAAATCTTCGGCGTGTGTTTGGAGGTCCACCTGTTGGTCGTGAATGCGCGCCAGTTCCTGCCGCAGTGCTTCAATCTCCATGTCCCGTGCGTCGCTCTTCGTCTCCAGCTCCACCACTCTCTCACCAATGGCGTCGGTATCGCGGCGCGCCTCTTTTATCTCGTCCTGGAGTTCTTTCTTTAAGTCCTGAATGTCCTCGCGAAGTCCCATGAAGAGTGACTCCAGGAAGGAGCGCGTGATTGGGCCCTCAGCATCCGGCTGCCCCTGGGCTGGCGAGGCCTGTTGTTTCTTCTCGGCGCCCCCGCGTTGGCTGGCCGCTGAGGTGTCCGCCTTCTTCCCCAGAGCGCCGGGGGTGAAGAGGTCCGCGATGGAGCGGTCCTTCCGCGTCCTGGCGGTGGACATGGTCCGTGTGGCGTCTCTTGTCCAGTAGCTTTCTGGTATTGGACCGCAGGCCCAGGCCGCCGACGCCGCTGTGTCTCCTGGCGCCCAGTCTGGGGATGGCGGTGCGTTGCGCTTGCTCTCTGTGAGTCCAGCCGGTGCCCACAGCGCAGTGCGGCCTCCGCAGCGTGGGTATGGGTGAGCGGGTTCCGCCAAGGGGTGCCAACCAGGTGCGGGATGGGCCCGCCTTGTGCCTCGGGGGCCCGGGCCAGTGTCGGGGTCGCCGCAGGGGCCTGTGGAGTGGGAGCAGTGCAGGCTACGTGGACAGGCTCCCCGCTTGCGTGGTGGCTCTGTGCTCGGTGAGACCCCAGACGCCTCCGCGTCGTCGCGCCAAAAAAGGGCGGGCTGCCGCAGGCAATCACCCCTCACGCGCCAGTAAAGCTCCGGCCTCGCGCGACGGGCTGCAGCCGGTGAGCGCGCCTAACGCGCTGATGGAGCCTTGGCTTGGCGGGCCGGGTCGCGTGTGTGTGGCGAGGGGGGGGGGGCGCCTGGTACCACTATCCCAACCCCCCCCGTACCTCCGTTTGCAAAGAGCTGCAGGCCGGGATTCCAGGGGCACCAGGTCCGGCGATGGGAGCCGGCGACAGCCCGGGCAATGTCTGCTTCCACCGTGTGCTGGGGCCGGCAGGTCCGCAGTAGCTTCCACGCAGAGCCGTGGGAAGCCTCGCGCGTTGCCGCGCGGGCCGGACCCGCCGCTTCAGCCGATGCCTGCTCCGTGCGTTCTCGGACGGCGCTGTGGCTCCGCCCACCTCGGCCTCGTTGTCGGCCGCGCTCTCGGCACTCTGAGCGCACCAGGCCCCAACGGTCGCCGCCTCCGCAGTCCGACAGGTCACGGGTCCGGCCGTCCCCGGGCCCAGGACCGGACCAGCAGATCACCGCCGCTGCGCCGTCGGCGCCAGAAGTTTCTCAGGACCGGTCACGGCCGGGTAGGTGCTGTGATCGTGCTAGATTCGGTGGCCGGCGGCGGGAGCTCAGCAAAGCACGTCCGCTCACGCCGCCATCTTGGCCACGCCTGCCCGCATTCCACTTTTAGAGTATATGGTTTTTCGTGCCCCTCGGGCATTTGTGTAAATTGTGCGACTTTGCGTATTTTCCTAGGAGCTTTGTATTGTGCTTAGCGCCCTGTCCTCATAAAGAGTCCATGGCTGTTGTGTTCTAAATAAATATACTTTTATTTTCATAACAACTTGTGTGGTGTCCTTTCACTTGGTGCTCAAGGGGTATATGTGATGGTATAACAGCTGGCTTAACACGCCCTCTAGAGTCTAGCCTAAAGACTGCTCTTGTCCATGCTACTAGGATAGCTGGTCTACGGTTGACTTACAACCAATCATCAATAAGGGTTGTTTGGACTGATACATAGTGATCACTAGAATAGTGAGCACTGCATATCAGGCCAACTTCTCACATTCACGACCAACAGGTGGACCTCCAGTCTCACGCCGAGGACCTGGAGAACCGCTCCCGGCGGCACAACATCAGGATTCGGGGAGTGAAGCAGGCTCCCGACACAGAAGACCTCTTCCATGTCACCCAAGGCCTCTTCAACCACATCCTGGGCCGACCGGCGGACTCAACGCTTCGGTTGGACAGGGCCCATAGGATGGGCCCGCCCAGGGCGGCCTCGTCCCAACCGGCCGACATCTTGGTCTGCGTGCAGGACTTCCGCACGAAGGAGGAGATCCTTAGCAAAGCGCGCCAGATGGGAACCATCTCATATGGTGCCCACTCGCCGACTCTATATCAGGACCTCGCCTCCATCACCCTGGAGAAACGACGGTCATTCCGACCGATCACGGCAGAACTGCGACGCGACATCCCATATAGCTGGGGTCACCCCTTTCGCCTGGTGTTTAAGCTGGACAACAAGGTTCACCAGTTGCGGTCTTTCAGGGATGCATGCAAATTGCTAGGCCTTGAGGAACCGACGGAGGATGACGATCAGCCCGGAGGGGGAGCAAATGGCACGGACGGCCCTGGGCAGAGAAAACAGCAACGGCGACGACGAAGACCGAGGCGCCCGGCCGCGCAAGAGATCGAAAATGATCGCCGTGCTGCGGTAGAAACCATAGCGCTGGGACTGGCAAACTCCGACAGCGGATAACCAACGATGAGGTGGCACGAGGGCTTTTGATGAGACTGTGGGGATTGGGGCCGACTGAGTCGGCGGCGGTGGCGGAGGTATTGGACTTCGACACATTCCCCCGAAGGTGTCCCAACCTCCTCGTCTACAACTATGGACGTTGGACAGGACTATTTTTGGTATTCAAGTTGGGGAAAGGGGATGGAGGGTGGTCTCCTTGGCAGGTGGAGGGTGGGGAGAGACTGTTTTGCTTCTTTGGCCAGTCAGGAAAAGGGGGTTTCTGGACTGGGAGAGACCTTTCCCATTCATCTCTGGATGAAGGACTATCAATGTTGGCATCTTGGGATTGCGGGGGGGGTGGGGGGCTGTCAAGGGTTTTGTTCATTGTGGGGAGGGGGGTGGTGTTGGTAAGGGGGAGGAACTACGGATCCGAGTGAATGTTGGACTAAAAGGGTGTGGCGAATTGCGCAGATCTGAGGGTCCTGGGTGGCCGGGGCAGCTGCGAGACAGGGCTTGGCTGATGTTTTGGCCACTGGAAGTTTTCTCAGAGAGCGTGTGGGGTATGACTCCTTATGCCTGCGACTGAGTTGAGTGTGCTCACATTGAATGTGCGTGGGCACAGTCCGGTTAAGCGGCGAGAGGTGCTGTCCCTGCTGGAGAATTCAAAAGCAGATATCGGTCTCCTCCAGGAAACGCATTTTCTAACTAAGGATTGTCATAGGCTTAAATCCCGTCACTTTCCGACACCACATTTTCTCATCCACAACCACAAAGACTGCTGGGGTGGCGCTCCTGGTGTCAAAGCGATTTAAGGGCAAGCAGTTACACCGGGGGACAGAGGTTAAAGGGCGACTCCTATCCTGCAGGTTCTCACTGGGTGCTCACACCTTCACGGTGATTGCGGTTTATGCGCCAAATGAGGGGCAGGAGAAGTTCTTCCACCAAGTGCTTACTGAAGCAGCGGCGGCACCTGATAGACACGTTCTGGTTGGGGGGGACCTCAATTTAGTTTTTGACAACCTACTTGACAGGTCAGCGCAGCGATCCACGCAGGCAGGCACTTTATCGGAGGGGGGACAGAACAGATTGTCAGAACTGGGTATGACGGACTTGTGGCGCTCCCTCCACCCGGACGACCGGGACTACACATATTACTCCAACGCCCACAAAACCTATGCGCGCCTAGATTATTTTTTAACATCCACTTCATTTAGAGCGCTGGCGTCAAGCGTTGAGATAGGAGCGGCAGCCCTTTCCGATCATGCACCACTCACAGCGGTGTTTACCTTTCCACCGGTGGGGCGAAGTGCCCGTTGCTGGAGGCTTAGGGACACGCTGCTGCACAGACAGGGGGTTGTGGCCAAGATCAAGGAAGCTATAGCTGAATACCTGGTACACAACACACCGACGGACACTTCACATGCAACACATTGGGCAGCACTCAAGGCAGTCATACGGGGCGAGTTCATTGCAATCGCGGCAGCAGAAAATGCGGAGAGGGCCCGTAAGAGAGACAAGCTCTCTGCCCGCACGAAGGAATTGGAGCAGGTACACCAGAGGACCGGGCGCCGCGGGTGTGGAAACAGTTGTGAGTGGCACGTCAACAGTTAGCAGCACTAGATCAAGATAGAGCAAAATGCGCGGCACTACGGGTACGACATGCATACTACACGGGAGGCGACAGATGCGGGAGGCTGTTGGGTCGGGCACTCCGCGAACAGCAGCAACGACACTCGGTGCAGGAAATACACACGCAGGACGGAGTCACAGTGACGGAGGACGGAGCTATAGCGCAGGCATTTATTGACTTTTATACCACACTATACGAGGGGGCTGCTCTGGATCCAGCGGACGGGGCGGCCTTCCTGGACTCTGTGTCCATACCCGCTTTATCTACGGAACAATCAGAACTCCTTGACAGGGAGATCCGTCCTGAAGAAGTCATTGCCGCGATCTCCCCTCTCAAGCTGGCCAAGGCGCCAGGACCGGATGGCTTCACCGCCGCCTTTTACAAAACATTCTGCCCCCAGGTTGCTCCGTTGTTGACTGCCCTCTTTAATTCCTTCTCGGAGCCCGGCGCCATCCCAAGAGATCTGATGAGTGCCATGATCTCGGTCATTCCCAAACCGGGGAAGGACCGAACGCAATGCGGGGCCTACCGCCCTATCTCGTTACTTAACGTAGATCTGAAGCTTTATACAAGTATACTGTCGAAGCGGCTGGGCCCACTTATGCCTGGTCTGATTGATCCGGACCAGGCCGGCTTTATACCGGAGCGCCAGACGGTCGACAACACAAAAAGAGCACTCCACTTAGTGGAACGAGCCTCCAGGTTGCCAGGAGAGTTCATGATGTTGGCAATTGATGCGGAGAAGGCCTTCGATCATGTCCACTGGCCGTACTTGGAACAGGTGCTCATCAAGGCAGGGTTAGGCGCGAGATTTCGTACGTGTGTTCTGAACTGCTATACCTTCCCCATGGCGTTAGTTCGGGTGAATGGCTGCTCATCGTCCGTATTCCCCGTCGAACGCGGTACTCGGCAAGGGTGTCCACTCTCGCCCCTGCTCTTCGCGCTCTATATGAAACCCCTGGCGCAGGCCATGCAATCGCATTCGACCATTAAGCGGATTAAATTCGGGGCTGATATCCACACGATTAGCTTATACGCTGATGACGTCTTGCTTTCCTTTGCTTCCCCTGCGGCATCCCTGCTGGCCGGGGCGGCCATCCTGGATGCGTTGGCGAAGGCCTCCTGCTTTAAGGTGAACATGACGAAATCAGTAGCACTTGACCTTTCCTTGGAGGCACACACGCGGGCCTCCCTAGAAGCACAATTCCCCTTCCAATGGGCAGACAGTGCAGTCCCCTACCTGGGCATACAATTGGCGGCCACGCTACCAGAAACGGTGCGTCTCAACTACGCCAACCTTAGTCGCACTATCCGCGCGGAGGTCGGGCGGTGGCGGCACCTCCCACTATCTTGGCTGGGCCGAGTGGCAGCAGTAAAGATGACAATCCTCCCGCAAGTTTTATACGTTTTTCGGGCTAGCCCGCTCCGTCCCCCGGAGGGATGGATTCGCCGCACGCAATCGGAGCTGGCTCAGTTTGTGTGGAACGGGAAACGGCCCAGACTCAAGCTGAGGCTAGAGATGCTTCACCCGGAGAGTGGTGGGCTGGGCCTGCCGGATTTGCGTCACTATTACCAGGCGACCCAACTCAGAACCCTAGTGGAATGGAGCAAATGGGAATCGGAGCGCCATTGGTTGTTCCAGGTCCAAGCGGTCGCGGGCGTCCACTCCAGGAGGTGCCTTTCCTGCAGCGACAACACCGACCCCCTAACCTATACGCCTCCTTCGTCACGAGGGTACCGCTAGAGGGATGGGATCGAACATGCGTCTTACACGACCTGACGACCTTCCCGTCTCCCCTCACACCCCTGTTAGAGAACCCTGACTTCGGCCCGGGTAGGGATGTCCAGGCCTTTGCACGGTGGCGCCCAGCAGGATGCCGATGCCTCTTTCACATGTATTCAGATGCGGGAGTGATGCCTTTTGAGGAATTCCGGAAGACCTATGACCTCCCGGAGCCTGAACACCTTAGTTAGCTACAGGTCCGACATTGGGCGCTTCAACCCCAGATCCGTGGAGACACTACACGCAAGCTCAGTAAATATGAATACTGGCTTCTCTCGCGCACCACAGATAAGCGACTCATTTCAGACATATATCGGCTCCTCTTGGACAGATACTCGCGCGTTTATAATGCAGGACGGGCTAGATGGGAGAGGGAACTGGGGCGGACTCTGCGCAACAAAGAATGGGAGGACATTTACTACCGCGCCACACACACACGAGATGCGTGAGGTTTGGCACCTCACGCGAGATGCGTGAGATTCGGTATCTCACGCGGGATGCGTGAGGTTTGGCACCTCACCCGAGATGCGTGAGGTTTGGCAACTCACCCGAGATGCGTGAGGTTTGGCAACTCACCCGAGATGCGTGAGGTTTGGCACCTCACCCGAGATGCGTGAGGTTTGGCACCTCAACCGAGATGCGTGAGGTTTGACACCTCACGCGAGATGCGTGAGGTTTGGCACCTCACTCGAGATGCGTGAGGTTTACCACCTCACCCGAGATGCGTGAGGTTTAGCATCTCACGCGAGATGCGTGAGGTTTGGCACCTCACCCGAGATGCGTGAGCTTTGGCACCTCACCCCAGATGCGTGAGGTTTGGCACCTCACTCGAGATGCGTGAGGTTTGGCACCCCACTCGAGATGCGTGAGGTTTGGCACCTCACGCGAGATGCCTGAGGTTTGGCACCTCACCCGAGATGCGTGAGGTTTGGCACGTCACCCGAAATGCGTGAGGTTTGGCACCCCACGCGAGATGCGTGAGGTTCTGCACCTCACGCGAGATGCGTGAGGTTCTGCACCTCACGCGAGATGCGTGAGGTTCGGCACCTCATTCCGCACTTTGGGGGAATTCAAGCGCTTCAGGGCACCTTAGGGCTCCTGGGGACATCGCGCTGCGGTGTTGGTAGCCGCCATCTTGGCAGAGTGAGGGAACCAGGGAGTGCTGAATTGCTGGCGCCATCTTGGTTGGGGGGCTAGTGATCGCACTACAGGACTCTTGCGTCTGGAAGTGCATAAAAGCAGAACTTCCCCATCGACAGGTCAGACTTACATGACCATTGCGCGCTGCAGAATCTATTGCCGCATTGCTGTTTTAATTATTTTAAAATTAATCTACTTTACTGCGCGCTCGCGCTGTCGATCTTGGCGCTAGGCGCTACCTCTCTCATAGCGTGTTATTAGTACCACTCTTACCCGCACTATAATTGTGACCTCATTCCGCACTTTGCGGGAATTCGAGTGCTTCAGGGCACCTTAGGGCTCCTGGGGACATCGCGCTGCAGTGTTGGTAGCCGCCATCTTGGGTGAGTGAGGGAACCAGGGAGTGCCGAATTGCTGGCGCCATCTTGGTTGGGGGGCTAGTGATCGCACTACAGGACTCTTGCGTATACGGCTATATATGATGGACGCCCCTAAAGCGTGCAGCGTAGGCGCGCAGCGGGCGCGCCGGAGGTGCGCCAGAGGTAAGCTCGTTTGCGCCCGTTCGCGCACAGGACGCGCCGGGCGCCGAAAGTTTTGCCTCTCAGAACCAAGATGTAACTTCTTACTCTTATTCCTGCGATGAACTTTTACGCCTTAATCTCGGTTCACTCAGTAACTGAAAGTATAATATCACCAGTAAGCACCCAGTTGCCTTGTCCTGTGGCTTGTTGAATGTGAGATCTCTCATCAAACACTGTGAAGAAATTGCGTTACTTATCGAGTCTTACCATCTAGACCTACTCTTCATGACAGAGACTTGGACAACACCGACTAGCTCGGTGGAACTGGGGACAGCTTGTCCCCCTGGCTTCAAAATAATGCATAATCCCAGGGTGGGAGCCAGAGGAGGTGGAACTGGATTAATTTTTAGGCAGACTCTTGACGTCTCCCAGCTTATCATCAAGGCAATCGCTGGGTGCGAAACATTGGGTTTCTCCATCAAGGACCAAGGAGGCGTGCTATTCACGGGTCTACTATGTTATAGACCCCCGGCTAGCTCGTTATCTGCTGTACCTGAGCTCATAGACTTAATATACGATCTCTCCCACTCCCACACAAAGTTGATGGTGTCAGGGGATTTCCATCTTTGGTCAGAGGGACCGACCAAGACGGCCTATGTAGAGCTGGTCCAAGCTTGTCATAATTTTGAGCTACAACAACTGGTACTCTCCAAAACCCATTCAAAGGGCCATATTCTTGATCTACTTTTTGCTGACGCTTGTCAAACGGCTATACGTGACGTCCTGCCTCAGTGTTGGACGGATCACGCCCTCGTCCAGTTCTCCCTCTCGTGCACTAGTGCTCCATTAAAGAAAGGGAGTGTGGGGGCACTAGAATGGGGAGACAATGGTCTAGACTCCTCGAACAAACGATCTTGCCCTCTCTGCTGCCAGATGGCTTTGTATTGGGAGCGAATGTGGACGTAAGTTACAAGACTCTCTGTCAGCGAATCTCGGCTTCTCTGGACTCTTTGGCCCCGCTTCGAAAAAGCAAAGATAGGACTAATCTTGCTATGCCATGGTACTCGGAAGAACTTCGGCAGCTCAAGCTCCAATGTAAACAGGCTGAGCGGACCTGGAGGAAACAGTACCTGGAATCACATAGAGTCCTCTTCAAACAAGCACTGGCGTCCTATAAAATCCAGATCAAGCTTGCCAAAGCTAGATTCTTAGAAGAATCTTTGATGGCAGCTGTAAATAAATCTCAGGCCTTATTTAAGATCGTAAAGGACCTGGCCCATCCTGGCTGTACCAAAAATGTTATCCCGGCCTCTCAAGCTCTCTGTGATTCGCTAGCACAGGCCTTTGAGGATAAGATTGCCAACATCTTAAACAATCTTCCCTCGTCAACTGGCCGTGCTGTGCACGATTCCATCTCGTTTAAGAATAGGAAGGAGTGTACTAAATCAGGTGAGCTGAGCAACTTTCCTCTACCATCTTTTGAGGACTTCTGCTCTTTGGCTGACGGGGTGTCCTCTGCCTCACCTTCTGATCCTCTTCCACCCAAATTCTGGAAACTTTTTCGTGAAGAGCTGTTTCCCCCACTTTTTTCCATCTGTCGCCAGTCTCTCACTTCAGCACGGGTTCCAGATTGCTGGAAATTGGCGGTGGTCTCCCCACTGCTTAAAAAGGAGAATCTGGACCCCACATGCCCAGCCAACTTTAGGCCCATCTCCCTCTTGCCATTCCCTATTAAAATTCTAGAGAAACTGGCCACAAAACATCTCTCCAACTTTCTTGAGACTACTGATTGTTTGGATGTGGCTCAGTTTGGGTTTAGACCGGCACATGGGACAGAGTCGGCATTGGTGACTGTTCTCGATGACCTTCGAACGCGTGCCGAACCAGGGTCGAGCAGCCTTTTTAGTGCTGCTCGACATGTCGGCCGCGTTCGACACGGTCAGCCATGCAATCCTGGTCAGGGGACTGACGGAGGCTGGGGTGTCGGGCTTGGCCCTTGAATGGCTGGTGTCATATCTCGATCAAAGGCACCAGGTAGTTGCCCTGCCACCCTTTAAATCCAACATCAGGAGGGTTGGTCAGGGAGTACCCCAGGGCTCGGCCATCAGCCCCATTCTTTTCAATCTTTACCTCCGTCCCCTGATCAAGCTGATTAAATCTTTTGGCATAACAGTCACCAACTACGCCGATGACACCCAACTTGTCTTTTCGTTTGAGGGTAAGGACGGGGTGTCACAGGAGGTCTTCCATCGATGCATGAGCACCACGGCAGAATGGCTGGGTAACAACTCCCTACAATTTAACAGCTCGGAAACCGAGGTGCTACATTGCTCTATGGATCGGACCCACAGACCCCTACCACAGGGTTTTTGGCCTCCTGATTTCCAAGGTACTAGTCTGCCTGCCGAATCGGTTTGGAATTTGGGGGTAATGTGTAGTTCCGACTTACAGCTGGACACATCAGTGAACAAAACGGTGGCCACTTGTATGGCATTACTTGGATCATTGTGAAAGATTCTACCCTTGCTCCCGGTACAGGCCAGACCAGAGGTAGTGCGGAGCATAATTTTAAGTCGTCTCGACTACTGCAACGCACTGCTGCTGGGGGCACCAGTTACTCTGCTAGGAAAACTCCAACGAGTACAGAATTTTGCTGCCAAACTGGCACTCTCGCGACGCCGTCTGGACTCTTCTGCCAAGGCACTTAGGGACCTCCATTGGTTGCCAATCTCTCAACGGGTGAACTTCAAAGCTTTGTGTTTGGTTTTTAGGGCTCTACACGGACAAGGCCCGTCTTCTCTGCAGGACCTTTTCTCATGGTACATCCCTCCAAGACCACTCCGGTCAGCCTCAGCTTACTTGGTGGTAGTACCCAAGTTTTTGAGGTCCCGGATGGGTGGTTGGTCCTTCAGGTTTACCGCAGCGCGGCTGTGGAATTCTCTACCGCTAGGCCTGAGGGGCCTGGAAGATTTTTCTTCCTTTAAAAAAGCATTAAAGACCCATCTGTTCCCCAGAACAATGTAAATAGATTGGAAGCTGGAAACATCATGTATTGTGTCATAACAGTCTAAGCGCCAGGATGCCCGTCGGGTGACAGTTATAGCGCTATAAAATAACGCCTATACATACATACATACATATCGCATGTAAATTATACTTAAGTATTTAAATGTTGCCTGTCTCTGCCGGCTTTGGAGTGAGGGGGATTTCGTTAAGGAGGCGGGTTTCAGAGGGGTGAAGAAGAAGCTCTCTAGTCTGGGGGTTGAGGTGGTTTGTGTTGCGCACGCGCCGGGACTCCTTTACCCTGTCACCCGGGATGCTCAGCTCATGCATGCCTCCTTGTGCGCCGGCTCGGGTCCCTTGTCAGTGGCGTGCAGGTGCTTGGTGCTTCCATGGATGCTCTGAGCTCTTCTTGCGGCTGCGTTTGGCAACCCGTGCCTGACTGTGATGGGGCAGGTGGGACTGCGATGTCGCCGTGCCACCTGCCCTTACTCTGGGAAGAGATGGTCCTGTGCAGTGAGAGCGCTCACGCCTGATTCTTGGTTTCCCGTTCCGACTTCCTTCCCATGTGGTGAGTGCCATTGTGCATGTGCATACATAATAATTAAAAATGAAAACAATATAACATCGAATAAACTCTGAAGACTGAACATTGTTGGCACATTCCTTGGGTTGCCTTAAATAAGGGCCTCTGTGACTGTGTGTAAATGAGTTGTAACATGTAACCCAATTCAGCCGAAAATACAGTCATGCTTTGCATTCTGTATAAAAGTTCCGAGTAAATAAAGTGCGAGTTTCTCTCATCCGTTTGTGGCAGTAGTTTGTATGTTTGTTTCCATCTCTCATAGTCCTAGTGCCAGTAAGCGGGCACAAACGCGTGTCTCGTTAATTCACTGACACAAGAAAACTGGCGCTCCCCTGCACACCGAACAAGTAGGGACATCAGAGGAGTGACTGGCCTCTGACTAGACACGAACTTGTCAGCACCAGCACCTTCGTCACTCGCCTGATTCACACAGTTTAGCTCAGTCATGCTGGTGCCAAATTGTATATTTGGGAGTGAGAAGATAAGGAGGGGCTGACGATCGACGGAGTGTTAAAAACAGTATCTGCGATAGGTTAAACATTAATTAAAATAAGTTTAAATGGCGTCACTGGAGTCAATTGAGAGGGCTGCTACGGTTTGCACGGCGAGCACGTTATGTAAACAGCTCCGTGTGAGTGCACCTCCGACCCAGCAAGAACTCCCTCAGTTCGGAGTGACACTGGACCAACAGGGCAACAGGGCAATTGGATATCTGACTATGGTTGCCCCCAACTTTTTGCCTGGTGTTTTGCTGGTTTCGACTTAGTTGACCTGGGACCCTGCTCTCTCTAAAATGGATTCCATGTACCCTAGGTACATATCTAATTGGTACTGGGCCACCTTATCAGACCCTGTAACTCAGGGCATAGGTGTACCCAGGGCCTACCAGGGGCTGCAGCATGTATTATGCCACCCCTGGCTGGCCATCTAAATCTGACACAACTGGCTGCACGACAGCTGGGGCAAAGTGGTGTAATAACCCTTGGCTGTAGATATAGTATACCTATATCTAACCCTAAAATGGACACATAGATTCCTATCAGTCACTCCTATGGCAGGCCTTAACAATCCTGAAGGCAGAGTGCGTGGAATCATGTGAGATGGTGCTCTGGCATGAGCTGAGCCCATCTGCAGCTTGCGGAACCAAGTCCTAATAGCTGTTCTATGATAACGCGTACCATATACTCTTAAGTGCATTATAATCCTCGCGGTTATTTGCTATCTTTGGTATCGCTTTATCAAAACATGTCGAGTAAGGTGTCATACGAATTGGAATACTAACCCCTCGCCAATTCTGGCGACGGGGTTAGCATTCCACCCTTCTAGAGGGACACGACATGTATGTAACTGTGAACCCCGGTTCAAGTTAACTCGAGCCTCAGCATCACAAAATGGATGCTGCCACCACAGACACAAGTCTGACCTCCTGCTGCTGGGAGTCCTTCCAGCGAGGGAGGCTTGGACAAAGGGTTTCCTGTCAGGGGCGGTGCTAGCACCATCCCAGACAGGGTTTTGTGTATCCTGGGTAGGCAGGGTTTTAGAGGAAGGTGACTGCAAGTGGCACCCCGGTGCTCACTATGCATCTGCCGGCTAGAACCAGTTCCAGGGGCACACCAGCCCCTGAGCTGGGGAAAGTCCGGCATGGGAGATGGGTGTAACCACCCCACCTCCTGGTCCCACCCATGGGCAAGACCTAGTCGCGTGCCAGCCCCTTTTCCTAGTATAAAGATAGGAGCGGGCCCCCTTCCAAATTAGATCATCTTTGAATCCTGAAACTACTTTCTACGAAAGGAACTCTCGACTTCTTCTCAAGATTTCTCCCTTGTGACTAAGGAGTAGTCACCCTGCACCCGCAGGCACCATCTAAGAACACTGCGGTTTGCTGCACGTCCTTCCTCCGGAATCCGACCGACCAGCATGACGAGACCCGGCTTCCCTGGCACCTCTGACCTCTACCTACATCTTCAGCTCAGCTGAGATCCGTGGGTAAGACGAGACCTCGAGGGACCGGCCATCTTCAGAACTGCATGACGCTTATCCAGCACGACCGCCGAGGGATCCTCGAGTGAGTGCTTTGGGGTTCGAGAAGCCCTAACCCTGAGCAGCTCCAGCACCGAAGTCCAGCCCCCCAGCATCCACCAGATCTGCGTGGGGCCCTCCTGCTCTTTGCTGCTCACCGCGTTGTCCGGCTACTTGCCTGCTGGCTTGTGACCCTCTTGACGACGCTCCACGACGACAACACCGCTGGTCTGGTTGCTCCAGACTGGCCCTTGCTCCCCTCCAACAGAGGAGCACCCCGGGCCCTCCTGGTCCACTCCAGACGCCATTTTAAATCCACCGCGTGGGCTTGCATTTGCCAAGACTTGTTGCCCCAATCCTGGGTCCAGCGACGTCGACAGCAGATACCATTGTGGGACAGCTCGCACCTCCATCCTGGTCGCCGACAACGCCTCCTGGTCCGTGAGACTGCAGAGCCCAGCGTCGCCCACTCACCTGGTCGAGGTGACTCCATCCGGTGCCATCCTGGTGCCCATCTAATCACTGGCTAGTGATTCAGAACTTGGTCCCCTCTGCCTACAGGTGTCTTCCATCTTCGATCCAGGCTTGGATCCCTCCGAATCTCTTCACTGGTCGCCTGCCAGCAACTTCTTCTTTCAGGTTCCATAGACTGCAACGAGGATTCCCGACGTGTTTCCAGACCTATGCATCCGCAGCCCCTGGGCTAGGTAAACTCAGCATTTCGGTGTTCCAGCATAGCTTTGCTATCCAAAGGTCCAGATCCTTTTTCGTTTCAGCTCTACCTAGTCGGATTCGTCCGATAACACTAACTTTACGAAATCTAGCATCCATAGACTTTGTCCCGCATCCCGCGTGAGAGTGCACACTCTGCACCCGATCTCCCTAGGCCTCCTGCTAGTAATCTGAAGGTTCAGTAGTCAAGTCCTAGCGATCCCAAAGCCTATTAGAGTAGTACTTACCTGCTAGTAATTTCGCATTCCACTTTTAGAGTATATGGTTTTTCGTGCCCCTCGGGCATTTGTGTAAATTGTGCGACTTTGCGTATTTTCCTAGGACCTTTGTATTGTGCTTAGCGCCCTGTCCTCATAAAGAGTCCATGGCTGTTGTGTTCTAAATAAATATACTTTTATTTTCATAACAACTTGTGTGGTGTCCTTTCACTTGGTGCTCAAGGGGTATATGTGATGGTATAACAGCTGGCTTAACACGCCCTCTAGAGTCTAGCCTAAAGACTGCTCTTGTCCATGCTACTAGGATAGCTGGTCTACGGTTGACTTACAACCAATCATCAATAAGGGTTGTTTGGACTGATACATAGTGATCACTAGAATAGTGAGCACTGCATATCAGGCCAACTTCTCACATTCACGACCAACAGGTGGACCTCCAGTCTCACGCCGAGGACCTGGAGAACCGCTCCCGGCGGCACAACATCAGGATTCGGGGAGTGAAGCAGGCTCCCGACACAGAAGACCTCTTCCATGTCACCCAAGGCCTCTTCAACCACATCCTGGGCCGACCGGCGGACTCAACGCTTCGGTTGGACAGGGCCCATAGGATGGGCCCGCCCAGGGCGGCCTCGTCCCACCCGGCCGACATCTTGGTCTGCGTGCAGGACTTCCGCACGAAGGAGGAGATCCTTAGCAAAGCGCGCCAGATGGGAACCATCTCATATGGTGCCCACTCGCCGACTCTATATCAGGACCTCGCCTCCATCACCCTGGAGAAACGACGGTCATTCCGACCGATCACGGCAGAACTGCGACGCGACATCCCATATAGCTGGGGTCACCCCTTTCGCTTGGTGTTTAAGCTGGACAACAAGGTTCACCAGTTGCGGCCTTTCAGGGATGCATGCAAATTGCTAGGCCTTGAGGAACCGACGGAGGATGACGATCAGCCCGGAGGGGGAGCAAATGGCACGGACGGCCCTGGGCAGAGAAAACAGCAACGGCGACGACAAAGACCGAGGCGCCCGGCCGCGCAAGAGATCGAAGATGGTCGCCGTGCTGCGGTAGAAACCGTAGCGCTGGGACTGGCAAACTCCGACAGCGGATAACCAACGATGAGGTGGCATGAGGGCTTTTGATGAGACTGTGGGGATTGGGGCCGACTGAGTCGGCGGCGGTGGCGGAGGTATTGGACTCCGACACATTCCCCCGAAGGTGTCCCAACCTCCTCGTCTACAACTATGGACGTTGGACAGGACTATTTTTGGTATTCAAGTTGGGGAAAGGGGATGGAGGGTGGTCTCCTTGGCAGGTGGAGGGTGGGGAGAGACTGTTTTGCTTCTTTGGCCAGTCAGGAAAAGGGGGTTTCTGGACTGGGAGAGACCTTTCCATTCACCTCTGGATGAAGGACTATCAATGTTGGCATCTTGGGATTGCGGGGGGGGGTGGGGGGCTGTCAAGGGTTTTGTTCATTGTGGGGAGGGGGGTGGTGTTGGTAAGGGGGAGGAACTACGGATCCGAGTGAATGTTGGACTAAAAGGGTGTGGCGAATTGCGCAGATCTGAGGGTCCTGGGTGGCCGGGGCAGCTGCGAGACAGGGCTTGGCTGATGTTTTGGCCACTGGAAGTTTTCTCAGAGAGCGTGTGGGGTATGACTCCTTATATATAAACAAAGAGATTCTATCAATGTGTGGACATGTATTTTATTTGTTGGTTTTACAGTGATGAAAATATAGTGAAAGTACTCTCTCTTAGGGTGATAAAGATGAGAGCGCTATGTGCTTTTTAAAATACCCCTCACACACTAAAAAAATCCAGTAGTGTCATGCTTCATCATTGGGGTCTTCCCGTCCCTCTACGGGGCGGGGCGTGCTACGACCTGACCGACTACGCGGGAGCACTGAAGTGGTGACAGGACTATGTGATGGTGCAAGGTGTCAGTGAAAGTGTAGGGACCTAACAATGTGTGTGAGTACAAAAATTAAAAATCCTCTGGCTAGTAGAAAAAAACAATTTATTAGCTTCTCTAGCTGGGGACGTTAAGAAGGGGGTTTTGGGGTTGAGCCGATCGCTACAACCTGGTCTACATGTTTCGTAGGCAGTCCCCTACTGCCTACTCATCAGGACCTTCTACTGGTCCCTACGAAAATAAGCTCAGTTGCTAAGTATTGTCAGCCTGTCTTCCTAAAAACTAACAGTAAAATTCCACTGTTAGTTTATGCTTCAGGGCATGAGCTGGCCCCCTGGGAAGCAAAAATTGTCAAAATTAGTGACCCAAATGTGGTCTTGTTGTGGCAAGTGCGTGGTGCCCCATGAGCTGACAATCGGTAGGAATTCACCGCGGCGCTTTTGTCCGCATAATCTCTAAGTCTTACTTCTACCAGTGTTGCCGCTCTGCTTTCTGCTTTCTGCTTTCAGCAGAGCGGCAACACTGGTAGAAGTAAGACTTAGAGATTATGCGGACAAAAGCGCCGCGGTGAATTCCTACCGATTGTCAGCTCATGGGGCACCACGCACTTGCCACAACAAGACCACATTTCGGTCACTAATTTTGACAATTTTTGCTTCCCAGGGGGCCAGCTCATGCCCTGAAGCATAAACTAACAGTGGAATTTTACTGTTAGTTTTTAGGAAGACAGGCTGACAATACTTAGCAACTGAGCTTATTTTCGTAGGGACCAGTAGAAGGTCCTGATGAGTAGGCAGTAGGGGACTGCCTACGAAACATGTAGACCAGGTTGTAGCGATCGGCTCAACCCCAAAACCCCCTTCTTAACGTCCCCAGCTAGAGAAGCTAATAAATTGTTTTTTTCTACTAGCCAGAGGATTTTTAATTTTTGTACTCACACACATTGTTAGGTCCCTACACTTTCACTGACACCTTGCACCATCACATAGTCCTGTCACCACTTCAGTGCTCCCGCGTAGTCGGTCAGGTCGTAGCACGCCCCGCCCCGTAGAGGGACGGGAAGACCCCAATGATGAAGCATGACACTACTGGATTTTTTTAGTGTGTGAGGGGTATTTTAAAAAGCACATAGCGCTCTCATCTTTATCACCCTAAGAGAGAGTACTTTCACTATATTTTCATCACTGTAAAACCAACAAATAAAATACATGTCCACACATTGATAGAATCTCTTTGTTTATATATATCGTTTTGGAGGGTGATTCTATCAACTCCTCTGCACTTCCCTTATTGTTTTGGTATGACTCCTTATGCCTGCGACTGAGTTGAGTGTGCTCACGTTGAATGTGCGTGGGCACAGTCCGGTTAAGCGGCGAGAGGTGCTGTCCCTGCTGGAGAATTCAAAAGCAGATATCTGTCTCCTCCAGGAAACGCATTTTCTAACTAAGAATTGTCATAGGCTTAAATCCCGTCACTTTCCGACACCACTTTTTCTCATCCACGACCACAAAGACTGCTGGGGTGGCGCTCCTGGTGTCAAAGCGATTTAAGGGCAAGCAGTTACACCGGGGGACAGAGGTTAAAGGGCGACTCCTATCCTGCAGGTTCTCACTGGGTGCTCACACCTTCACGGTGATTGCGGTTTATGCGCCAAATGAGGGGCAGGAGAAGTTCTTCCACCAAGTGCTTACTGAAGCAGCGGCGGCACCTGATAGACACGTTCTGGTTGGGGGGGACCTCAATTTAGTTTTTGACAACCTACTTGACAGGTCAGCGCAGCGATCCACGCAGGCAGGCACTTTATCGGAGGGGGGACAGAACAGATTGTCAGAACTGGGTATGACGGACTTGTGGCGCTCCCTCCACCCGGACGACCGGGACTACACATATTACTCCAACGCCCACAAAACCTATGCGCGCCTAGATTATTTTCTAACATCCACTTCATTTAGAGCGCTGGCGTCAAGCGTTGAGATAGGAGCGGCAGCCCTTTCCGATCATGCACCACTCACAGCGGTGTTTACCTTTCCACCGGTGGGGCGCAGTGCCCGTTGCTGGAGGCTTAGAGACACGCTGCTGCACAGACAGGGGGTTGTGGCCAAGATCAAGGAAGCTATAGCTGAATACCTGGTACACAACACACCGACGGACACTTCACATGCAACACATTGGGCAGCACTCAAGGCAGTCATACGGGGCGAGTTCATTGCAATCGCGGCAGCAGAAAATGCGGAGAGGGCCCGTAAGAGAGACAAGCTCTCTGCCCGCACGAAGGAATTGGAGCAGGTACACCAGAGGACCGGGGCGCCGCGGGTGTGGAAACAGTTGTGAGTGGCACGTCAACAGTTAGCAGCACTAGATCAAGATAGAGCAAAATGCGCGACACTACGGGTACGACATGCATACTACACGGGAGGCGACAGATGCGGGAGGCTGTTGGGTCGGGCACTCCGCGAACAGCAGCAACGACACTCGGTGCAGGAAATACACACGCAGGACGGAGTCACAGTGACGGAGGACGGAGCTATAGCGCAGGCATTTATTGACTTTTATACCACACTATACGAGGGGGGCTGCTCTGGATCCAGCGGACGGGGCGGCCTTCCTGGACTCTGTGTCCATACCCGCTTTATCGACGGAACAATCAGAACTCCTTGACAGGGAGATCCGTCCTGAAGAAGTCATTGCCGCGATCTCCCCTCTCAAGCTGGCCAAGGCGCCAGGAACGGATGGCTTCACCGCCGCCTTTTACAAAACATTCTGCCCCCAGGTTGCTCCGTTGTTGACTGCCCTCTTTAATTCCTTCTCGGAGCCCGGCGCCATCCCAAGAGATCTGATGAGTGCCATGATCTCGGTCATTCCCAAACCGGGGAAGGACCGAACGCAATGCGGGGCCTACCGCCCTATCTCGTTACTTAACGTAGATCTGAAGCTTTACACCAGTATACTGTCGAAGCGGCTGGGCCCACTTATGCCTGGTCTGATTGATCCGGACCAGGCCGGCTTTATACCGGAGCGCCAGACGGTCGACAACACAAAAAGAGCACTCCACTTAGTGGAACGAGCCTCCAGGTTGCCAGGAGAGTTCATGATGTTGGCAATTGATGCGGAGAAGGCCTTCGATCATGTCCACTGGCCGTACTTGGAACAGGTGCTCATCAAGGCAGGGTTAGGCGCGAGATTTCGTATGTGTGTTCTGAACTGCTATACCTTCCCCATGGCGTTAGTTCGGGTGAATGGCTGCTCATCGTCCGTATTCCCCGTCGAACGCGGAACTCGGCAAGGGTGTCCACTCTCGCCCCTGCTCTTCGCGCTCTATATGGAACCCCTGGCGCAGGCCATGCGATCGCATCCGACCATTAAGCGGATTAAATTCGGGGCTGATATCCACACGATTAGCTTATACGCTGATGACGTCTTGCTTTCCTTTGCTTCCCCTGCGGCATCCCTGCTGGCCGGGGCGGCCATCCTGGATGCGTTGGCGAAGGCCTCTGGCTTTAAGGTGAACATGACGAAATCAATAGCACTTGACCTTTCCTTGGAGGCACACACGCGGGCCTCCCTAGAAGCACAATTCCCCTTCGAATGGGCAGACGGTGCAGTCCCCTACCTGGGCATACAATTGGCGGCCACGCTACCAGAAACGGTGCGTCTCAACTACGCCAACCTTAGTCGCACTATCCGCGCGGAGGTCGGGCGGTGGCGGCACCTCCCACTATCTTGGCTGGGCCGAGTGGCAGCAGTAAAGATGACAATCCTCCCGCAAGTTTTATACGTTTTTCGGGCTAGCCCGCTCCGTCCCCCGGAGGGATGGATTCGCCACACGCAATCGGAGCTGGCTCAGTTTGTGTGGAACGGGAAACGGCCCAGACTCAAGCTGAGGCTAGGGATGCTTCCCCCGGAGAGTGGTGGGCTGGGCCTGCCGGATTTGCGTCACTATTACCAGGCGACCCAACTCAGAACCCTAGTGGAATGGAGCAAATGGGAATCGGAGCGCCATTGGTTGTTCCAGGTCCAAGCGGTCGCGGGCGTCCACTCCAGGAGGTGCCTTTCCTGCAGCGACAACACCGACCCCCTAACCTATACGCCTCCTTCGTCACGAGGGTACCGCTAGAGGTATGGGATCGAACATGCGTCTTACACGACCTGACGACCTTCCCGTCTCCCCTCACACCCCTGTTAGAGAACCCTGACTTCGGCCCGGGTAGGGATGTCCAGGCCTTTGCACGGTGGCGCCCAGCAGGATGCCGATGCCTCTTTCACATGTATTCAGATGCAGGAGTGATGCCTTTTGAGGAATTCCGGAAGACCTATGACCTCCCGGAGCCTGAACACCTTAGTTATCTACAGGTCCGATATTGGGCGCTTCAACCCCAGATCCGTGGAGACGCTACACGCAAGCTCAGTAAATATGAATACTGGCTTCTCTCGCGCACCACAGATAAGCGACTCATTTCAGACATATATCGGCTCCTCTTGGACAGATACTCGCGCGTTTATAATGCAGGACGGGCTAGATGGGAGAGGGAACTGGGGCGGACTCTGCGCAACAAAGAATGGGAGGACATTTACTACCGCGCCACACACACACGAGATGCGTGAGGTTTGGCACCTCACGCGAGATGCGTGAGATTCGGTATCTCACGCGGGATGCGTGAGGTTTTGCACATCACCCGAGATGCGTGAGGTTTGGCACCTCACGCGAGATGCGTGAGGTTTGGCACGTCACCTGAGATGCATGAGGTTTGGCACCTCACTCGAGATGCGTGAGGTTTGGCACCTCACCCGAGATGCGTGAGGTTTAGCACCTCACACGAGATGCGTGAGGTTTGGCACCTCACCCGAGATGCGTGAGGTTTGGCACCTCACCCCAGATGCGTGAGGTTTGGCACCTCACTCGAGATGCGTGAGGTTTGGCACCCCACTCGAGATGCGTGAGGTTTGGCACCTCACCCGAGATGCGTGAGGTTTGGCACGTCACCCTAGATGCGTGAGGTTTGGCACCTCACTCGAGATGCGTGAGGTTTAGCACCTCACGCGAGATACGTGAGGTTCGGCACCCCACGCGAGATGCGTGAGGTTCTGCACCTCACGCGAGATGCGTGAGGTTCGGCACCTCATTCCGCACTTTGCGGGAATTCAAGCGCTTCAGGGCACCTTAGGGCTCCTGGGGACATCGCGCTGCGGTGTTGGTAGCCGCCATCTTGGCAGAGTGAGGGAACCAGGGAGTGCCGAATTGCTGGCGCCATCTTGTTTGGGGGGCTAGTGATCGCACTACAGGACTCTTGCGTCTGGAAGTGCATAAAAGCAGAACTTCCCCATCGACAGGTCAGACTTACATGACCATTGCGCGCTGCAGAATCTATTGCCGCATTGCTGTTTTAATTATTTTAAAATTAATCTACTTTACTGCGCGCTCGCGCTGTCGATCTTGGCGCTAGGCGCTACCTCTCTCATAGCGTGTTATTAGTACCACTCTTACCCGCACTATAATTGTGACCTCATTCCGCACTTTGCGGGAATTCGAGTGCTTCAGGGCACCTTAGGGCTCCTGGGGACATCGCGCTGCGGTGTTGGTAGCCGCCATCTTGGGTGAGTGAGGGAACCAGGGAGTGCCGAATTGCTGGCGCCATCTTGGTTGGGGGGCTAGTGATCGCACTACAGGACTCTTGCGTCTGGAAGTGCATAAAAGCAGAACTTCCCCATCGACAGGTCAGACTTACATGACCATTGCGCGCTGCAGAATCTATTGCCGCATTGCTGTTTTAATTATTTTAAAATTAATCTACTTTACTGCGCGCTCGCGCTGTCGATCTTGGCGCTAGGCGCTACCTCTCTCATAGCGTGTTATTAGTACCACTCTTACCCGCACTATAATTGTGACCTCATTCCGCACTTTGGGGGAATTCGAGTGCTTCAGGGCACCTTAGGGCTCCTGGGGACATCGCGCTGCGGTGTTGGTAGCCGCCATCTTGGGTGAGTGAGGGAACCAGGGAGTGCTGAATTGCTGGCGCCATCTTGGTTGGGGGGCTAGTGATCGCACTACAGGACTCTTGCGTATACGGCTATATATGATGGACGCCCCTAAAGCGCGCAGCGTAGGCGCGCAGCTGGCGCGCCGGCAGAGCGCCGGAGGTGCGCCAGAGGTAAGCCCGTTTGCGCCCGTTCGCGCACAGGACACGCCGGGCGCCGAAAGTTTTGCCTCTCAGAACCAAGATGTAACTTCTTACTCTTATTCCTGCGATGAACTTTTACGCCTTAATCTCGGTTCACTCAGTAACTGAAAGTATAATATCACCAGTAAGCACCCAGTTGCCTTGTCCTGTGGCTTGTTGAATGTGAGATCTCTCATCAAACACTGTGAAGAAATTGCGTTACTTATCGAGTCTTACCATCTAGACCTACTCTTCATGACAGAGACTTGGACAACACCGACTAGCTCGGTGGAACTGGGGACAGCTTGTCCCCCTGGCTTCAAAATAATGCATAATCCCAGGGTGGGAGCCAGAGGAGGTGGAACTGGATTAATTTTTAGGCAGACTCTTGACGTCTCCCAGCTTATCATCAAGGCAATCGCTGGGTGCGAAACATTGGGTTTCTCCATCAAGGACCAAGGAGGCGTGCTATTCACGGGTCTACTATGTTATAGACCCCCGGCTAGCTCGTTATCTGCTGTACCTGAGCTCATAGACTTAATATACGATCTCTCCCACTCCCACACAAAGTTGATGGTGTCAGGGGATTTCAATCTTTGGTCAGAGGGACCGACCAAGACGGCCTATGTAGAGCTGGTCCAAGCTTGTCATAATTTTGAGCTACAACAACTGGTACTCTCCAAAACCCATTCAAAGGGCCATATTCTTGATCTACTTTTTGCTGACGCTTGTCGAACGGCTATACGTGACGTCCTGCCTCAGTGTTGGACGGATCACGCCCTCGTCCAGTTCTCCCTCTCGTGCACTAGTGCTCCATTAAAGAAAGGGAGTGTGGGGGCACTAGAATGGGGAGACAATGGTCTAGACTCCTCGAACAAACGATCTTGCCCTCTCTGCTGCCAGATGGCTTTGTATTGGGAGCGAATGTGGACGTAAGTTACAAGACTCTCTGTCAGCGAATCTCGGCTTCTCTGGACTCTTTGGCCCCACTGCGAAAAATCAAAGATAGGACTAATCTTGCTATGCCATGGTACTCGGAAGAACTTCGGCAGCTCAAGCTCCAATGTAAACAGGCTGAGCGGACCTGGAGGAAACAGTACCTGGAATCACATAGAGTCCTCTTCAAACAAGCACTGGCGTCCTATAAAATCCAGATCAAGCTTGCCAAAGCTAGATTCTTAGAAGAATCTTTGATGGCAGCTGTAAATAAATCTCAGGCCTTATTTAAGATCGTAAAGGACCTGGCCCATCCTGGCTGTACCAAAAATGTTATCCCGGCCTCTCAAGCTCTCTGTGATTCGCTAGCACAGGCCTTTGAGGATAAGATTGCCAACATCTTAAACAATCTTCCCTCGTCAACTGGCCGTGCTGTGCACGATTCCATCTCGTTTAAGAATAGGAAGGAGTGTACTAAATCAGGTGAGCTGAGCAACTTTCCTCTACCATCTTTTGAGGACTTCTGCTCTTTGGCTGACGGGGTGTCCTCTGCCTCACCTTCTGATCCTCTTCCACCCAAATTCTGGAAACTTTTTCGTGAAGAGCTGTTTCCCCCACTTTTTTCCATCTGTCGCCAGTCTCTCACTTCAGCACGGGTTCCAGATTACTGGAAATTGGCGGTGGTCTCCCCACTGCTTAAAAAGGAGAATCTGGACCCCACATGCCCAGCCAACTTTTAGGCCCATCTCCCTCTTGCCATTCCCTATTAAAATTCTAGAGAAACTGGCCACAAAACATCTCTCCAACTTTCTTGAGACTACTGATTGTTTGGATGTGGCTCAGTTTGGGTTTAGACCGGCACATGGGACAGAGTCGGCATTGGTGACTGTTCTCGATGACCTTCGAACGCGTGCCGACCAGGGTCGAGCAGCCTTTTTAGTGCTGCTCGACATGTCTGCCGCGTTCGACACGGTCAGCCATGCAATCCTGGTCAGGGGACAGACGGAGGCTGGGGTGTCGGGCTTGGCCCTTGAATGGCTGGTGTCATATCTCGATCAAAGGCACCAGGTAGTTGCCCTGCCACCCTTTAAATCCAACATCAGGAGGGTTGGTCAGGGAGTACCCCAGGGCTCGGCCATCAGCCCCATTCTTTTCAATCTTTACCTCCGTCCCCTGATCAAGCTGATTAAATCTTTTGGCATAACAGTCACCAACTACGCCGATGACACCCAACTTGTCTTTTCGTTTGAGGGTAAGGACGGGGTGTCACAGGAGGTCTTCCATCGATGCATGAGCACCACAGCAGAATGGCTGGGTAACAACTCCCTACAATTTAACAGCTCGAAAACCGAGGTGCTACATTGCTCTATGGATCGGACCCACAGACCCCTACCACAGGGTTTTTGGCCTCCTGATTTCCAAGGTACTAGTCTGCCTGCCGAATCGGTTTGGAATTTGGGGGTAATGTGTAGTTCCGACTTACAGCTGGACACATCAGTGAACAAAACGGTGGCCACTTGTATGGCATTACTTGGATCATTGTGAAAGATTCTACCCTTGCTCCCGGTACAGGCCAGACCAGAGGTAGTGCGGAGCATAATTTTAAGTCGTCTCGACTACTGCAACGCACTGCTGCTGGGGGCACCAGTTACTCTGCTAGGAAAACTCCAACGAGTACAGAATTTTGCTGCCAAACTGGCACTCTCGCGACGCCGTCTGGACTCTTCTGCCAAGGCACTTAGGGACCTCCATTGGTTGCCAATCTTTCAACGGGTGAACTTCAAAGCTTTGTGTTTGGTTTTTAGGGCTCTACACGGACAAGGCCCGTCTTCTCTGCAGGACCTTTTCTCATGGTACATCCCTCCAAGACCACTCCGGTCAGCCTCAGCTTACTTGGTGGTAGTACCCAAGTTTTTGAGGTCCCGGATGGGTGGTTGGTCCTTCAGGTTTACCGCAGCGCGGCTGTGGAATTCTCTACCGCTAGGCCTGAGGGGCCTGGAAGATTTTTCTTCCTTTAAAAAAGCATTAAAGACCCATCTGTTCCCCAGAACAATGTAAATAGATTGGAAGCTGGAAACATCATGTATTGTGTCATAACAGTCTAAGCGCCAGGATGCCCGTCGGGTGACAGTTATAGCGCTATAAAATAACGCCTATACATACATACATACATATCGCATGTAAATTATACTTAAGTATTTAAATGTTGCCTGTCTCTGCCGGCTTCGGAGTGAGGGGGATTTCGTTAAGGAGGCGGGTTTCAGAGGGGTGAAGAAGAAGCTCTCTAGTCTGGGGGTTGAGGTGGTTTGTGTTGCGCCACGCGCCGGGACTCCTTTACCCTGTCACCCGGGATGCTCAGCTCATGCATGCCTCCTTGTGCGCCGGCTCGGGTCCCTTGTCAGTGGCGTGCAGGTGCTTGGTGCTTCCATGGATGCTCTGAGCTCTTCTTGCGGCTGCGTTTGGCAACCCGTGCCTGACTGTGATGGGGCAGGTGGGACTGCGATGTCGCCGTGCCACCTGCCCTTACTCTGGGAAGAGATGGTCCTGTGCAGTGAGAGCGCTCACGCCTGATTCTTGGTTTCCCGTTCCGACTTCCTTCCCATGTGGTGAGTGCCATTGTGCATGTGCATACATAATAATTAAAAATGAAAACAATATAACATCGAATAAACTCTGAAGACTGAACATTGTTGGCACATTCCTTGGGTTGCCTTAAATAAGGGCCTCTGTGACTGTGTGTAAATGAGTTGTAACATGTAACCCAATTCAGCCGAAAATACAGTCATGCTTTGCATTCTGTATAAAAGTTCCGAGTAAATAAAGTGCGAGTTTCTCTCATCCGTTTGTGGCAGTAGTTTGTATGTTTGTTTCCATCTCTCATAGTCCTAGTGCCAGTAAGCAGGCACAAACGCGTGTCTCGTTAATTCACTGACACAAGAGAACTGGCGCTCCCCTGCACACCGAACAAGTAGGGACATCAGAGGAGTGACTGGCCTCTGACTAGACACGAACTTGTCAGCACCAGCACCTTCGTCACTCGCCTGATTCACACAGTTTAGCTCAGTCATGCTGGTGCCAAATTGTATATTTGGGAGTGAGAGGATAAGGAGGGGCTGACGATCGACGGAGTGTTAATAACAGTATCTGCGATAGGTTAAACATTAATTAAAATAAGTTTAAATGGCGTCACTGGAGTCAATTGAGAGGGCTGCTACGGTTTGCACGGCGAGCACGTTATGTAAACAGCTCCGTGTGAGTGCACCTCCGACCCAGCAAGAACTCCCTCAGTTCGGAGTGACACTGGACCAACAGGGCAACAGGGCAATTGGATATCTGACTATGGTTGCCCCCAACTTTTTGCCTGGTGTTTTGCTGGTTTCGACTTAGTTGACCTGGGACCCTGCTCTCTCTAAAATGGATTCCATGTACCCTAGGTACATATCTAATTGGTACTGGGCCACCTTATCAGACCCTGTAACTCAGGGCATAGGTGTACCCAGGGCCTACCAGGGGCTGCAGCATGTATTATGCCCCCCCTGGCTGGCCATCTAAATCTGACACAACTGGCTGCACGACAGCTGGGGCAAAGTGGTGTAATAACCCTTGGCTGTAGATATAGTATACCTATATCTAACCCTAAAATGGACACATAGATTCCTATCAGTCACTCCTATGGCAGGCCTTAACAATCTTGAAGGCAGAGTGCGTGGAATCATGTGAGATGGTGCTCTGGCATGAGCTGAGCCCATCTGCAGCTTGCGGAACCAAGTCCTAATAGCTGTTCTATGATAACGCGTACCATATACTCTTAAGTGCATTATAATCCTCGCGGTTATTTGCTATCTTTGGTATCGCTTTATCAAAACATGTCGAGTAAGGTGTCATACGAATTTGAATACTAACCCCTCTCCAATTCTGGCGACGGGGTTAGCATTCCACCCTTCTAGAGGGACACGACATGTATGTAACTGTGAACCCCGGTTCAAGTTAACTCGAGCCTCAGCATCACAAAATGGATGCTGCCACCACAGACACAAGTCTGACCTCCTGCTGCTGGGAGTCCTTCCAGCGAGGGAGGCTTGGACAAAGGGTTTCCTGTCAGGGGCGGTGCTAGCACCATCCCAGACAGGGTTTTGTGTATCCTGGGTAGGCAGGGTTTTAGAGGAAGGTGACTGCAAGTGGCACCCCGGTGCTCACTATGCATCTGCCGGCTAGAACCAGTTCCAGGGGCACACCAGCCCCTGAGCTGGGGAAAGTCCGGCATGGGAGAGGGGTGTAACCACCCCACTTCCTGGTCCCACCCATGGGCAGGACCTAGTCGCGTGCCAGCCCCTTTTCCTAGTATAAAGATAGGAGCGGGCCCCCTTCCAAATTAGATCATCTTTGAATCCTGAAACTACTTTCTACGAAAGGAACTCTCGACTTCTTCTCAAGATTTCTCCCTTGTGACTAAGGAGTAGTCACCCTGCACCCGCAGGCACCATCTAAGAACACTGCGGTTTGCTGCACGTCCTTCCTCCGGAATCCGACCGACCAGCATGACGAGACCCGGCTTCCCTGGCACCTCTGACCTCTACCTACATCTTCAGCTCAGCTGAGATCCGTGGGTAAGACGAGACCTCGAGGGACCGGCCATCTTCAGAACTGCATGACGCTTATCCAGCACGACCGCCGAGGGATCCTCGAGTGAGTGCTTTGGGGTTCGAGAAGCCCTAACCCTGAGCAGCTCCAGCACCGAAGTCCAGCCCCCCAGCATCCACCAGATCTGCGTGGGGCCCTCCTGCTCTTTGCTGCTCACCGCGTTGTCCGGCTACTTGCCTGCTGGCTTGTGACCCTCTTGACCACGCTCCACGACGACAACACCGCTGGTCTGGTTGCTCCAGACTGGCCCTTGCTCCCCTCCAACAGAGGAGCACCCCGGGCCCTCCTGGTCCACTCCAGACGCCATTTTAAATCCACCGCGTGGGCTTGCATTTGCCAAGACTTGTTGCCCCAATCCTGGGTCCAGCAACGTCGACAGCAGATACCATTGTGGGACAGCTCGCACCTCCATCCTGGTCGCCGACAACGCCTCCTGGTCCGTGAGACTGCAGAGCCCAGCGTCGCCCACTCACCTGGTCGAGGTGACTCCATCCGGTGCCATCCTGGTGCCCATCTAATCACTGGCTAGTGATTCAGAACTTGGTCCCCTCTGCCTACAGGTGTCTTCCATCTTCGATCCAGGCTTGGATCCCTCCGAATCTCTTCACTGGTCGCCTGCCAGCAACTTCTTCTTTCAGGTTCCATAGACTGCAACGAGGATTCCCGACGCGTTTCCAGACCTATGCATCCGCAGCCCCTGGGCTAGGTAAACTCAGCATTTCGGTGTTCCAGCATAGCTTTGCTATCCAAAGGTCCAGATCCTTTTTCGTTTCAGCTCTACCTAGTCGGATTCGTCCGATAACACTAACTTTACGAAATCTAGCATCCATAGACTTTGTCCCGCATCCCGCGTGAGAGTGCACACTCTGCACCCGATCTCCCTAGGCCTCCTGCTAGTAATCTGAAGGTTCAGTAGTCAAGTCCTAGCGATCCCAAAGCCTATTAGAGTAGTACTTACCTGCTAGTAATTTCGCATTCCACTTTTAGAGTATATGGTTTTTCGTGCCCCTCGGGCATTTGTGTAAATTGTGCGACTTTGCGTATTTTCCTAGGAGCTTTGTATTGTGCTTAGCGCCCTGTCCTCATAAAGAGTCCATGGCTGTTGTGTTCTAAATAAATATACTTTTATTTTCATAACAACTTGTGTGGTGTCCTTTCACTTGGTGCTCAAGGGGTATATGTGATGGTATAACAGCTGGCTTAACACGCCCTCTAGAGTCTAGCCTAAAGACTGCTCTTGTCCATGCTACTAGGATAGCTGGTCTACGGTTGACTTACAACCAATCATCAATAAGGGTTGTTTGGACTGATACATAGTGATCACTAGAATAGTGAGCACTGCATATCAGGCCAACTTCTCACATTCACGACCAACAGGTGGACCTCCAGTCTCACGCCGAGGACCTGGAGAACCGCTCCCGGCGGCACAACATCAGGATTCGGGGAGTGAAGCAGGCTCCCGACACAGAAGACCTCTTCCATGTCACCCAAGGCCTCTTCAACCACATCCTGGGCCGACCGGCGGACTCAACGCTTCGGTTGGACAGGGCCCATAGGATGGGCCCGCCCAGGGCGGCCTCGTCCCAACCGGCCGACATCTTGGTCTGCGTGCAGGACTTCCGCACGAAGGAGGAGATCCTTAGCAAAGCGCGCCAGATGGGAACCATCTCATATGGTGCCCACTCGCCGACTCTATATCAGGACCTCGCCTCCATCACCCTGGAGAAACGACGGTCATTCCGACCGATCACGGCAGAACTGCGACGCGACATCCCATATAGCTGGGGTCACCCCTTTCGCCTGGTGTTTAAGCTGGACAACAAGGTTCACCAGTTGCGGTCTTTCAGGGATGCATGCAAATTGCTAGGCCTTGAGGAACCGACGGAGGATGACGATCAGCCCGGAGGGGGAGCAAATGGCACGGACGGCCCTGGGCAGAGAAAACAGCAACGGCGACGACAAAGACCGAGGCGCCCGGCCGCGCAAGAGATCGAAGATGGTCGCCGTGCTGCGGTAGAAACCGTAGCGCTGGGACTGGCAAACTCCGACAGCGGATAACCAACGATGAGGTGGCATGAGGGCTTTTGATGAGACTGTGGGGATTGGGGCCGACTGAGTCGGCGGCGGTGGCGGAGGTATTGGACTCCGACACATTCCCCCGAAGGTGTCCCAACCTCCTCGTCTACAACTATGGACGTTGGACAGGACTATTTTTGGTATTCAAGTTGGGGAAAGGGGATGGAGGGTGGTCTCCTTGGCAGGTGGAGGGTGGGGAGAGACTGTTTTGCTTCTTTGGCCAGTCAGGAAAAGGGGGTTTCTGGACTGGGAGAGACCTTTCCCATTCATCTCTGGATGAAGGACTATCAATGTTGGCATCTTGGGATTGCGGGGGGGGGGGGGGTGGGGGGCTGTCAAGGGTTTTGTTCATTGTGGGGAGGGGGGTGGTGTTGGTAAGGGGGAGGAACTACGGATCCGAGTGAATGTTGGACTAAAAGGGTGTGGCGAATTGCGCAGATCTGAGGGTCCTGGGTGGCCGGGGCAGCTGCGAGACAGGGCTTGGCTGATGTTTTGGCCACTGGAAGTTTTCTCAGAGAGCGTGTGGGGTATGACTCCTTATGCCTGCGACTGAGTTGAGTGTGCTCACGTTGAATGTGCGTGGGCACAGTCCGGTTAAGCGGCGAGAGGTGCTGTCCCTGCTGGAGAATTCAAAAGCAGATATCTGTCTCCTCCAGGAAACGCATTTTCTAACTAAGGATTGTCATAGGCTTAAATCCCGTCACTTTCCGACACCACTTTTTCTCATCCACGACCACAAAGACTGCTGGGGTGGCGCTCCTGGTGTCAAAGCGATTTAAGGGCAAGCAGTTACACCGGGGGACAGAGGTTAAAGGGCGACTCCTATCCTGCAGGTTCTCACTGGGTGCTCACACCTTCACGGTGATTGCGGTTTATGCGCCAAATGAGGGGCAGGAGAAGTTCTTCCACCAAGTGCTTACTGAAGCAGCGGCGGCACCTGATAGACACGTTCTGGTTGGGGGGGACCTCAATTTAGTTTTTGACAACCTACTTGACAGGTCAGCGCAGCGATCCACGCAGGCAGGCACTTTATCGGAGGGGGGACAGAACAGATTGTCAGAACTGGGTATGACGGACTTGTGGCGCTCCCTCCACCCGGACGACCGGGACTACACATATTACTCCAACGCCAACAAAACCTATGCGCGCCTAGATTATTTTCTAACATCCACTTCATTTAGAGCGCTGGCGTCAAGCGTTGAGATAGGAGCGGCAGCCCTTTCCGATCATGCACCACTCACAGCGGTGTTTACCTTTCCACCGGTGGGGCGCAGTGCCCGTTGCTGGAGGCTTAGAGACACGCTGCTGCACAGACAGGGGGTTGTGGCCAAGATCAAGGAAGCTATAGCTGAATACCTGGTACACAACACACCGACGGACACTTCACATGCAACACATTGGGCAGCACTCAAGGCAGTCATACGGGGCGAGTTCATTGCAATCGCGGCAGCAGAAAATGCGGAGAGGGCCCGTAAGAGAGACAAGCTCTCTGCCCGCACGAAGGAATTGGAGCAGGTACACCAGAGGACCGGGGCGCCGCGGGTGTGGAAACAGTTGTGAGTGGCACGTCAACAGTTAGCAGCACTAGATCAAGATAGAGCAAAATGCGCGACACTACGGGTACGACATGCATACTACACGGGAGGCGACAGATGCGGGAGGCTGTTGGGTCGGGCACTACGCGAACAGCAGCTACGACACTCGGTGCAGGAAATACACACGCAGGACGGAGTCACAGTGACGGAGGACGGAGCTATAGCGCAGGCATTTATTGACTTTTATACCACACTATACGAGGGGGGCTGCTCTGGATCCAGCGGACGGGGCGGCCTTCCTGGACTCTGTGTCCATACCCGCTTTATCAACGGAACAATCAGAACTCCTTGACAGGGAGATCCGTCCTGAAGAAGTCATTGCCACGATCTCCCCTCTCAAGCTGGCCAAGGCGCCAGGACCGGATGGCTTCACTGCCGCCTTTTACAAAACATTCTGCCCCCAGGTTGCTCCGTTGTTGACTGCCCTCTTTAATTCCTTCTCGGAGCCCGGCGCCATCCCAAGAGATCTGATGAGTGCCATGATCTCGGTCATTCCCAAACCGGGGAAGGACCGAACGCAATGCGGGGCCTACCGCCCTATCTCGTTACTTAACGTAGATCTGAAGCTTTACACCAGTATACTGTCGAAGCGGCTGGGCCCACTTATGCCTGGTCTGATTGATCCGGACCAGGCCGGCTTTATACCGGAGCGCCAGACGGTCGACAACATAAAAAGAGCACTCCACTTAGTGGAACGAGCCTCCAGGTTGCCAGGAGAGTTCATGATGTTGGCAATTGATGCGGAGAAGGCCTTCGATCATGTCCACTGGCCGTACTTGGAACAGGTGCTCATCAAGGCAGGGTTAGGCGCGAGATTTCGTATGTGTGTTCTGAACTGCTATACCTTCCCCATGGCGTTAGTTCGGGTGAATGGCTGCTCATCGTCCGTATTCCCCGTCGAACGCGGAACTCGGCAAGGGTGTCCACTCTCGCCCCTGCTCTTCGCGCTCTATATGGAACCCCTGGCGCAGGCCATGCGATCGCATCCGACCATTAAGCGGATTAAATTCGGGGCTGATATCCACACGATTAGCTTATACGCTGATGACGTCTTGCTTTCCTTTGCTTCCCCTGCGGCATCCCTGCTGGCCGGGGCGGCCATCCTGGATGCGTTGGCGAAGGCCTCTGGCTTTAAGGTGAACTTGACGAAATCAATAGCACTTGACCTTTCCTTGGAGGCACACACGCGGGCCTCCCTAGAAGCACAATTCCCCTTCCAATGGGCAGACGGTGCAGTCCCCTACCTGGGCATACAATTGGCGGCCACGCTACCAGAAACGGTGCGTCTCAACTACGCCAACCTTAGTCGCACTATCCGCGCGGAGGTCGGGCGGTGGCGGCACCTCCCACTATCTTGGCTGGGCCGAGTGGCAGCAGTAAAGATGACAATCCTCCCGCAAGTTTTATACGTTTTTCGGGCTAGCCCGCTCCGTCCCCCGGAGGGATGGATTCGCCACACGCAATCGGAGCTGGCTCAGTTTGTGTGGAACGGGAAACGGCCCAGACTCAAGCTGAGGCTAGGGATGCTTCCCCCGGAGAGTGGTGGGCTGGGCCTGCCGGATTTGCGTCACTATTACCAGGCGACCCAACTCAGAACCCTAGTGGAATGGAGCAAATGGGAATCGGAGCGCCATTGGTTGTTCCAGGTCCAAGCGGTCGCGGGCGTCCACTCCAGGAGGTGCCTTTCCTGCAGCGACAACACCGACCCCCTAACCTATACGCCTCCTTCGTCACGAGGGTACCGCTAGAGGTATGGGATCGAACATGCGTCTTACACGACCTGACGACCTTCCCGTCTCCACTCACACCCCTGTTAGAGAACCCTGACTTCGGCCCGGGTAGGGATGTCCAGGCCTTTGCACGGTGGCGCCCAGCAGGATGCCGATGCCTCTTTCACATGTATTCAGATGCAGGAGTGATGCCTTTTGAGGAATTCCGGAAGACCTATGACCTCCCGGAGCCTGAACACCTTAGTTATCTACAGGTCCGACATTGGGCGCTTCAACCCCAGATCCGTGGAGACGCTACACGCAAGCTCAGTAAATATGAATACTGGCTTCTCTCGCGCACCACAGATAAGCGACTCATTTCAGACATATATCGGCTCCTCTTGGACAGATACTCGCGCGTTTATAATGCAGGACGGGCTAGATGGGAGAGGGAACTGGGGCGGACTCTGCGCAACAAAGAATGGGAGGACATTTACTACCGCGCCACACACACACGAGATGCGTGAGGTTTGGCACCTCACGCGAGATGCGTGAGATTCGGCATCTCACGCGGGATGCGTGAGGTTTTGTACATCACCCGAGATGCGTGAGGTTTGGCACCTCACGCGAGATGCGTGAGGTTTGGCACGTCACCTGAGATGCGTGAGGTTTGGCACCTCACTCGAGATGCGTGAGGTTTGGCACCTCACCCGAGATGCGGGAGGTTTAGCATCTCACACGAGATGCGTGAGGTTTGGCACCTCACCCGAGATGCGTGAGGTTTGACACCTCACCCGAGATGCGTGAGGTTTGGCACCCCACTCGAGATGCGTGAGGTTTGGCACCTCACCCGAGATGCGTGAGGTTTGGCACGTCACCCGAGATGCGTGAGGTTTGGCACCTCACTCGAGATGCGTGAGGTTTAGCACCTCACGCGAGATATGTGAGGTTCGGCACCCCACGCGAGATGCGTGAGGTTCTGCACCTCACGCGAGATGCGTGAGGTTCGGCACCTCATTCCGCACTTTGCGGGAATTCAAGCGCTTCAGGGCACCTTAGGGCTCCTGGGGACATCGCGCTGCGGTGTTGGTAGCCGCCATCTTGGCAGAGTGAGGGAACCAGGGAGTGCCGAATTGCTGGCGCCATCTTGTTTGGGGGGCTAGTGATCGCACTACAGGACTCTTGCGTCTGGAAGTGCATAAAAGCAGAACTTCCCCATCGACAGGTCAGACTTACATGACCATTGCGCGCTGCAGAATCTATTGCCGCATTGCTGTTTTAATTATTTTAAAATTAATCTACTTTACTGCGCGCTCGCGCTGTCGATCTTGGCGCTAGGCGCTACCTCTCTCATAGCGTGTTATTAGTACCACTCTTACCCGCACTATAATTGTGACCTCATTCCGCACTTTGCGGGAATTCGAGCGCTTCAGGGCACCTTAGGGCTCCTGGGGACATCGCGCTGCGGTGTTGGTAGCCGCCATCTTGGGTGAGTGAGGGAACCAGGGAGTGCCGAATTGCTGGCGCCATCTTGGTTGGGGGGCTAGTGATCGCACTACAGGACTCTTGCGTCTGGAAGTGCATAAAAGCAGAACTTCCCCATCGACAGGTCAGACTTACATGACCATTGCGCGCTGCAGAATCTATTGCCGCATTGCTGTTTTAATTATTTTAAAATTAATCTACTTTACTGCGCGCTCGCGCTGTCGATCTTGGCGCTAGGCGCTACCTCTCTCATAGCGTGTTATTAGTACCACTCTTACCCGCACTATAATTGTGACCTCATTCCGCACTTTGCGGGAATTCGAGTGCTTCAGGGCACCTTAGGGCTCCTGGGGACATCGCGCTGCGGTGTTGGTAGCCGCCATCTTGGGTGAGTGAGGGAACCAGGGAGTGCCGAATTGCTGGCGCCATCTTGGTTGGGGGGCTAGTGATCGCACTACAGGACTCTTGCGTATACGGCTATATATGATGGACGCCCCTAAAGCGCGCAGCGTAGGCGCGCAGCTGGCGCGCCGGCAGAGCGCCGGAGGTGCGCCAGAGGTAAGCCCGTTTGCGCCCGTTCGCGCACAGGACACGCCGGGCGCCGAAAGTTTTGCCTCTCAGAACCAAGATGTAACTTCTTACTCTTATTCCTGCGATGAACTTTTACGCCTTAATCTCGGTTCACTCAGTAACTGAAAGTATAATATCACCAGTAAGCACCCAGTTGCCTTGTCCTGTGGCTTGTTGAATGTGAGATCTCTCATCAAACACTGTGAAGAAATTGCGTTACTTATCGAGTCTTACCATCTAGACCTACTCTTCATGACAGAGACTTGGACAACACCGACTAGCTCGGTGGAACTGGGGACAGCTTGTCCCCCTGGCTTCAAAATAATGCATAATCCCAGGGTGGGAGCCAGAGGAGGTGGAACTGGATTAATTTTTAGGCAGACTCTTGACGTCTCCCAGCTTATCATCAAGGCAATCGCTGGGTGCGAAACATTGGGTTTCTCCATCAAGGACCAAGGAGGCGTGCTATTCACGGGTCTACTATGTTATAGACCCCCGGCTAGCTCGTTATCTGCTGTACCTGAGCTCATAGACTTAATATACGATCTCTCCCACTCCCACACAAAGTTGATGGTGTCAGGGGATTTCAATCTTTGGTCAGAGGGACCGACCAAGACGGCCTATGTAGAGCTGGTCCAAGCTTGTCATAATTTTGAGCTACAACAACTGGTACTCTCCAAAACCCATTCAAAGGGCCATATTCTTGATCTACTTTTTGCTGACGCTTGTCGAACGGCTATACGTGACGTCCTGCCTCAGTGTTGGACGGATCACGCCCTCGTCCAGTTCTCCCTCTCGTGCACTAGTGCTCCATTAAAGAAAGGGAGTGTGGGGGCACTAGAATGGGGAGACAATGGTCTAGACTCCTCGAACAAACGATCTTGCCCTCTTTGCTGCCAGATGGCTTTGTATTGGGAGCGAATGTGGACGTAAGTTACAAGACTCTCTGTCAGCGAATCTCGGCTTCTCTGGACTCTTTGGCCCCACTGCGAAAAATCAAAGATAGGACTAATCTTGCTATGCCATGGTACTCGGAAGAACTTCGGCAGCTCAAGCTCCAATGTAAACAGGCTGAGCGGACCTGGAGGAAACAGTACCTGGAATCACATAGAGTCCTCTTCAAACAAGCACTGGCGTCCTATAAAATCCAGATCAAGCTTGCCAAAGCTAGATTCTTAGAAGAATCTTTGATGGCAGCTGTAAATAAATCTCAGGCCTTATTTAAGATCGTAAAGGACCTGGCCCATCCTGGCTGTACCAAAAATGTTATCCCGGCCTCTCAAGCTCTATGTGATTCGCTAGCACAGGCCTTTGAGGATAAGATTGCCAACATCTTAAACAATCTTCCCTCGTCAACTGGCCGTGCTGTGCACGATTCCATCTCGTTTAAGAATAGGAAGGAGTGTACTAAATCAGGTGAGCTGAGCAACTTTCCTCTACCATCTTTTGAGGACTTCTGCTCTTTGGCTGACGGGGTGTCCTCTGCCTCACCTTCTGATCCTCTTCCACCCAAATTCTGGAAACTTTTTCGTGAAGAGCTGTTTCCCCCACTTTTTTCCATCTGTCGCCAGTCTCTCACTTCAGCACGGGTTCCAGATTGCTGGAAATTGGCGGTGGTCTCCCCACTGCTTAAAAAGGAGAATCTGGACCCAACATGCCCAGCCAACTTTTAGGCCCATCTCCCTCTTGCCATTCCCTATTAAAATTCTAGAGAAACTGGCCACAAAACATCTCTCCAACTTTCTTGAGACTACTGATTGTTTGGATGTGGCTCAGTTTGGGTTTAGACCGGCACATGGGACAGAGTCGGCATTGGTGACTGTTCTCGATGACCTTCGAACGCGTGCCGACCAGGGTCGAGCAGCCTTTTTAGTGCTGCTCGACATGTCTGCCGCGTTCGACACGGTCAGCCATGCAATCCTGGTCAGGGGACTGACGGAGGCTGGGGTGTCGGGCTTGGCCCTTGAATGGCTGGTGTCATATCTCGATCAAAGGCACCAGGTAGTTGCCCTGCCACCCTTTAAATCCAACATCAGGAGGGTTGGTCAGGGAGTACCCCAGGGCTCGGCCATCAGCCCCATTCTTTTCAATCTTTACCTCCGTCCCCTGATCAAGCTGATTAAATCTTTTGGCATAACAGTCACCAACTACGCCGATGACACCCAACTTGTCTTTTCGTTTGAGGGTAAGGACGGGGTGTCACAGGAGGTCTTCCATCGATGCATGAGCACCACAGCAGAATGGCTGGGTAACAACTCCCTACAATTTAACAGCTCGAAAACCGAGGTGCTACATTGCTCTATGGATCGGACCCACAGACCCCTACCACAGGGTTTTTGGCCTCCTGATTTCCAAGGTACTAGTCTGCCTGCCGAATCGGTTTGGAATTTGGGGGTAATGTGTAGTTCCGACTTACAGCTGGACACATCAGTGAACAAAACGGTGGCCACTTGTATGGCATTACTTGGATCATTGTGAAAGATTCTACCCTTGCTCCCGGTACAGGCCAGACCAGAGGTAGTGCGGAGCATAATTTTAAGTCGTCTCGACTACTGCAACGCACTGCTGCTGGGGGCACCAGTTACTCTGCTAGGAAAACTCCAACGAGTACAGAATTTTGCTGCCAAACTGGCACTCTCGCGACGCCGTCTGGACTCTTCTGCCAAGGCACTTAGGGACCTCCATTGGTTGCCAATCTTTCAACGGGTGAACTTCAAAGCTTTGTGTTTGGTTTTTAGGGCTCTACACGGACAAGGCCCGTCTTCTCTGCAGGACCTTTTCTCATGGTACATCCCTCCAAGACCACTCCGGTCAGCCTCAGCTTACTTGGTGGTAGTACCCAAGTTTTTGAGGTCCCGGATGGGTGGTTGGTCCTTCAGGTTTACCGCAGCGCGGCTGTGGAATTCTCTACCGCTAGGCCTGAGGGGCCTGGAAGATTTTTCTTCCTTTAAAAAAGCATTAAAGACCCATCTGTTCCCCAGAACAATGTAAATAGATTGGAAGCTGGAAACATCATGTATTGTGTCATAACAGTCTAAGCGCCAGGATGCCCGTCGGGTGACAGTTATAGCGCTATAAAATAACGCCTATACATACATACATACATATCGCATGTAAATTATACTTAAGTATTTAAATGTTGCCTGTCTCTGCCGGCTTCGGAGTGAGGGGGATATCGTTAAGGAGGCGGGTTTCAGAGGGGTGAAGAAGAAGCTCTCTAGTCTGGGGGTTGAGGTGGTTTGTGTTGCGCCACGCGCCGGGACTCCTTTACCCTGTCACCCGGGATGCTCAGCTCATGCATGCCTCCTTGTGCGCCGGCTCGGGTCCCTTGTCAGTGGCGTGCAGGTGCTTGGTGCTTCCATGGATGCTCTGAGCTCTTCTTGCGGCTGCGTTTGGCAACCCGTGCCTGACTGTGATGGGGCAGGTGGGACTGCGATGTCGCCGTGCCACCTGCCCTTACTCTGGGAAGAGATGGTCCTGTGCAGTGAGAGCGCTCACGCCTGATTCTTGGTTTCCCGTTCCGACTTCCTTCCCATGTGGTGAGTGCCATTGTGCATGTGCATACATAATAATTAAAAATGAAAACAATATAACATCGAATAAACTCTGAAGACTGAACATTGTTGGCACATTCCTTGGGTTGCCTTAAATAAGGGCCTCTGTGACTGTGTGTAAATGAGTTGTAACATGTAACCCAATTCAGCCGAAAATACAGTCATGCTTTGCATTCTGTATAAAAGTTCCGAGTAAATAAAGTGCGAGTTTCTCTCATCCGTTTGTGGCAGTAGTTTGTATGTTTGTTTCCATCTCTCATAGTCCTAGTGCCAGTAAGCAGGCACAAACGCGTGTCTCGTTAATTCACTGACACAAGAGAACTGGCGCTCCCCTGCACACCGAACAAGTAGGGACATCAGAGGAGTGACTGGCCTCTGACTAGACACGAACTTGTCAGCACCAGCACCTTCGTCACTCGCCTGATTCACACAGTTTAGCTCAGTCATGCTGGTGCCAAATTGTATATTTGGGAGTGAGAGGATAAGGAGGGGCTGACGATCGACGGAGTGTTAAAAACAGTATCTGCGATAGGTTAAACATTAATTAAAATAAGTTTAAATGGCGTCACTGGAGTCAATTGAGAGGGCTGCTACGGTTTGCACGGCGAGCACGTTATGTAAACAGCTCCGTGTGAGTGCACCTCCGACCCAGCAAGAACTCCCTCAGTTCGGAGTGACACTGGACCAACAGGGCAACAGGGCAATTGGATATCTGACTATGGTTGCCCCCAACTTTTTGCCTGGTGTTTTGCTGGTTTCGACTTATTTGACCTGGGACCCTGCTCTCTCTAAAATGGATTCCATGTACCCTAGGTACATATCTAATTGGTACTGGGCCACCTTATCAGACCCTGTAACTCAGGGCATAGGTGTACCCAGGGCCTACCAGGGGCTGCAGCATGTATTATGCCACCCCTGGCTGGCCATCTAAATCTGACACAACTGGCTGCACGACAGCTGGGGCAAAGTGGTGTAATAACCCTTGGCTGTAGATATAGTATACCTATATCTAACCCTAAAATGGACACATAGATTCCTATCAGTCACTCCTATGGCAGGCCTTAACAATCCTGAAGGCAGAGTGCGTGGAATCATGTGAGATGGTGCTCTGACATGAGCTGAGCCCATCTGCAGCTTGCGGAACCAAGTCCTAATAGCTGTTCTATGATAACGCGTACCATATACTCTTAAGTGCATTATAATCCTTGCGGTTATTTGCTATCTTTGGTATCGCTTTATCAAAACATGTCGAGTAAGGTGTCATACGAATTGGAATACTAACCCCTCGCCAATTCTGGCGACGGGGTTAGCATTCCACCCTTCTAGAGGGACACGACATGTATGTAACTGTGAACCCCGGTTCAAGTTAACTCGAGCCTCAGCATCACAAAATGGATGCTGCCACCACAGACACAAGTCTGACCTCCTGCTGCTGGGAGTCCTTCCAGCGAGGGAGGCTTGGACCAAGGGTTTCCTGTCAGGGGCGGTGCTAGCACCATCCCAGACAGGGTTTTGTGTATCCTGGGTAGGCAGGGTTTTAGAGGAAGGTGACTGCAAGTGGCACCCCGGTGCTCACTGTGCATCTGCCGGCTAGAACCAGTTCCAGGGGCACACCAGCCCCTGAGCTGGGGAAAGTCCGGCATGGGAGAGGGGTGTAACCACCCCACTTCCTGGTCCCACCCATGGGCAGGACCTAGTCGCGTGCCAGCCCCTTTTCCTAGTATAAAGATAGGAGCGGGCCCCCTTCCAAATTAGATCAACTTTGAATCCTGAAACTACTTTCTACGAAAGGAACTCTCGACTTCTTCTCAAGATTTCTCCCTTGTGACTAAGGAGTAGTCACCCTGCACCCGCAGGCACCATCTAAGAACACTGCGGTTTGCTGCACGTCCTTCCTCCGGAATCCGACCGACCAGCATGACGAGACCCGGCTTCCCTGGCACCTCTGACCTCTACCTACATCTTCAGCTCAGCTGAGATCCGTGGGTAAGACGAGACCTCGAGGGACCGGCCATCTTCAGAACTGCATGACGCTTATCCAGCACGACCGCCGAGGGATCCTCGAGTGAGTGCTTTGGGGTTCGAGAAGCCCTAACCCTGAGCAGCTCCAGCACCGAAGTCCAGCCCCCCAGCATCCACCAGATCTGCGTGGGGCCCTCCTGCTCTTTGCTGCTCACCGCGTTGTCCGGCTACTTGCCTGCTGGCTTGTGACCCTCTTGACGACGCTCCACGACGACAACACCGCTGGTCTGGTTGCTCCAGACTGGCCCTTGCTCCCCTCCAACAGAGGAGCACCCCGGGCCCTCCTGGTCCACTCCAGACGCCATTTTAAATCCACCGCGTGGGCTTGCATTTGCCAAGACTTGTTGCCCCAATCCTGGGTCCAGCGACGTCGACAGCAGATACCATTGTGGGACAGCTCGCACCTCCATCCTGGTCGCCGACAACGCCTCCTGGTCCGTGAGACTGCAGAGCCCAGCGTCGCCCACTCACCTGGTCGAGGTGACTCCATCCGGTGCCATCCTGGTGCCCATCTAATCACTGGCTAGTGATTCAGAACTTGGTCCCCTCTGCCTACAGGTGTCTTCCATCTTCGATCCAGGCTTGGATCCCTCCGAATCTCTTTACTGGTCGCCTGCCAGCAACTTCTTCTTTCAGGTTCCATAGACTGCAACGAGGATTCCCGACGTGTTTCCAGACCTATGCATCCGCAGCCCCTGGGCTAGGTAAACTCAGCATTTCGGTGTTCCAGCATAGCTTTGCTATCCAAAGGTCCAGATCCTTTTTCGTTTCAGCTCTACCTAGTCGGATTCGTCCGATAACACTAACTTTACGAAATCTAGCATCCATAGACTTTGTCCCGCATCCCGCGTGAGAGTGCACACTCTGCACCCGATCTCCCTAGGCCTCCTGCTAGTAATCTGAAGGTTCAGTAGTCAAGTCCTAGCGATCCCAAAGCCTATTAGAGTAGTACTTACCTGCTAGTAATTTCGCATTCCACTTTTAGAGTATATGGTTTTTCGTGCCCCTCGGGCATTTGTGTAAATTGTGCGACTTTGCGTATTTTCCTAGGAGCTTTGTATTGTGCTTAGCGCCCTGTCCTCATAAAGAGTCCATGGCTGTTGTGTTCTAAATAAATATACTTTTATTTTCATAACAACTTGTGTGGTGTCCTTTCACTTGGTGCTCAAGGGGTATATGTGATGGTATAACAGCTGGCTTAACACGCCCTCTAGAGTCTAGCCTAAAGACTGCTCTTGTCCATGCTACTAGGATAGCTGGTCTACGGTTGACTTACAACCAATCATCAATAAGGGTTGTTTGGACTGATACATAGTGATTGTAGGAGAGTAGGGTCTGCAATCCTATGATCACCCAGATTTTTTGCTTTTGTTTCACTGGTTTACGACTTTCTCTGGCTGTGGGCCTGCTAATCAGACCCACAGCCTGGCTGTTCTCTTTCTAAATTACGATATGTACCCTGGGTGCATTTACCAATTGGTACTGGGCCACCTTATCAGACCCCGTAACGCAGGGCATAGGTGTACCCAGGGCCGCCAGGGGCTGCAGCATGTATTATGCCACCCCTGGCTGGCCTCTTAAATTTGACACAACTGGCTGCACGACAGCTGGGGCGAAGACGTGTAACCACCCTTCGCTTTAGGTATAGTAGCCCTATATCTAACCATACCATGGACACCCGAGTCCCTATCAGTCACTCCTATGGCAGGCCTTATCAATCCTGAAGGCAGAGTGCGTGGGCTCGTGTGAGCTAGGTTCAGGCCCGAGCCGAGCCCGGCTGCAGCTTGCGGAATCAAGACCCAATAGCTGTTCCATGATAACGCGTACCATATCGGTAACTCCGGTATCGCGTTATCCAAGCATGTCGAGTAAGGTGTCATACGAATCGGGGTGCTGCCCTCTCACCAATTCTGGCGATGAGGTTAGTATCCCACCCTTCTAGAGGGACACGACATGTACGTAACTGTGAACCCCGGTTAAAGTTAACTGAAGCCTCAGCTCCACAAAATGGATGCTGCCACCACAGACACAAGTCTGACCTCCTGCTGCTGGGAGTCCTTCCAGCGAGGAGCACTTGGACAAAGGGTTTCCTGTCGAGGGCGCTGTTCGCACCGTCCCAGACAGGGTTTGTGTATTCTGGGTAGGTAGGGCTTTGGCGAGAAGGTGACTGCGGAGTGGCACCCCGGTGCTCACTACGCATCTGCCGGTTAGAACCAGTTCCAGGGGCGACAGCCCTGGCCTGGGGAAAGCCCGGCAGGGGAGAGGGGCGTAACTACCCCCCTTCCTGGTCCCACCCTTAGGGCAGGACCTAGTCATGTACCCACCCCTTTCTTTAGGATAAAGACCGGAGCGGGGACCCTTCCAAATTAGATCATCTTTGAATCAAGAACTACTTTCTACGAAAGGACACTCAAGACTCTTCTCAAGATTTCTCCCTTGTGGCTAAGGAGTAGTCACCCTGCATCAGCGGGCACCAACTAAGAACTCTGCGGTTTGCTGCAAGTCCTTCCTCAAGGATCCGACGGCCCAGCTCGACGAGAACCGGCTTCCCTGGCACCTCTGACCTCTACCCACGTCATCAGCTCAGCTGTGATCTGTGGGTGCGACGAGACCTCGAGGGACCGGCCATCATCAGAACCTGCACGCTCTTAAAAACCAGCACGACCATCGAGGTAACTCTCTGGTGAGTGCTCTGGGGTCCGAGAAGCCACGACCCTGAGCCGCTCTAGCACCGAAGCGCAGTCTCCCAGCATCTCCACGATCTGCGTGGGGCCCTTCTGCTCGCTGCTCAGCACGTTGTCTGGTCACTCGCCGCTGGCTTGTGCCCTTCTGTGACGACATCCGAGAATCATCACTGCTGGTCTGGTTGCTCCAGACTGGCCCTTGCTTCCATCTTTGCGAGAAGCACCCCGGACCCTCCTGGTCCACTCAAGACGCCATCTTAGGCCCACCCCGTGGCCCTGAGATCTGCCAAGGCTTGTTGCCCCATCCTGGGCCCAGCGACGCCGACAGCATCATCCTTCGTGGGACAGCTCGCACCTCCACCGTGGTCGCCGACAACGCCTCCTGGTCCGTGAGACTGCAGAGCCTAGCGTCGCCCACTAACCTAGTCGAGGTGACGGCCAACCGGTGCCTTCCTGGTACACTCTGACTACTGGCTAGTAGTACGAACTTGGTCCCCTCTGCTTTCAGGTTTCATCAATCTCCGATCCAGGCTTGGATCTCTACGAACTATTCAGCACTGGTCGCCGGCCAGCAACTCCTTTCTTCCGGCTCCTGGCTCGTCAGCGAAGACCCCGACGCCTGTAAGACTTGTGCAGCCGCAGCCCTCGTGGCTAGGTAACTCGGCATTTCGGTGCCTGCATAGCCTCCTTACTCTAGGGTCCCGAGTCCCTCGCTTCCGACTTGCCTTATCGGGTCCGCCCGAGACCTTAACCTTTCCGTGTCCTCGGACACTTGTTTTAATTGTGCACTTGAAGTATTTGCTAAAGAGATTTGGTTTGTGCTTAGTACCCTGTCCTCATAAAGAGTACAGGGCTGTTGTGATTCTTAATAAATATCCTGTTTATTTTCATAACACTTGTGTGGTGTCCTTTCACTGGGTGTTCAAGGGGTACATGTGTGGTAAACAGCTGGCTTAACACGCCCTCTCGAGTCTTTAGCCTTAGACTGCTCGTATCCACGCTACTAGGATAGCTGGTCTATAGGTTGACTTACAACCAAACACCATAAGGGTCGTTGGAACGATACATAGCGGTCGCTAGAATAGCGAACGTTGCATATCGGGCCAACTTCTCACATTGGTGAGCAGCGGTTGGGATTTGAGCTTGCTGTTGTTTTACCACACGTATCCTAAGAATATCTTGTTGAAAGATCGCACAAGTACTGTTAGTACATATAACTAAAAGCTTAGAATACTCTGAGTTCTACTGAACCAGCTGTTGTAGCTCCTCAAGGCTTAGCACACCTTGGCTACAACTCTTAGCAAGGGAACAGTAGGTAAACACATAGTGTAGGTAGGTGCATCACTTACACCACACTAGAAACAGTATGTCGGACAAAGGAGGAAACTCTGGGTCTCCCCTTGTGTCAGTTGACCCTCCACAGGTCATCCCTTCAGGATATACTGTGCTGAGCTTCAAGGAGTTGAGACGGTTGTGTCACTCCAGGAAGATTCAGCAGGGGTCTAACCCCACAACATCCTTTCTGATTGGTCTCTTGGAGACTTATGATGCCAGAAGAGCTGAGAAACTTCGTAGCTCTTCTAATCCAGAAGGAGACATGCCTCCCCTCGAGGGAACCCGAGACGATCCTGACCTCATTCACCTCGCAACCGAGAACGAGGATGTGGAGGAGGATGAGGATGAGGATCTCTCTGGGGATGAGGCAGATAAGGGACAGGTAGAAGTCGTCAGACTTAGCAGGTCCAACTTAAGCAAACATGATAGCGGTACTGGGGGACCCCTGGGGCCACTATCAGGTCAGCTTAACATTGGGAACGGACGAGCCAGATCTCTGTCAAGAGGCTCTGGCAGATCCCTTCAAACCAATGGCTCTCACAACTCGTCTCAGAGAGGGATGACGTCCCCCCAGAGGAGAGGGTACGAAGCTAAGGAAAGGGCAGCTAATCTAAGGATTGAAAGGGAAGAACTTGCCCTGGCCAAGGAGAGGCTTGCCTTTGCAAGAGAGCAACAGTTAAGTGGGGTAGTCCCCACTGGTGGCAGCAATGTACCTAGTAATAGGGAAAAGAGTTTCGATACGAAACACCTTGGTAAGATAGTGCCCCCCTTTAAACAAGGGGACGACATCCACAAATGGATTACTGCTTTGGAGAGGGCCTGCACTGTGCAGGGCGTTCCCCAGAGTCAGTGGGCAGCTATCTTGTGGCTCTCCTTTGAAGGAAAAGGAAGAGACAAGCTCCTCACCACAAGGGTAGAGGATGCTAACAATTACCAAATCTTGAAAAATACACTCGTTGAAGGGTTCGGCCTAACCACTGAGCAGTACAGGGTGCTGTTCAGGGATACCCAGAAAACGCAGTCTCAAGATTGGTCTGATTTTGTCGATTGTGCCACTAAGGCTTTTGAGGGCTGGTTGCTGGGCAGTAAGGTTACTGATTACGAAGGATTGTATAATTTGATGATGAGAGAGCAAATTTTAAACAATTGTCAGAACCAGTTGTTGCATCAGCATCTTGTCGACTCGGATCTGACCTCTCCCCAAGAATTGGGAAAGAAGGCAGACAGATGGGTTCGTACAAGAGTTAAACAGAACCAGGGCCGGAATCAAGGTGGTCAGAAGAAAGCAGACCAGAAGGGTAAAGATTCTAAAGGGGAACAAAGTGACCAGAAGTCTTCGACAGGTCCCCAACAACCCAAAGAGGGTGGGGGTCAGGCTCCCCAAAAGAAGAAAGAAGGCCAATCCAAAAGATGGTGCCAGTACTGTAAAAGTAAATCTCACTGGTTTAGTGAGTGCACCAAGAAAGGAGGAGGGCAGACTCCTGCCACTGCAGCCCCTAAGGCACCTGTGCCCCCTAGTACAGTCAGCAGTGGTAGTGCGCCTCCCAAGGGTTTAGTAGGGTTAACCCTGGGTTCTGAGGGGCGTGACAACTTAGTTGGCACACTCACTCAGGCTGTCCTTGTCAGTACAGGGGATGTGGACGTGTCCCCTGACGTAAGCCCCAATTCTTTGGGCAAATACCGACAGACGCCTTTCATAAATGGACAGATGGCTCAGGCCTATAGGGACACTTGTGCCAGCGTCACCATGGTGACGCCTAACTTTGTGGACCCTGGACAGATCATGCCAGGTACAGAATTCCTGGTGACCAATGCAAGCAATGTCACTACCAATCACAGTATGGCAATTGTAGCTTTCTCCTGGGGAGGGGTAACTGGCCAAAAGAAGGTTGTAGTTAGTCCAGACCTCCCAGTGGATTGTTTGTTGGGCAATGATTTGGAGTTGTCACAATGGTCAGAAGTGGAGCACCGGACTCACATGGAAATGTTAGGTTTGCCAGCACATGTGTTCGCCGTGACTAGGTCACAGGTCAGGAAATGCCCCACTGAACAGGTGCTGGATCCTGGAACAAAGGACCAGACACCTCCCAAGAAAAAGAGCAGTAGGGTTAAGGCTGCGCCTTCCCCCTTGCCCCAGGTCGAGGATCAAGTCTCGGAGGAGGCTGACCTACAGGAATTGCGGGAAACTGAGCCTAGGGAATTCGAACTTGATCAAGTTGAATTCTTGGGTTCAGCGGGACCCTCAAGGGAAGACCTGGGGAAGGACCAGTTAGACTGCCCTTCTCTTGAACCCCTCAGACAGCAGGCTGCTGCTGAGGCTGCTGGGAACGCCACAGGTACCCACAAGGTATACTGGGAAGATGGACTCCTGTACACTGAGTCAAGAGACCCCAAGCCTGGCATGACCAGGAGGCTGGTTGTACCCTTGTCTCAGCGTGGTTTCCTACTTACCTTGGCCCACGAGATTCCCTTAGCAGGTCACTTGGGCCAGACGAAAACGTGGGACAGGCTCGTCTCACACTTTCACTGGCCTCACATGAACGAAGATACCAAGGAGTTTTGCCGCTCCTGTGTCACTTGCCAAGCCAGTGGTAAGTCAGGTGGCACGACAAAGGCCCCCCTTATACCACTGCCTGTGGTGGGGGTACCCTTTGAACGGGTGGGGATCGACATCGTCGGTCCCATGGAACCACCTACAGCATCAGGGCACAAGTTTATACTGGTGGTAGTGGATCATGCCACCAGGTATCCTGAAGCTATTCCCCTTAGGACCACTACAGCCCCTGTTGTGGCAAGAGCCCTAGTTGGAGTGTTCTCCAGAGTGGGCTTCCCTAAGGAGGTCGTCTCCGACAGAGGTGCAAACTTTATGTCGAGCTACTTAACTGCTATGTGGAAGGAATGTGGTGTTAACTACAAGTTCACTACACCCTATCACCCACAATGCAATGGGCTTGTTGAGAGATTCAACAGGACCCTAAAAGGGATGATTCATGGACTACCGGAAAAGCTTCGGCGTAGATGGGACGTCCTGATCCCCTGCCTCTTGTTCGCCTACAGAGAAGTCCCACAGAAGGGGGTTGGCTACAGCCCTTTTGAACTTTTGTACGGGCATCCTGTAAGGGGACCCCTGTGTTTGGTGAAGGAAGGATGGGAGAGACCTCTCAAAAAGCCTGCAACCAACATAGTGGACTATGTGCTTGGCCTCCGCTCGCGGATGGCTGAATACATGGAAAAGGCATCTGAAAACCTTAAGGCCAGCCAAGAACTCCAAAAAGCTTGGCATGACCAAAAGGCTGTCTTGACTGTTTACCAGCCCGGACAGAAGGTGTAGGTGTTGGAGCCAGTGGCCCCAGCAGCACTCAAGGACAAGTGGTCCGGGCCCTACACCATCCTGGAGAAAAAGGGAGAGGTCACCTACCTGGTCGACCTGGGAACTCCCCGGAGCCCCCACAGGGTGCTCCATGTCAACAGGCTAAAAGCATATGTCGACAGGAAGGACATGAGTTTGCTCATGGCCCTAGATGAGGCACAGGAGGAGGAGAGTGACCCTCTCCCCGACCTGCTCACTCAGAATCCTGACGATGGATCGGTAGATGGTGTTGTCTTTTGTGGCAGCCTCTCCGAACATCAACAGAGCGACTGTAAACAGGTTCTTCAGTCGTTCAGACATATGTTTTCTCTAACACCCAGCCAGACCGATTGGTGTACCCATGAGGTTGACACTGGTGACAGCTTGCCCGTGAAGAGTAAAATCTACCGGCAGCCTGATCACGTTAGAGACTGCATCAAGAGTGAAGTGCAGAAAATGTTGGAGCTGGGAGTCATTGAGCCCTCGGATAGCCCTTGGGCTAGTCCCGTAGTTCTAGTACCGAAACCTCACACCCAGGGTGGTAAGAGAGAGATGAGGTTTTGCGTAGACTACAGGGGTCTCAATGCAGTCACTAAGACTGACGCCCACCCAATACCAAGGGCAGACGAGCTTATCGATAGATTGGCTTCGGCCTGCTACCTAAGTACGTTTGACCTGACAGCTGGGTATTGGCAAATCAGGTTAGCTGAGGACGCCAAACCTAAAACCGCATTTTCAACCCCTGGTGGGCATTATCAGTTCGTGGTGATGCCCTTCGGTCTGAAAAATGCACCTGCCACCTTCCAACGGTTGGTGAATCAAGTCCTTACTGGGCTGGATGACTTCTGCACGGCGTATCTTGACGATATCGCTGTCTTTAGCTCCACCTGGGAGGATCACCTGGTCCACCTGCGGAAGACGTTAGAGGCACTGCAAGCAGCAGGTCTCACTATCAAGGCCACCAAGTGCCAGATAGGGCAGACACAGGTTGTATACCTGGGCCACCTTGTAGGTGGAGGCCAGGTTCAGCCACTGGAGAGCAAGATACAGTCAATCAGGGACTGGGCTCCTCCAACCACCCAGACTCAGGTTCGAGCTTTCTTGGGCCTGACTGGATACTACCGGAGGTTTGTCAGGAACTATGGTTCCATCGTGACACCATTAAACGAACTGACAAGCAAGAAAATGCCAAAAAAGGTTCAGCGGACAGCGAGCTGTCAAAAAGCATTCGATGACCTAAAGCAGGCCATGTGCACGGCGCCTATCCTCAAGAGTCCGGACTACTCCAAACCATTCATTGTCCAAACAGATGCTTCTGAGTTGGGTGTGGGAGCTGTTCTTTCTCAACTGAATTTTGATGGTCAAGACCAGCCCATTGCTTTTATAAGTAGAAGGCTGACCCCTAGAGAGAAGAATTGGTCAGCTATTGAGAGGGAGGCCTTTGCTGTGGTTTGGGCCCTGAAGAAGCTGAGGCCATACTTGTTTGGCACTCACTTCAAGATTCAGACCGACCATAAGCCCCTCTTGTGGCTAAATCAGATGAAGGGTGAAAACCCCAAACTGCTTAGGTGGTCCATTTCCCTACAGGGGATGGACTTTACAGTGGAACACAGACCTGGTACTGATCATGGCAATGCCGATGGGCTCTCCAGATATTTCCACTTAGAACAAGAAGACTCACCTGGTCAAGGTTAGCTTAGTGTTCCGACGTTTGGGGGGGGTCATGTAGGAGAGTAGGGTCTGCAATCCTATGATCACCCAGATTTTTTGCTTTTGTTTCACTGGTTTACGACTTTCTCTGGCTGTGGGCCTGCTAATCAGACCCACAGCCTGGCTGTTCTCTTTCTAAATTACGATATGTACCCTGGGTGCATTTACCAATTGGTACTGGGCCACCTTATCAGACCCCGTAACGCAGGGCATAGGTGTACCCAGGGCCGCCAGGGGCTGCAGCATGTATTATGCCACCCCTGGCTGGCCTCTTAAATTTGACACAACTGGCTGCACGACAGCTGGGGCGAAGACGTGTAACCACCCTTCGCTTTAGGTATAGTAGCCCTATATCTAACCATACCATGGACACCCGAGTCCCTATCAGTCACTCCTATGGCAGGCCTTATCAATCCTGAAGGCAGAGTGCGTGGGCTCGTGTGAGCTAGGTTCAGGCCCGAGCCGAGCCCGGCTGCAGCTTGCGGAATCAAGACCCAATAGCTGTTCCATGATAACGCGTACCATATCGGTAACTCAGGTATCGCGTTATCCAAGCATGTCGAGTAAGGTGTCATACGAATCGGGGTGCTGCCCTCTCACCAATTCTGGCGATGAGGTTAGTATCCCACCCTTCTAGAGGGACACGACATGTACGTAACTGTGAACCCCGGTTAAAGTTAACTGAAGCCTCAGCTCCACAAAATGGATGCTGCCACCACAGACACAAGTCTGACCTCCTGCTGCTGGGAGTCCTTCCAGCGAGGAGCACTTGGACAAAGGGTTTCCTGTCGAGGGCGCTGTTCGCACCGTCCCAGACAGGGTTTGTGTATTCTGGGTAGGTAGGGCTTTGGCGAGAAGGTGACTGCGGAGTGGCACCCCGGTGCTCACTACGCATCTGCCGGTTAGAACCAGTTCCAGGGGCGACAGCCCTGGCCTGGGGAAAGCCCGGCAGGGGAGAGGGGCGTAACTACCCCCCTTCCTGGTCTCACCCTTAGGGCAGGACCTAGTCATGTACCCACCCCTTTCTTTAGGATAAAGACCGGAGCGGGGACCCTTCCAAATTAGATCATCTTTGAATCAAGAACTACTTTCTACGAAAGGACACTCAAGACTCTTCTCAAGATTTCTCCCTTGTGGCTAAGGAGTAGTCACCCTGCATCAGCGGGCACCAACTAAGAACTCTGCGGTTTGCTGCAAGTCCTTCCTCAAGGATCCGACGGCCCAGCTCGACGAGAACCGGCTTCCCTGGCACCTCTGACCTCTACCCACGTCATCAGCTCAGCTGTGATCTGTGGGTGCGACGAGACCTCGAGGGACCGGCCATCATCAGAACCTGCACGCTCTTAAAAACCAGCACGACCATCGAGGTAACTCTCTGGTGAGTGCTCTGGGGTCCGAGAAGCCCCGACCCTGAGCCGCTCTAGCACCGAAGCGCAGTCTCCCAGCATCTCCACGATCTGCGTGGGGCCCTTCTGCTCGCTGCTCAGCACGTTGTCTGGTCACTCGCCGCTGGCTTGTGCCCTTCTGTGACGACATCCGAGAATCATCACTGCTGGTCTGGTTGCTCCAGACTGGCCCTTGCTTCCATCTTTGCGTGAAGCACCCCGGACCCTCCTGGTCCACTCAAGACGCCATCTTAGGCCCACCCCGTGGCCCTGAGATCTGCCAAGGCTTGTTGCCCCATCCTGGGCCCAGCGACGCCGACAGCATCATCCTTCGTGGGACAGCTCGCACCTCCACCGTGGTCGCCGACAACGCCTCCTGGTCCGTGAGACTGCAGAGCCTAGCGTCGCCCACTCACCTAGTCGAGGTGACGGCCAACCGGTGCCTTCCTGGTACACTCTGACTACTGGCTAGTAGTACGAACTTGGTCCCCTCTGCTTTCAGGTTTCATCAATCTCCGATCCAGGCTTGGATCTCTACGAACTATTCAGCACTGGTCGCCGGCCAGCAACTCCTTTCTTCCGGCTCCTGGCTCGTCAGCGAAGACCCCGACGCCTGTAAGACTTGTGCAGCCGCAGCCCTCGTGGCTAGGTAACTCGGCATTTCGGTGCCTGCATAGCCTCCTTACTCTAGGGTCCCGAGTCCCTCGCTTCCGACTTGCCTTATCGGGTCCGCCCGAGACCTTAACCTTTCCGTGTCCTCGGACACTTGTTTTAATTGTGCACTTGAAGTATTTGCTAAAGAGATTTGGTTTGTGCTTAGTACCCTGTCCTCATAAAGAGTACAGGGCTGTTGTGATTCTTAATAAATATCCTGTTTATTTTCATAACACTTGTGTGGTGTCCTTTCACTGGGTGTTCAAGGGGTACATGTGTGGTAAACAGCTGGCTTAACACGCCCTCTCGAGTCTTTAGCCTTAGACTGCTCGTATCCATGCTACTAGGATAGCTGGTCTATAGGTTGACTTACAACCAAACACCATAAGGGTCGTTGGAACGATACATAGCGGTCGCTAGAATAGCGAACGTTGCATATCGGGCCAACTTCTCACAGTGATCACTAGAATAGTGAGCACTGCATATCAGGCCAACTTCTCACATTCACGACCAACAGGTGGACCTCCAGTCTCACGCCGAGGACCTGGAGAACCGCTCCCGGGGGCACAACATCAGGATTCGGGGAGTGAAGCAGGCTCCCGACACAGAAGACCTCTTCCATGTCACCCAAGGCCTCTTCAACCACATCCTGGGCTGACCGGCGGACTCAACGCTTCGGTTGGACAGGGCCCATAGGATGGGCCCGCCCAGGGCGGCCTCGTCCCAACCGGCCGACATCTTGGTCTGCGTGCAGGACTTCCGCACGAAGGAGGAGATCCTTAGCAAAGCGCGCCAGATGGGAACCATCTCATATGGTGCCCACTCGCCGACTCTATATCAGGACCTCGCCTCCATCACCCTGGAGAAACGACGGTCATTCCGACCGATCACTGCAGAACTGCGACGCGACATCCCATATAGCTGGGGTCACCCCTTTCGCCTGGTGTTTAAGCTGGACAACAAGGTTCACCAGTTGCGGTCTTTCAGGGATGCATGCAAATTGCTAGGCCTTGAGGAACCGACGGAGGATGACGATCAGCCCGGAGGGGGAGCAAATGGCACGGACGGCCCTGGGCAGAGAAAACAGCAACGGCGACGACAAAGACCGAGGCGCCCGGCCGCGCAAGAGATCGAAGATGGTCGCCGTGCTGCGGTAGAAACCGTAGCGCTGGGACTGGCAAACTCCGACAGCGGATAACCAACGATGAGGTGGCATGAGGGCTTTTGATGAGACTGTGGGGATTGGGGCCGACTGAGTCGGAGGCGGTGGCGGAGGTATTGGACTCCGACACATTCCCCCGAAGGTGTCCCAACCTCCTCGTCTACAACTATGGACGTTGGACAGGACTATTTTTGGTATTCAAGTTGGGGAAAGGGGATGGAGGGTGGTCTCCTTGGCAGGTGGAGGGTGGGGAGAGACTGTTTTGCTTCTTTGGCCAGTCAGGAAAAGGGGGTTTCTGGACTGGGAGAGACCTTTCCCATTCATCTCTGGATGAAGGACTATCAATGTTGGCATCTTGGGATTGCGGGGGGGGGGGTGGGGGGCTGTCAAGGGTTTTGTTCATTGTGGGGAGGGGGGTGGTGTTGGTAAGGGGGAGGAACTACGGATCCGAGTGAATGTTGGACTAAAAGGGTGTGGCGAATTGCGCAGATCTGAGGGTCCTGGGTGGCCGGGGCAGCTGCGAGACAGGGCTTGGCTGATGTTTTGGCCACTGGAAGTTTTCTCAGAGAGCGTGTGGGGTATGACTCCTTATGCCTGCGACTGAGTTGAGTGTGCTCACGTTGAATGTGCGTGGGCACAGTCCGGTTAAGCGGCGAGAGGTGCTGTCCCTGCTGGAGAATTCAAAAGCAGATATCTGTCTCCTCCAGGAAACGCATTTTCTAACTAAGGATTGTCATAGGCTTAAATCCCGTCACTTTCCGACACCACTTTTTCTCATCCACGACCACAAAGACTGCTGGGGTGGCGCTCCTGGTGTCAAAGCGATTTAAGGGCAAGCAGTTACACCGGGGGACAGAGGTTAAAGGGCGACTCCTATCCTGCAGGTTCTCACTGGGTGCTCACACCTTCACGGTGATTGCGGTTTATGCGCCAAATGAGGGGCAGGAGAAGTTCTTCCACCAAGTGCTTACTGAAGCAGCGGCGGCACCTGATAGACACGTTCTGGTTGGGGGGGACCTCAATTTAGTTTTTGACAACCTACTTGACAGGTCAGCGCAGCGATCCACGCAGGCAGGCACTTTATCGGAGGGGGGACAGAACAGATTGTCAGAACTGGGTATGACGGACTTGTGGCGCTCCCTCCACCCGGACGACCGGGACTACACATATTACTCCAACGCCCACAAAACCTATGCGCGCCTAGATTATTTTCTAACATCCACTTCATTTAGAGCGCTGGCGTCAAGCGTTGAGATAGGAGCGGCAGCCCTTTCCGATCATGCACCACTCACAGCGGTGTTTACCTTTCCACCGGTGGGGCGCAGTGCCCGTTGCTGGAGGCTTAGAGACACGCTGCTGCACAGACAGGGGGTTGTGGCCAAGATCAAGGAAGCTATAGCTGAATACCTGGTACACAACACACCGACGGACACTTCACCTGCAACACATTGGGCAGCACTCAAGGCAGTCATACGGGGCGAGTTCATTGCAATCGCGGCAGCAGAAAATGCGGAGAGGGCCCGTAAGAGAGACAAGCTCTCTGCCCGCACGAAGGAATTGGAGCAGGTACACCAGAGGACCGGGGCGCCGCGGGTGTGGAAACAGTTGTGAGTGGCACGTCAACAGTTAGCAGCACTAGATCAAGATAGAGCAAAATGCGCGACACTACGGGTACGACATGCATACTACACGGGAGGCGACAGATGCGGGAGGCTGTTGGGTCGGGCACTCCGCGAACAGCAGCAACGACACTCGGTGCAGGAAATACACACGCAGGACGGAGTCACAGTGACGGAGGACGGAGCTATAGCGCAGGCATTTATTGACTTTTATACCACACTATACGAGGGGGGCTGCTCTGGATCCAGCGGACGGGGCGGCCTTCCTGGACTCTGTGTCCATACCCGCTTTATCGACGGAACAATCAGAACTCCTTGACAGGGAGATCCGTCCTGAAGAAGTCATTGCCGCGATCTCCCCTCTCAAGCTGGCCAAGGCGCCAGGACCGGATGGCTTCACTGCCGCCTTTTACAAAACATTCTGCCCCCAGGTTGCTCCGTTGTTGACTGCCCTCTTTAATTCCTTCTCGGAGCCCGGCGCCATCCCAAGAGATCTGATGAGTGCCATGATCTCGGTCATTCCCAAACCGGGGAAGGACCGAACGCAATGCGGGGCCTACCGCCCTATCTCGTTACTTAACGTAGATCTGAAGCTTTACACCAGTATACTGTCGAAGCGGCTGGGCCCACTTATGCCTGGTCTGATTGATCCGGACCAGGCCGGCTTTATACCGGAGCGCCAGACGGTCGACAACACAAAAAGAGCACTCCACTTAGTGGAACGAGCCTCCAGGTTGCCAGGAGAGTTCATGATGTTGGCAATTGATGCGGAGAAGGCCTTCGATCATGTCCACTGGCTGTACTTGGAACAGGTGCTCATCAAGGCAGGGTTAGGCGCGAGATTTCGTATGTGTGTTCTGAACTGCTATACCTTCCCCATGGCGTTAGTTCGGGTGAATGGCTGCTCATCGTCCGTATTCCCCGTCGAACGCGGAACTCGGCAAGGGTGTCCACTCTCGCCCCTGCTCTTCGCGCTCTATATGGAACCCCTGGCGCAGGCCATGCGATCGCATCCGACCATTAAGCGGATTAAATTCGGGGCTGATATCCACACGATTAGCTTATACGCTGATGACGTCTTGCTTTCCTTTGCTTCCCCTGCGGCATCCCTGCTGGCCGGGGCGGCCATCCTGGATGCGTTGGCGAAGGCCTCTGGCTTTACGGTGAACATGACGAAATCAATAGCACTTGACCTTTCCTTGGAGGCACACACGTGGGCCTCCCTAGAAGCACAATTCCCCTTCCAATGGGCAGACGGTGCAGTCCCCTACCTGGGCATACAATTGGCGGCCACGCTACCAGAAACGGTGCGTCTCAACTACGCCAACCTTAGTCGCACTATCTGCGCGGAGGTCGGGCGGTGGCGGCACCTCCCACTATCTTGGCTGGGCCGAGTGGCAGCAGTAAAGATGACAATCCTCCCGCAAGTTTTATACGTTTTTTGGGCTAGCCCGCTCCGTCCCCCGGAGGGATGGATTCGCCACACGCAATCGGAGCTGGCTCAGTTTGTGTGGAACGGGAAACGGCCCAGACTCAAGCTGAGGCTAGGGATGCTTCCCCCGGAGAGTGGTGGGCTGGGCCTGCCGGATTTGCGTCACTATTACCAGGCGACCCAACTCAGAACCCTAGTGGAATGGAGCAAATGGGAATCGGAGCGCCATTGGTTGTTCCAGGTCCAAGCGGTCGCGGGCGTCCACTCCAGGAGGTGCCTTTCCTGCAGCGACAACACCGACCCCCTAACCTATACGCCTCCTTCGTCACGAGGGTACCGCTAGAGGTATGGGATCGAACATGCGTCTTACACGACCTGACGACCTTCCCGTCTCCCCTCACACCCCTGTTAGAGAACCCTGACTTCGGCCCGGGTAGGGATGTCCAGGCCTTTGCACGGTGGCGCCCAGCAGGATGCCGATGCCTCTTTCACATGTATTCAGATGCGGGAGTGATGCCTTTTGAGGAATTCCGGAAGACCTATGACCTCCCGGAGCCTGAACACCTTAGTTATCTACAGGTCCGACATTGGGCGCTTCAACCCCAGATCCGTGGAGACGCTACACGCAAGCTCAGTAAATATGAATACTGGCTTCTCTCGCGCACCACAGATAAGCGACTCATTTCAGACATATATCGGCTCCTCTTGGACAGATACTCGCGCGTTTATAATGCAGGACGGGCTAGATGGGAGAGGGAACTGGGGCGGACTCTGCGCAACAAAGAATGGGAGGACATTTACTACCGCGCCACACACACACGAGATGCGTGAGGTTTGGCACCTCACGCGAGATGCGTGAGATTCGGTATCTCACGCGGGATGCGTGAGGTTTGGCACATCACCCGAGATGCTTGAGGTTTGGCACCTCACGCGAGATGCGTGAGGTTTGGCACGTCACCCGAGATGCGTGAGGTTTGGCACCTCACTCGAGATGCGTGCGGTTTGGCACCTCACCCGAGATGCGTGAGGTTTAGCACCTCACGCGAGATGCATGAGGTTTGGCACCTCACCCGAGATGCGTGAGGTTTGGCACCTCACCCGAGATGCGTGAGGTTTGGCACCTCACTCGAGATGCGTGAGGTTTGGCACCCCACTCGAGATGCGTGAGGTTTGGATCCTCACCCGAGATGCGTGAGGTTTGGCACCTCACCCGAGATGCATGAGGTTTGGCACCTCACCCGAGATGCGTGAGGTTTGGCACCTCACCCGAGATGCGTGAGGTTTGGAACCTCACCCGAGATGCGTGAGGTTTGGCACCTCCACCCGAGATGCGTGAGGTTTGGCACCTCACGCGGGATGCGTGAGGTTTGGCACCTCACCCGAGATGCGTGAGGTTTGGCACGTCACCCGAGATGCGTGAGGTTTGGCCCCTCACTCGAGATGCGTGAGGTTTAGCACCTCACGCGAGATGCGTGAGGTTCGGCACCTCACGCGAGATGCGTGATGTTCGGCACCCCACGCGAGATGCGTGAGGTTCTGCACCTCGCGCGAGATGCGTGAGGTTCGGCACCTCATTCCGCACTTTGCGGGAATTCAAGCGCTTCAGGGCACCTTAGGGCTCCTGGGGACATCGCGCTGCGGTGTTGGTAGCCGCCATCTTGGCAGAGTGAGGGAACCAGGGAGTGCCGAATTGCTGGCGCCATCTTGGTTGGGGGGCTAGTGATCGCACTACAGGACTCTTGCGTCTGGAAGTGCATAAAAGCAGAACTTCCCCATCGACAGGTCAGACTTACATGACCATTGCGCGCTGCAGAATCTATTGCCGCATTGCTGTTTTAATTATTTTAAAATTAATCTACTTTACTGCGCGCTCGCGCTGTCGATCTTGGCGCTAGGCGCTACCTCTCTCATAGCGTGTTATTAGTACCACTCTTACCCGCACTATAATTGTGACCTCATTCCGCACTTTGCGGGAATTCGAGCGCTTCAGGGCACCTTAGGGCTCCTGGGGACATCGCGCTGCGGTGTTGGTAGCCACCATCTTGGGTGAGTGAGGGAACCAGGGAGTGCCGAATTGCTGGCGCCATCTTGGTTGGGGGGCTAGTGATCGCACTACAGGACTCTTGCGTCTGGAAGTGCATAAAAGCAGAACTTCCCCATCGACAGGTCAGACTTACATGACCATTGCGCGCTGCAGAATCTATTGCCGCATTGCTGTTTTAATTATTTTAAAATTAATCTACTTTACTGCGCGCTCGCGCTGTCGATCTTGGCGCTAGGCGCTACCTCTCTCATAGCGTGTTATTAGTACCACTCTTACCCGCACTATAATTGTGACCTCATTCCGCACTTTGCGGGAATTCGAGTGCTTCAGGGCACCTTAGGGCTCCTGGGGACATCGCGCTGCGGTGTTGGTAGCCGCCATCTTGGGTGAGTGAGGGAACCAGGGAGTGCCGAATTGCTGGCGCCATCTTGGTTGGGGGGCTAGTGATCGCACTACAGGACTCTTGCGTATACGGCTATATATGATGGACGCCCCTAAAGCGTTCAGCGTAGGCGCGCAGCGGGCGCGCCGGCGGAGCGCCAGAGGTAAGCCCGTTTGCGCCCGTTCGCGCACAGGACGCGCCGGGCGCCGAAAGTTTTGCCTCTCAGAACCAAGATGTAACTTCTTACTCTTATTCCTGCGATGAACTTTTACGCCTTAATCTCGGTTCACTCAGTAACTGAAAGTATAATATCACCAGTAAGCACCCAGTTGCCTTGTCCTGTGGCTTGTTGAATGTGAGATCTCTCATCAAACACTGTGAAGAAATTGCGTTACTTATCGAGTCTTACCATCTAGACCTACTCTTCATGACAGAGACTTGGACAACACCGACTAGCTCGGTGGAACTGGGGACAGCTTGTCCCCCTGGCTTCAAAATAATGCATAATCCCAGGGTGGGAGCCAGAGGAGGTGGAACTGGATTAATTTTTAGGCAGATTCTTGACCTCTCCCAGCTTATCATCAAGGCAATCGCTGGGTGCGAAACATTGGGTTTCTCCATCAAGGACCAAGGAGGCATGCTATTCACGGGTCTACTATGTTATAGACCCCCGGCTAGCTCGTTATCTGCTGTACCTGAGCTCATAGACTTAATATACGATCTCTCCCACTCCCACACAAAGTTGATGGTGTCAGGGGATTTCAATCTTTGGTCAGAGGGACCGACCAAGACGGCCTATGTAGAGCTGGTCCAAGCTTGTCATAATTTTGAGCTACAACAACTGGTACTCTCCAAAACCCATTCAAAGGGCCATATTCTTGATCTACTTTTTGCTGACGCTTGTCGAACGGCTATACGTGACGTCCTGCCTCAGTGTTGGACGGATCACGCCCTCGTCCAGTTCTCCCTCTCGTGCACTAGTGCTCCATTAAAGAAAGGGAGTGTGGGGGCACTAGAATGGGGAGACAATGGTCTAGACTCCTCGAACAAACGATCTTGCCCTCTCTGCTGCCAGATGGCTTTGTATTGGGAGCAAATGTGGACGTAAGTTACAAGACTCTCTGTCAGCGAATCTCGGCTTCTCTGGACTCTTTGGCCCCGCTGCGAAAAATCAAAGATAGGACTAATCTTGCTATGCCATGGTACTCGGAAGAACTTCGGCAGCTCAAGCTCCAATGTAAACAGGCTGAGCGGACCTGGAGGAAACAGTACCTGGAATCACATAGAGTCCTCTTCAAACAAGCACTGGCGTCCTATAAAATCCAGATCAAGCTTGCCAAAGCTAGATTCTTAGAAGAATCTTTGATGGCAGCTGTAAATAAATCTCAGGCCTTATTTAAGATCGTAAAGGACCTGGCCCATCCTGGCTGTACCAAAAATGTTATCCCGGCCTCTCAAGCTCTCTGTGATTCGCTAGCACAGGCCTTTGAGGATAAGATTGCCAACATCTTAAACAATCTTCCCTCGTCAACTGGCCTTGCTGTGCACGATTCCATCTCGTTTAAGAATAGGAAGGAGTGTACTAAATCAGGTGAGCTGAGCAACTTTCCTCTACCATCTTTTGAGGACTTCTGCTCTTTGGCTGACGGGGTGTCCTCTGCCTCACCTTCTGATCCTCTTCCACCCAAATTCTGGAAACTTTTTCGTGAAGAGCTGTTTCCCCCACTTTTTTCCATCTGTCGCCAGTCTCTCACTTCAGCACGGGTTCCAGATTGCTGGAAATTGGCGGTGGTCTCCCCACTGCTTAAAAAGGAGAATCTGGACCCCACATGCCCAGCCAACTTTAGGCCCATCTCCCTCTTGCCATTCCCTATTAAAATTCTAGAGAAACTGGCCACAAAACATCTCTCCAACTTTCTTGAGACTACTGATTGTTTGGATGTGGCTCAGTTTGGGTTTAGACCGGCACATGGGACAGAGTCGGCATTGGTGACTGTTCTCGATGACCTTCGAACGCGTGCCGACCAGGGTCGAGCAGCCTTTTTAGTGCTGCTCGACATGTCGGCTGCGTTCGACACTGTCAGCCATGCAATCCTGGTCAGGGGACTGACGGAGGCTGGGGTGTCGGGCTTGGCCCTTGAATGGCTGGTGTCATATCTCGATCAAAGGCACCAGGTAGTTGCCCTGCCACCCTTTAAATCCAACATCAGGAGGGTTGGTCAGGGAGTACCCCAGGGCTCGGCCATCAGCCCCATTCTTTTCAATCTTTACCTCCGTCCCCTGATCAAGCTGATTAAATCTTTTGGCATAACAGTCACCAACTACGCCGATGACACCCAACTTGTCTTTTCGTTTGAGGGTAAGGACGGGGTGTCACAGGAGGTCTTCCATCGATGCATGAGCACCACAGCAGAATGGCTGGGTAACAACTCCCTACAATTTAACAGCTCGAAAACCGAGGTGCTACATTGCTCTATGGATCGGGCCCACAGACCCCTACCACAGGGTTTTTGGCCTCCTGATTTCCAAGGTACTAGTCTGCCTGCCGAATCGGTTTGGAATTTGGGGGTAATGTGTAGTTCCGACTTACAGCTGGACACATCAGTGAACAAAACGGTGGCCACTTGTATGGCATTACTTGGATCATTGTGAAAGATTCTACCCTTGCTCCCGGTACAGGCCAGACCAGAGGTAGTGCGGAGCATAATTTTAAGTCGTCTCGACTACTGCAACGCACTGCTGCTGGGGGCACCAGTTACTATGCTAGGAAAACTCCAACGAGTACAGAATTTTGCTGCCAAACTGGCACTCTCGCGACGCCGTCTGGACTCTTCTGCCAAGGCACTTAGGGACCTCCATTGGTTGCCAATCTCTCAACGGGTGAACTTCAAAGCTTTGTGTTTGGTTTTTAGGGCTCTACACGGACAAGGCCCGTCTTCTCTGCAGGACCTTTTCTCATGGTACATCCCTCCAAGACCACTCCGGTCAGCCTCAGCTTACTTAGTGGTAGTACCCAAGTTTTTGAGGTCCCGGATGGGTGGTTGGTCCTTCAGGTTTACCGCAGCGCGGCTGTGGAATTCTCTACCGCTAGGCCTGAGGGGCCTGGAAGATTTTTCTTCCTTTAAAAAAGCATTAAAGACCCATCTGTTCCCCAGAACAATGTAAATAGATTGGAAGCTGGAAACATCATGTATTGTGTCATAACAGTCTAAGCGCCAGGATGCCCGTCGGGTGACAGTTATAGCGCTATAAAATAACGCCTATACATACATACATACATATCGCATGTAAATTATACTTAAGTATTTAAATGTTGCCTGTCTCTGCCGGCTTCGGAGTGAGGGGGATTTCGTTAAGGAGGCGGGTTTCAGAGGGGTGAAGAAGAAGCTCTCTAGTCTGGGGGTTGAGGTGGTTTGTGTTGCGCCACGCGCCGGGACTCCTTTACCCTGTCACCCGGGATGCTCAGCTCATGCATGCCTCCTTGTGCGCCGGCTCGGGTCCCTTGTCAGTGGCGTGCAGGTGCTTGGTGCTTCCATGGATGCTCTGAGCTCTTCTTGCGGCTGCGTTTGGCAACCCGTGCCTGACTGTGATGGGGCAGGTGGGACTGCGATGTCGCCGTGCCACCTGCCCTTACTCTGGGAAGAGATGGTCCTGTGCAGTGAGAGCGCTCACGCCTGATTCTTGGTTTCCCGTTCCGACTTCCTTCCCATGTGGTGAGTGCCATTGTGCATGTGCATACATAATAATTAAAAATGAAAACAATATAACATCGAATAAACTCTGAAGACTGAACATTGTTGGCACATTCCTTGGGTTGCCTTAAATAAGGGCCTCTGTGACTGTGTGTAAATGAGTTGTAACATGTAACCCAATTCAGCCGAAAATACAGTCATGCTTTGCATTCTGTATAAAAGTTCTGAGTAAATAAAGTGCGAGTTTCTCTCATCCGTTTGTGGCAGTAGTTTGTATGTTTGTTTCCATCTCTCATAGTCCTAGTGCCAGTAAGCAGGCACAAACGCGTGTCTCGTTAATTCACTGACACAAGAGAACTGGCGCTCCCCTGCACACCGAACAAGTAGGGACATCAGAGGAGTGACTGGCCTCTGACTAGACACGAACTTGTCAGCACCAGCACCTTCGTCACTCGCCTGATTCACACAGTTTAGCTCAGTCATGCTGGTGCCAAATTGTATATTTGGGAGTGGGAGGATAAGGAGGGGCTGACGATCGACGGAGTGTTAAAAACAGTATCTGCGATAGGTTAAACATTAATTAAAATAAGTTTAAATGGCGTCACTGGAGTCAATTGAGAGGGCTGCTACGGTTTGCACGGCGAGCACGTTATGTAAACAGCTCCGTGTGAGTGCACCTCCGACCCAGCAAGAACTCCCTCAGTTCGGAGTGACACTGGACCAACAGGGCAACAGGGCAATTGGATATCTGACTATGGTTGCCCCCAACTTTTTGCCTGGTGTTTTGCTGGTTTCGACTTAGTTGACCTGGGACCCTGCTCTCTCTAAAATGGATTCCATGTACCCTAGGTACATATCTAATTGGTACTGGGCCACCTTATCAGACCCTGTAACTCAGGGCATAGGTGTACCCAGGGCCTACCAGGGGCTGCAGCATGTATTATGCCACCCCTGGCTGGCCATCTAAATCTGACACAACTGGCTGCACGACAGCTGGGGCAAAGTGGTGTAATAACCCTTGGCTGTAGATATAGTATACCTATATCTAACCCTAAAATGGACACATAGATTCCTATCAGTCACTCCTATGGCAGGCCTTAACAATCCTGAAGGCAGAGTGCGTGGAATCATGTGAGATGGTGCTCTGGCATGAGCTGAGCCCATCTGCAGCTTGCGGAACCAAGTCCTAATAGCTGTTCTATGATAACGCGTACCATATACTCTTAAGTGCATTATAATCCTCGCGGTTATTTGCTATCTTTGGTATCGCTTTATCAAAACATGTCGAGTAAGGTGTCATACGAATTGGAATACTAACCCCTCGCCAATTCTGGCGACGGGGTTAGCATTCCACCCTTCTAGAGGGACACGACATGTATGTAACTGTGAACCCCGGTTCAAGTTAACTCGAGCCTCAGCATCACAAAATGGATGCTGCCACCACAGACACAAGTCTGACCTCCTGCTGCTGGGAGTCCTTCCAGCGAGGGAGGCTTGGACAAAGGGTTTCCTGTCAGGGGCGGTGCTAGCACCATCCCAGACAGGGTTTTGTGTATCCTGGGTAGGCAGGGTTTTAGAGGAAGGTGACTGCAAGTGGCACCCCGGTGCTCACTATGCATCTGCCGGCTAGAACCAGTTCCAGGGGCACACCAGCCCCTGAGCTGGGGAAAGTCCGGCATGGGAGAGGGGTGTAACCACCCCCCTTCCTGGTCCCACCCATGGGCAGGACCTAGTCGCGTGCCAGCCCCTTTTCCTAGTATAAAGATAGGAGCGGGCCCCTTCCAAATTAGATCATCTTTGAATCCTGAAACTACTTTCTACGAAAGGAACTCTCGACTTCTTCTCAAGATTTCTCCCTTGTGACTAAGGAGTAGTCACCCTGCACCCGCAGGCACCATCTAAGAACACTGCGGTTTGCTGCACGTCCTTCCTCCGGAATCCGACCGACCAGCATGACGAGACCCGGCTTCCCTGGCACCTCTGACCTCTACCTACATATTCAGCTCAGCTGAGATCCGTGGGTAAGACGAGACCTCGAGGGACCGGCCATCTTCAGAACTGCATGACGCTTATCCAGTACGACCGCCGAGGGATCCTCGAGTGAGTGCTTTGGGGTTCGAGAAGCCCTAACCCTGAGCAGCTCCAGCACCGAAGTCCAGCCCCCCAGCATCCACCAGATCTGCGTGGGGCCCTCCTGCTCTTTGCTGCTCACCGCGTTGTCCGGCTACTTGCCTGCTGGCTTGTGACCCTCTTGACGACGCTCCACGACGACAACACCGCTGGTCTGGTTGCTCCAGACTGGCCCTTGCTCCCCTCCAACAGAGGAGCACCCTGGGCCCTCCTGGTCCACTCCAGACGCCATTTTAAATCCACCGCGTGGGCTTGCATTTGCCAAGACTTGTTGCCCCAATCCTGGGTCCAGCGACGTCGACAGCAGATACCATCGTGGGACAGCTTGCACCTCCATCCTGGTCGCCGACAACGCCTCTTGGTCCGTGAGACTGCAGAGCCCAGCGTCGCCCACTCACCTGGTCGAGGTGACTCCATCCGGTGCCATCCTGGTGCCCATCTAATCACTGGCTAGTGATTCAGAACTTGGTCCCCTCTGCTTACAGGTGTCTTCCATCTTCTATCCAGGCCTGGATCCCTCCGAATCTCTTCACTGGTCGCCTGCCAGCAACTTCTTCTTTCAGGCTCCATAGACTGCAACGAGGATTCCCGACGTCTTTCCAGACCTATGCATCCGCAGCCCCTGGGCTAGGTAAACTCAGCATTTCGGTGCTCCAGCATAGCTTTGCTATCCAAAGGTCCAGATCCTTTTTCGTTTCAGCTCTACCTAGTCGGATTCGTCCGATAACACTAACTTTACGAAATCTAGCATCCATAGACTTTGTCCCGCATCCCGCGTGAGAGTGCACACTCTGCACCCGATCTCCCTAGGCCTCCTGCTAGTAATCTGAAGGTTCAGTAGTCAAGTCCTAGCGATCCCAAAGCCTATTAGAGTAGTACTTACCTGCTAGTAATTTTGCATTCCACTTTTAGAGTATATGGTTTTTCGTGCCCCTCGGGCATTTGTGTAAATTGTGCGACTTTGCGTATTTTCCTAAGAGCTTTGTATTGTGCTTAGCGCCCTGTCCTCATAAAGAGTCCATGGCTGTTGTGTTCTAAATAAATATACTTTTATTTTCATAACAACTTGTGTGGTGTCCTTTCACTTGGTGTTCAAGGGGTATATGTGATGGTATAACAGCTGGCTTAACACGCCCTCTAGAGTCTAGCCTAAAGACGGCTCTTGTCCATGCTACTAGGATAGCTGGTCTACGGTTGACTTACAACCAATCATCAATAAGGGTTGTTTGGACTGATACATAGTGATCACTAGAATAGTGAGCACTGCATATCAGGCCAACTTCTCACATTCACGACCAACAGGTGGACCTCCAGTCTCACGCCGAGGACCTGGAGAACCGCTCCCGGCGGCACAACATCAGGATTCGGGGAGTGAAGCAGGCTCCCGACACAGACGACCTCTTCCATGTCACCCAAGGCCTCTTCAACCACATCCTGGGCCGACCGGCGGACTCAACGCTTCGGTTGGACAGGGCCCATAGGATGGGCCCGCCCAGGGCGGCCTCGTCCCAACCGGCCGACATCTTGGTCTGCGTGCAGGACGTCCGCACGAAGGAGGAGATCCTTAGCAAAGCGCGCCAGATGGGAACCATCTCATATGGTGCCCACTTGCCGACTCTATATCAGGACCTCGCCTCCATCACCCTGGAGAAACGACGGTCATTCCGACCGATCACGGCAGAACTGCGACATCCCATATAGCTGGGGTCACCCCTTTCGCCTGGTGTTTAAGCTGGACAACAAGGTTCACCAGTTGCGGTCTTTCAGGGATGCATGCAAAATGCTAGGCCTTGAGGAACCGACGGAGGATGACGATCAGCCCGGAGGGGGAGCAAATGGCACGGACGGCCCTGGGCAGAGGAAACAGCAACGGCGACGACGAAGACCGAGGCGCCCGGCCGCGCAAGAGATCGAAGATGGTCGCCGTGCTGCGGTAGAAACCGTAGCGCTGGGACTGGCAAACTCCGACAGCGGATAACCAATGATGAGGTGGCACGAGGGCTTTTGATGAGACTGTGGGGATTGGGGCCGACTGAGTCGGCGGCGGTGGCGGAGGTATTGGACTCCGACACATTCCCCCGAAGGTGTCCCAACCTCCTCGTCTACAACTATGGACGTTGGACAGGACTATTTTTGGTATTCAAGTTGGGGAAAGGGGATGGAGGGTGGTCTCCTTGGCAGGTGGAGGGTGGGGAGAGACTGTTTTGCTTCTTTGGCCAGTCAGGAAAAGGTGGTTTCTGGACTGGGAGAGACCTTTCCCATTCATCTCTGGATGAAGGACTATCAATGTTGGCATCTTGGGATTGCGGGGGGGTGGGGGGCTGTCAAGGGTTTTGTTCATTGTGGGGAGGGCGGTGGTGTTGGTAAGGGGGAGGAACTCCGGATCCGAGTGAATGTTGGACTAAAAGGGTGTGGCGAATTGCGCAGATCTGAGGGTCCTGGGTGGCCGGGGCAGCTGCGAGACAGGGCTTGGCTGATGTTTTGGCCACTGGAAGTTTTCTCAGAGAGCGTGTGGGGTATGACTCCTTATGCCTGCGACTGAGTTGAGTGTGCTCACGTTGAATGTGCGTGGGCACAGTCCGGTTAAGCGGCGAGAGGTGCTGTCCCTGCTGGAGAATTCAAAAGCAGATATCTGTCTCCTCCAGGAAACGCATTTTCTAACTAAGGATTGTCATAGGCTTAAATCCCGTCACTTTCCGACACCACTTTTTCTCATCCACGACCACAAAGACTGCTGGGGTGGCGCTCCTGGTGTCAAAGCGATTTAAGGTGAAGCAGTTACACCGGGGGACAGAGGTTAAAGGGCGACTCCTATCCTGCAGGTTCTCACTGGGTGCTCACACCTTCACGGTGATTGCGGTTTATGCGCCAAATGAGGGGCAGGAGAAGTTCTTCCACCAAGTGCTTACTGAAGCAGCGGCGGCACCTGATAGACACGTTCTGGTTGGGGGGGACCTCAATTTAGTTTTTGACAACCTACTTGACAGGTCAGCGCAGCGATCCACGCAGGCAGGCACTTTATCGGAGGGGGGACGGAACAGATTGTCAGAACTGGGTATGACGGACTTGTGGCGCTCCCTCCACCCGGACGACCGGGACTACACATATTACTCCAATGCCCACAAAACCTATGCGCGCCTAGATTATTTTCCAACATCCACTTCATTTAGAGCGCTGGCGTCAAGCGTTGAGATAGGAGCGGCAGCCCTTTCCGATCATGCACCACTCACAGCGGTGTTTACCTTTCCACCGGTGGGGCGCACTGCCCGTTGCTGGAGGCTTAGGGACACGCTGCTGCACAGACAGGGGGTTGTGGCCAAGATCAAGGAAGCTATAGCTGAATACCTGGTACACAACACACCGACGGACACTTCACATGCAACACATTGGGCAGCACTCAAGGCAGTCATACGGGGCGAGTTCATTGCAATTGCGGCAGCAGAAAATGCGGAGAGGGCCCGTAAGAGAGACGAGCTCTTTGCCCGCACGAAGGAATTGGAGCAGGTACACCAGAGGACAGGGGCGCCGCGGGTGTGGAAACAGTTGTGAGTGGCACGTCAACAGTTAGCAGCACTAGATCAAGATAGAGCAGAATACGCGGCACTACAGGTACGACATGCATACTACACGGGAGGCGACAGATGCGGGAGGCTGTTGGGTCGGGCACTCTGCGAACAGCAGCAACGACACTCGGTGCAGGAAATACACACGCAGGACGGAGTCACGGTGACGGAGGACGGAGCTATAGCGCAGGCATTTATTGACTTTTATACCACACTATACGAGGGGGCTGCTCTGGATCCAGCGGACGGGGCGGCCTTCCTGGACTCTGTGTCCATACCCGCTTTATCGACGGAACAATCAGAACTCCTTGACAGGGAAATCCGTCCTGAAGAAGTCATTGCCGCGATCTCCCCCCTCAAGCTGGCCAAGGCGCCGGGACCGGATGGCTTCACCGCCGCCTTTTACAAAACATTCTGCCCCCAGGTTGCTCCGTTGTTGACTGCCCTCTTTAATTCCTTCTCGGAGCCCGGCGCCATCCCAAGAGATCTGATGAGTGCCATGATCTCGGTCATTCCCAAACCGGGGAAGGACCGAACGCAATGCGGGGCCTACCGCCCTATCTCGTTACTTAACGTAGATCTGAAGCTTTACACCAGTATACTGTTGAAGCGGCTGGGCCCACCTATGCCTGGTCTGATTGATCCGGACCAGGCCGGCTTTATACCGGAGCGCCAGACGGTCGACAACACAAAAAGAGCACTCCACTTAGTGGAACGAGCCTCCAGGTTGCCAGGAGAGTTCATGATGTTGGCAATTGATGCGGAGAAGGCCTTCGATCATGTCCACTGGCCGTACTTGGAACAGGTGCTCATCAAGGCAGGGTTAGGCGCGAGATTTCGTACGTGTGTTCTGAACTGCTATACCTTCCCCATGGCGTCGGTTCGGGTGAATGGCTGCTCATCGTCCGTATTCCCCGTCGAACGCGGAACTCGGCAGGGGTGTCCACTCTCGCCCCTGCTCTTCGCGCTGTATATGGAACCCCTGGCGCAGGCCATGCGATCGCATCCGACCATTAAGGGGATTAAATTCGGGGCTGATATCCACACGATTAGCTTATACGCTGATGACGTCTTGCTTTCCTTTGCTTCCCCTCCGGCATCCCTGCTAGCCGGGGCGGCCATCCTGGATGCGTTGGCGAAGGCCTCTGGCTTTAAGGTGAACATGACGAAATCAGTAGCACTTGCCCTGTCCTTGGAGGCACACACGCGGGCCTCCATAGAAGCACAATTCCCCTTCCAATGGGCAGACGGTGCAGTCCCCTACCTGGGCATACAATTGGCGGCCACGCTACCAGAAACGGTGCGTCTAAACTACGCTAACCTTAGTGGCACTATCCGCGCGGAGGTCGGGCGGTGGCGGCACCTCCCACTATCTTGGCTGGGCCGAGTGGCAGCAGTAAAGATGACAATCCTCCCGCAAGTTTTATACGTTTTTCGGGCTAGCCCGCTCCGTCCCTCGGAGGGATGGATTCGCCGCACGCAATCGGAGCTGGCTCAGTTTGTGTGGAACGGGAAACGGCCCAGACTCAAGCTGAGGCTAGGGATGCTTCCCCCGGAGAGTGGTGGGCTGGTCCTGCCGGATTTGCGTCACTATTACCAGGCGACCCAACTCAGAACCCTAGTGGAATGGAGCAAATGGGAATCGGAGCGCCATTGGTTGTTCCAGGTTCCTGCAGCGACAACACCGACCCCCTAACCTATACGCCTCCTTCGTCACGCGGGTACCGCTAGAGGTATGGGATCGAACATGCGTCTTACACGACCTGACGACCTTCCCGTCTCCCCTCACACCCCTGTTAGAGAACCCTGACTTCGGCCCGGGTAGGGATGTCCAGGCCTTTGCACGGTGGCGCCCAGCAGGATGCCGATGCCTCTTTCACATGTATTCAGATGCGGGAGTGATGCCTTTTGAGGAATTCCGGAAGACCTATGACCTCCCGGAGGCTGAACACCTTAGTTATCTACAGGTCCGACATTGGGCGCTTCAACCCCAGATCCGTGGAGACGCTACACGCAAGCTCAGTAAATATGAATACTGGCTTCTCTCGCGCACCACAGATAAGCGACTAATTTCAGACATATATCGGCTCCTCTTGGACAGATACTCGCGCGTTTATAATGCAGGACGGGCTAGATGGGAGAGGGAACTGGGGCGGACTCTGCGCAACAAAGAATGGGAGGACATTTACTACCGCGCCACACACACACGAGATGCGTGAGGTTTGGCACCTCACGCGAGATGCGTGAGATTCGGTATCGCACGCGGGATGCGTGAGGTTTGGCACCTCACCCGAGATGCGTGAGGTTTGGCACCTCACGTGAGATGCGTGAGGTTTGGCACCTCACGCGAGATGCGTGAGGTTTGAAACCTCACCCGAGATGCGTGAGGTATGGCTCCTCACCCGAGATGCGTGAGGTTTGGCACCTCACCCGAGATGCGTGAGGTTTGGTACCTCACCCGAGATGCATGGGGTTTGGCACCTCACCCGAGATGCGTGAGGTTTGGCACCTCACCCGAGATGCGTGAGTTTGGCACCTCACGTGAGATGCGTGAGGTTTGGAACCTCCCGCGAGATGCGTGAGGTTTAGCACCTCACCCGAGATGCGTGAGTTTTGACACCTCACCCGAGATGCGTGAAGTTTGGCACTTCACCCGAGATGCGTGAGGTTTGGCACCTCACCCGAGATGCGTGAGGCTTGGTACCTCACCCGAGATGCGTGAGGTTTGGCACCTCACCCGAGATGCGTGAGGTTCGGCACGGGGCGTGCCTACGATGATGTCAGCGGCCGTGCCCAGTTCCCCGTGCTCACTATTCAGCGTCTTTTGGTGAAGGAGGAAGAGGATCTTGGGGCTCCATTTCTCTGCAAGGCCAGCTTTGTTCTTTTGATCGGTGGAGAGTTCTGGGTGCCTGAAATCTGCTACAACGCTCGCTGAGCTGCAGGAGGAGTTTTGAATCTGTAGAGACTTCTCTTCTTGATGGGCTCCCGGTGAGGGTAGGTTTTGGGGGGATTACCTGTCACTAACCCAAATTCAGAAGTAGAGTCAATCCATCAATCAGGAGTTTGTTAAAGCGCAACTACTCACCCGTAAGGGTATCAAGGCGCTAGGGGTGGGGGGTGCAGGTTCCATTCCATCAAGGAGGGGGTCTGTCGAAGAGCCAAGTTTTGAGGTTTCTTGCGAAGATGGGGAGCGATGTTGTCTGTCTGAGGTGGAGTGTAAGGGCGTTCCATGCTTTGGCGGCGAGGAAGGAGAAGGAGCGGTATCCCGATCTTGGTCTTTCTGGTGCGGGGGACCACGGCGTAGGAGAGCTGGGCTGATCGTAGGGTCCTTTGGGAGTGCCTGGAATTTGAGCCGGCTGTTCAGGTATGCTGGTCCGGTGCCGTGGAGGGCCTTGTGTGCGTGGGTGAGCATCTTAAAGGTGATTCTCGCCTCGACGGGGAGCCAGTGGAGTGTGCGCAGGTGCTGAGAGATGTGGCAGTGTTTTGGCAGGTTGAGGACCAGTCTTGCGGCGGCGTTCTGGATGTTCTGTAGCTTGCGGATGATGATTTTGTTTATTCCGGCGTAGAGTGCGTTGCCGTAGTAGTCTGCTGGTGACCAGGGCATGGGTGACTGTCTTTCGGTGTTCGAGGGGGATCCATTTGAAGGTCTTACGAAGGAGGCGGAGGGTGTGGAAGCAGGAAGATGAGACAGATTTGATCTGGCGGTCCATTTTGAGCTCGGAGTCCAGGATGATTCCCAGGTTGCGTGCGTGGTCTGTGGGGGTTGGCGGGTTTCCAAGGGCGGTGGGCCACCAGGTGTCGCTCCAGGCGTCGGGGTTTGGGCCCATGATGAGTACTTCTGTTTTGTTGGTGTTTAGTTGTAGGCAGCTGTTTTTCATCCATTTTGCGACGGCTTCCATGCCTTCTCGAAAGTTGCGTCTGGCGGTGTTGGGCTCTTTGGATAGGGAGAGGATGAGCTGGGTGTCGTCTGCATATGACACGATGTTGAGTCCGTGGGTTCTGACGATGGGGGCAAGTGGAGCCATGTAGACGTTGAAGAGCGTCGGGCTGAGGGAGGAGCCCTGGGGGACTCCGCAGGTGTAGGTGTGGGGTCTGAGAGGAAAGGGGGGAGTCTGACCCGTTGCGTCCTGCCGGAGAGGAAGGAGCAGATCCAGTCGAGGGCCTTGTCCTGGATTCCTGCGTCGTAAAGTCTGCGTATTAGGGTGCGGTGGGAGACTGTGTCGAACGCCGCTGATAGGTCTAGAAGGATGAGGGCTACTGTTTCTCCTTTGTCCAGTTGCGTGCGGATGTCGTCTGTTGCGGCGAGGAGGGCGGTTTCCGTACTGTGGTTTTTTCCGAAGCCGGATTGGGAGGAGTCGAGGATGTTGTGTTCTTCAAAGAATGTGGCGAGTTGGCTGTTGATGGCTTTCTCTATGACTTTCGCTGGGAAAGGGAGCAGGGAGATGGGTCTGTAGTTTTTGAGGTCGGTGGGGTCCGCTGAGGGTTTCTTTAGGAGGGGGTTGACCTCCGCGTGTTTCCAGTCGTCGGGGACGGAGGCGGTCGCCAGGGAGCGGTTGATGGTGTGGTGGAGCACGGGTGCGATGGTATCGGTGGCTCTGTTGAAGATGTGGTGGGGGCAGGGGTCCGTGGGGGCCCCTGAGTGGATTGACTTCATTGTCTTCAGTGTGTCTTCGATGGTGAGGGCTGTCCAGTCATCAATCGCTGGTTTCCGGGTGTCAGGGGTGGTTCGTGAGGGTTCAGTGTGTTGGTTGTCTTTGTCGAAGTTGTCATAGATGCTCTTGATTTTGTGGTGGAAAAAGGTGCTGAGTTTGTCGCAGAGGTCTTGTGAGGGAGGGATGTCAGTAGACTCGCTGGTGGGTTGGGCGAACTCCTTGATGATGCTGAAGAGTTTCTTGCTGTTGTGTGCGTGGGTGGAGATTCTGTCTTCAATCGCTTTTTTCCACGTTTCTCTGATGAGTTGATGGTGGGCGTTGGTGGCGGCTCTGAAGTTGTTGTGGGCTTCTGTGGATTTGGTGTTTCTCCAGGCCTTTTCGAGGCAGCGGCATGTGCGCCTGGACTCTCGAAGTTCGGTGGTAAACCATCTGGCTTTCTTGGCACGGGTATTGTTGTTTTTCTTGAGGGGGGCTATGGTGTTGGTGCTGTCCGAGATCCATCTATGCAGGGTTCGAGCTGCGTTGTTGGGGTCGTCGTTTTCCGCAATGGTTGGGGTGGAGTTGTTGAGTGAGGAGGTGAGCTGGTCGTTGGTGATTTTGGTCCAGTTTCTTTCCGGAAGCAGGTGCTGGTGTCTGCGGATGGTGTGTGTTCTGAAGGTGAAGTGGACGCAACAATAGTCGGTCCATGGGAGTTCGGTGGTGTGGCTGAAGGTGATGGAGTTTCCTGTAGTGAAGAGGGGGTCGAGGGTGTGTCCTGCTGAGTGCGTGGGCTCTGTCACGATCTGGCAGAGTCCAATGTTGTGGAGGTTGTCCAGGAGGCATGTGGTGTTGGGGTCCAGTTGATTGTCGAGGTGGAAGTTGAGGTCTCCCAGCAGGGTGTAGTTGGTGAATGCGATGGCCTGCGGGGAGATAATGTCCGTGATGGAGTTGGCGAAGGGTCCCGGGGTCCAGGGGGTCGGTAGATGAGGGTTCCTCGGAGGGCGGCGGTGGGGCTGGCTAGTATCTTGAAGTGAAGGTGTTCCATCAGTTTTGTGGACTCGTCAGGTAGTGTGCTCAGGCGGAGGCTAGATTTGTGGACGATGGCGATTCCTCCTCCTGGGTGGGTGGGGTGGTCCTTCCTGGAGATTTTGTATCCTTGCAGGATGGCGATGGCGATGTCCGGTCCCGAGGTGGCATTGGTCCAGGTTTCGGTGAAGAATGCTACGTCCGGGGTGGTGCTGTCGAGGAGGTCCCAGATTTCTGTGGCGTGTTTGTGGAGGGATCGGACGTTGAGGAGGATGCATTGCAGGGTCTTCGGTTCGGTTGTGTTCTTGGGGGCGGGTTGTGCTGGATCCGTGTTCTTGGCGGTGCTGCAGGTGTGCCGGCAGCGGTGACAGCTGAAAGGTCCATGGGTGTCGGCTGGTGATGCTAGCTTGCAGTTGTTGTTGCAGCCAGAGTTGAGTGCGTGGAGTGCTGCTGGGTCGTAGCGTTGGCGGGGCGGAGGTCCAGGGTTCCTGGTGCTGGTCGCGGACGGGCGCAGACGTGCTTGCCTTTGACGCGCCTTGGTGCACCAGTGGCTGCCATTAAGTAGGGGTCGGGGAGGGCTGGACAGCTGGGAGGCGGGAGCGGGGAGAGGAGCTGGATTGGGCTGGTCGCGCTGGGGGGGAGGGGCCGCGGGAGCAGCAGCGGCGGGGAAAGGTAAAGGGAGGAAAGAAGGGATAAAGAAAAAAGGGAAAATAAGCAGAAATAAGGCACAAAAGAGCAGAGATGCAGAAAAGGGCAGAAAGGTGAAAGATGGAAAGGGTAGAAAAACGAGTGAAAACGAGTGAAGGAGCGAAAGGGAAAATGGGCAGAAATAAGGCACAAAAGAGCAGAGGTGCAGAAAGGTGAAAGATAGAAAGGGTAGCAAAACGAGTGAAGGAGCAGAGGGAGAGAAAGGGAAAATGGGCAGAAATAACGCACAAAAGAGCAGAGATGCAGAAAGGTGAAAGATAGAAAGGATAGAAAAACGAGTGAAGGAGCAGAGTGAGAGAAAGGAGACAGAGGTCCACTCTACAGGTAAGATTGCGAATCTTGGTAAAACCATTTCAGTGATTTATTAGGAACATTCAATTTGATTTTCAAGATCATTTACCATATTCACGAGTGCGATTCTTGTTCTATAGTAGTTCCATGAATGTTTTTGGGAACACTTTTAAGTCACATAAAATAAGGAAATATAAGACACTGATTGTTTAGGTGATTGAAAACCTAGTCATAGAAAGACCTAAACCAAATTCTGCCGCTTATGCCTTTGAGCAGTTGATACTGAAGTGAAGTATTATCGCCACAATATGGCGGATCTATGAAAGGTCAACTAAGGGTCTGATTGTCTGAATAAACGCAAGCCACAAAGCTCTTAAGCTAGTTCCTGATTGAAGGACAGAATCTGATGTCCTAATTTACGTCTTTGTGCGAAGGAAAGTGCATGTATTTTTGTTTGCGAGTAACTTTTCCTTTTCAGATCTCCTTCCCAGCTGTTCCCTTTCCCCCCGCTTAATCACTTCAATACTCTGTGTAATCATTACAATCAGAGTTGGAGGTATTGAGAGGTGGGCCCCTTATATCATCACTCCAAACCCTGAGGAAGAAGCAACCTGACAGAATAGTGAGCCCACAAATAATATTCCTCCCGGTCTGAGAGTTTTGACATTATGGCCACCATGGATGATTTAATGAGGGTTATTGTTCAGATGCAAACAGATTTAACTGAAGCTAGGAATGCCACTGCAATGCTCTCTGATAAAGTAGATAGGATACAGCGATTAAGTACTCCGCTTCCTCCTCTCCGTTCTCTGCAGCATACAGACTGAGAGAAATGACGCTGTTGGGGCAGCCGTCCGAACCAATCGGTGCTGGCTGCGGTGGAGGGGAGGGAGGTTGCCTGCAGCCTTCCTGTTGACAAGAGCCCAGACCACGTCAGACGCATTCAAAATCCAGGACGGCGGGAGTCGGAAGTCTGCAGTCTCGGGAGTCAGCGCGGGAAGCCAAGGTAAGTTTTATATAATATTTTATTATGTATTATTATCGCATATCGCAGACTTACATGACCATTGCGCGCTGCAGAATCTATTGCCGCATTGCTGTTTCAATTATTTTAAAATTAATCTACTTTACTGCGCGCTCGCGCTGTCGATCTTGGCGCTAGGCGCTACCTCTCTCATAGCGTGTTATTAGTACCACTCTTACCCGCACTATAATTGTGACCTCATTCCGCACTTTGCGGGAATTTGAGTGCTTCAGGGCACCTTAGGGCTCCTGGGGACATCGCGCTGCGGTTTTGGTAGCCGCCATCTTGGGTGAGGGAGGGAACCAGGGAGTGCCGAATTGCTGGCGCCATCTTGGTTGGGGGGCTAGTGATCGCACTACAGGACTCTTGCGTCTGGAAGTGCATAAAAGCAGAACTTCCCCATCGACAGGTCAGACTTACATGACCATTGCGCGCTGCAGAATCTATTGCCGCATTGCTGTTTTAATTATTTTAAAATTAATCTACTTTACTGCGCGCTCGCGCTGTCGATCTTGGCGCTAGGCGCTACCTCTCTCATAGCGTGTTATTAGTACCACTCTTACCCGCACTATAATTGTGACCTCATTCCGCACTTTGCGGGAATTCGAGCGCTTCAGGGCACCTTAGGGCTCCTGGGGACATCGCGCTGCGGTGTTGGTAGCCGCCATCTTGGTTGAGTGAGGGAACCAGGGAGTGCCGAATTGCTGGCACCATCTTGGTTGGGGGGCTAGTGATCGCACTACAGGACACTTGCGTATACGGCTATATATGATGGACGCCCCTAAAGCGCGCAGCGTAGGCGCGCAGCAGGCGCGCCGGCGGAGCGCCGGAGGTGCGCCAGAGGTAAGCCCGTTTGCGCCCGTTCGCGCACAGGACGCGCCGGGCGCCGAAAGTTCTGCCTCTCGGAACCAAGATGTAACTTCTTACTCTTATTCCCGCGATAAACTTTTACGCCTTAATCTCGGTTCACTCAGTAACCAAAAGTATATCACCACCAGTAAGCACCCAGTTGCCTTGTCCTGTGGCTTGTTAAATGTGAGATCTCTAATCAAACACTGTGAAGAAATTGCGTTACTTATCGATTCTTACCATCTAGACGTACTCTTCATGACAGAGACTTGGACAACACCGACTAGCTCGGTGGAACTGGGGACAGCTTGTCCCACTGGCTTCAAAATAAGGCATAATCCCAGGATGGGAGCCAGAGGAGGTGGAACTGGATTAATTTTTAGGCAGACTCTTGACGTCTCCCAGCTTATCATCAAGGCAATCGCTGGGTGCGAAACATTGGGTTTCTCCATCAAGGACCAAGGAGGCGTGCTATTCACGGGTCTACTATGTTATAGACCCCCGGCTAGCTCGTTATCTGCTGTACCTGAGCTCATAGACTTAATATACGATCTCTCCCACTCCCACACAAAGTTGATGGTGTTAGGGGATTTCAATCTTTGGTCAGAGAGACCGACCAAGACGGCCTATGTAGAGCTGGTCCAAGCTTGTCATAATATTGAGCTACAACAACTGGTACTCTCCAAAACTAGTGCTCCATTAAAGAAAGGGAGTGTGGGGGGCACTAGAATGGGGAGACAATGGTCTAGACTCCTCAAACAAACGATCTTGCCCTCTCTGCTGCCAGATGGCTTTGTATTGGGAGCGAATGTGGACGTAAGTTACGAGACTCACTGTCAGCGAATCTCGGCTTCTCTGGACTCTTTGGCCCCGCTGCGAAAAATCAAAGATAGGACTAATCTTGCTATGCCATGGTACTCGGAAGAACTTCGGCAGCTCAAGCTCCAATGTAAACAGGCTGAGCGGACCTGGAGGAAACAGTACCTGGAATCACATAGAGTCCTCTTCAAACAAGCACTGGCGTCCTATAAAATCCAGATCAAGCTTGCCAAAGCTAGATTCTTAGAAGAATCTTTGATGGCAGCTGTAAATAAATCTCAGGCCTTATTTAAGATCGTAAAGGACCTGGCCCATCCTGGCTGTACCAAAATTGTCATCCCGGCCTCTCAAGCTCTCTGTGATTCGCTAGCACAGGCCTTTGAGGATAAGATTGCCAACATCTTAAACAATCTTCCCTCGTCAACTGGCCGTGCTGTGCACGATTCCATCTCGTTTGAGAATAGGAAGGAGTGTACTAAATCAGGTGAGCTGAGCAACTTTCCTCTACCATCTTTTGAGGACTTCTGCTCTTTGGCTGACGGGGTGTCCTCTGCCTCACCTTCTGATCCTCTTCCACCCAAATTCTGGAAACTTTTTCGTGAAGAGCTGTTTCCCCCACTTTTTTCCATCTGTCGCCAGTCTCTCACTTCAGCACGGGTTCCAGATTGCTGGAAATTGGCAGTGGTCTCCCCACTGCTTAAAAAGGAGAATCTGGACCCCACATGCCCAGCCAACTTTAGGCCCATCCCCCTCTTGCCATTCCCTATTAAAATTCTAGAGAAACTGGCCACAAAACATCTCTCCAACTTTCTTGAGACTACTGATTGTTTGGATGTGGCTCAGTTTGGGTTTAGACCGGCACATGGGACAGAGTCGGCATTGGTGACTGTTCTCGATGACCTTCGAACGCGTGCCGACCAGGGTCGAGCAGCCTTTTTAGTGCTGCTCGACATGTCGGCCGCGTTCGACACGGTCAGCCATGCAATCCTGGTCAGGGGACTGACGGAGGCTGGGGTGTCGGGCTAGGCCCTTGAATGGCTGGTGTCATATCTCGATCAAAGGCACCAGGTAGTTGCCCTGCCACCCTTTAAATCCAACATCAGGAGGGTTGGTCAGGGAGTACCCCAGGGCTCGGCCATCAGCCCCATTCTTTTCAATCTTTACCTCCGTCCCCTGATCAAGCTGATTAAATCTTTTGGCATAACAGTCACCAACTACGCCGATGACACCCAACTTATCTTCTCGTTTGAGGGTAAGGAAGGGGTGTCACAGGAGGTCTTCCATCGATGCATGAGCACCACGGCAGAATGGCTGGGTAACAACTCCCTACAATTTAACAGCTCGAAAACCGAGGTGCTACATTGCTCTATGGATTGGACCCCCAGACCCCTACCGCAGGTTTTTTGGCCTCCTGATTTCCAAGGTACTAGTCTGCCTGCCGAATCGGTTCAGAATTTGGGGGTAATGTTTAGTTCCGACTTACAGCTGGACACATCAGTGAACAAAACGGTGGCCACTTGTATGGCATTACTTGGATCATTGCGAAAGATTCTACCCTTGCTCCCGGTACAGGCCAGACCAGAGGTAGTGCGGAGCATAATTTTAAGTCGTCTCGAATACTGCAACGCACTGCTGCTGGGGGCACCAGTTACTCTGCTAGGAAAACTCCAACGAGTACAGAATTTTGCTGCCAAACTGGCACTCTTGCGACGCTGCCTGGACTCTTCTGCCAAGGCACTTAGGGACCTCCATTGGTTGCCAATCTCTCAACGGGTGAACTTCAAAGCTTTGTGTTTGGTTTTTAGGGCTCTACACGGACAAGGCCCGTCTCCTATGCAGGACCTTTTCTCATGGTACATCTCTCCAAGACCACTCCGGTCAGCCTCGGCTTACTTGGTGGTAGTACCCAAGTTTCTGAGGTCCCGGATGGGTGGTCGGTCCTTCAGGTTTACCGCAGCGCGGCTGTGGAATTCTCTACCGGTAGGCCTGAGGGGCCTGGAAGATTTTTCTTCCTTTAAAAAAGCATTAAAGACCCATCTGTTCCCCAGAACAATGTAAATAGATTGGAAGCTGGAAACATCATGTATTGTGTCATAACAGTTTAAGCGCCAGGATGCCCGTCGGGTGACAGTTATAGTGCTATAAAAGAACGCCTATACATACATACATACATACATACATACATACATACATACATATCGCATGTAAATTATACTTAAGTATTTAAATGTTGCCTGTCTCTGCCGGCTTCGGAGTGAGGGGGATTTCGTTAAGGAGGCGGGTTTCAGAGGGGTGAAGAAGAAGCTCTCTAGTCTGGGGGTTGAGGTGGTTTGTGTTGCGCCACGCGCCGGGCCTCCTTTACCCTGTCACCCGGGATGCTCAGCTCATGCATGCCTCCTTGTGCGCCGGCTCGGGTCCCTTGTCAGTGGCGTGCAGGTGCTTGGTGCTTCTATGGATGCTCTGAGCTCTTCTTACGGCTGCGTTTGGCAACCCGTGCCTGACTGTGATGGGGCAGGTGGGACTGCGATGTCGCCGTGCCACCTGCCCTTACTCTGGGAAGAGATGGTCCTGTGCAGTGAGAACGCTCACGCCTGATTCTTGGTTTCCCGTTCCGACTTCCTTTCCATGTGGTGAGTGCCATTGTGCATGTGCATACATAATAATTAAAAATAAAAACAATATAACATCGAATAAACTCTGAAGACTGTACATTGTTGGCACGTTCCTTGGGTTGCCTTAAATAAGGGCCTCTGTGACTGTGTGTAAATGAGTTGTAACATGTAACCCAATTCAGCCGAAAATACAGTCATGCTTTTCATTCTGTATAAAAGTTCCGAGTAAATAAAGTGCGAGTTTCTCTCATCCGTTTGTGGCAGTAGTTTGTATGTTTGTTTCCATCTCTCATAGTCCTAGTGCCAGTAAGCAGGCACAAACGCGTGTCTCGTTAATTCACTGACACAAGAGAACTGGCGTGCCCCTGCACACCGAACAAGTAGGGTCATCAGAGGAGTGACTGGCCTCTGACTAGACACGAACTTGTCAGCACCAGCACCTTCGTCACTCGCCTGATTCACACAGTTTAGCTCAGTCATGCTGGTGCCAAATTGTATATTTGGGAGTGAGAGGATAAGGAGGGGCTGACGATCGACGGAGTGTTAAAAACAGTATCTGCGATAGGTTAAACATTAATTAAAATAAGTTTAAATGGCGTCACTGGAGTCAATTGAGAGGGCTGCTACGGTTTGCACGGCGAGCACGTTATGTAAACAGCTCCGTGTGAGTGCACCTCCGACCCAGCAAGAACTCCCTCAGTTCGGAGTGACACTGGACCAACAGGGCAACAGGGCAATTGGATATCTGACTATGGTTGCCCCCAACTTTTTGCCTGGTGTTTTGCTGGTTTCGACTTAAGTTGACCTGGGACCCTGCTCTCTCTAAAATGGATTCCATGTACCCTAGGTACATATCTAATTGGTACTGAGCCACCTTATCAGACCCTGTAACTCAGGGCATAGGTGTACCCAGGGCCTACCAGGCGCTGCAGCATGTATTATGCCACCCCTGGCTGGCCATCTAAATCTGACACAACTGGCTGCACGACAGCTGGGGCAAAGTGGTGTAATAACCCTTGGCTGTAGATATAGTATACCTATATCTAACCCTAAAATGGACACATAGATTCCTATCAGTCACTCCTATGGCAGGCCTTAACAATCCTGAAGGCAGAGTGCGTGGAATCATGTGAGATGGTGCTCTGGCATGAGCTGAGCCCATCTGCAGCTTGCGGAACCAAGTCCTAATAGCTGTTCTATGATAACGCGTCAATTGAGAGGGCTGCTACGGTTTGCACGGCGAGCACGTTATGTAAACAGCTCCGTGTGAGTGCACCTCCGACCCAGCAAGAACTCCCTCAGTTCGGAGTGACACTGGACCAACAGGGCAACAGGGCAATTGGATATCTGACTATGGTTGCCCCCAACTTTTTGCCTGGTGTTTTGCTGGTTTCGACTTAAGTTGACCTGGGACCCTGCTCTCTCTAAAATGGATTCCATGTACCCTAGGTACATATCTAATTGGTACTGAGCCACCTTATCAGACCCTGTAACTCAGGGCATAGGTGTACCCAGGGCCTACCAGGCGCTGCAGCATGTATTATGCCACCCCTGGCTGGCCATCTAAATCTGACACAACTGGCTGCACGACAGCTGGGGCAAAGTGGTGTAATAACCCTTGGCTGTAGATATAGTATACCTATATCTAACCCTAAAATGGACACATAGATTCCTATCAGTCACTCCTATGGCAGGCCTTAACAATCCTGAAGGCAGAGTGCGTGGAATCATGTGAGATGGTGCTCTGGCATGAGCTGAGCCCATCTGCAGCTTGCGGAACCAAGTCCTAATAGCTGTTCTATGATAACGCGTACCATATACTCTTAAGTGCATTATAATCCTCGCGGTTATTTGCTATCTTTGGTATCGCTTTATCAAAACATGTCGAGTAAGGTGTCAATTCTGGCGACGGGGTTAGCATTCCACCCTTCTAGAGGGACACGACATGTATGTAACTGTGATCCCCGGTTAAAGTTAACTCGAGCCTCAGCATCACAAAATGGATGCTGCCACCACAGACACAAGTCTGACCTCCTGCTGCTGGGAGTCCTTCCAGCGAGGGAGGCTTGGACAAAGGGTTTCCTGTCAGGGGCGGTGCTAGCACCATCCCAGACAGGGTTTTGTGTATCCTGGGTAGGCAGGGTTTTGTGTATCCTGGGTAGGCAGGGTTTTAGAGGAAGGTGACTGCAAGTGGCACCCCGGTGCTCACTATGCATCTGCCGGCTAGAACCAGTTCCAGGGGCACACCAGCCCCTGAGCTGGGGAAAGTCCGGCATGGGAGAGGGGTGTAACCACCCCCCTTCCTGGTCCCACCCATGGGCAGGACCTAGTCGCGTGCCAGCCCCTTTTCCTAGTATAAAGATAGGAGCGGGCCCCCTTCCAAATTAGATCATCTTTGAATCCTGAAACTACTTTCTACGAAAGGAACTCTCGACTTCTTCTCAAGATTTCTCCCTTGTGTAGGAGTAGTCACCCTGCACCCGCAGGCACCATCTAAGAACACTGCGGTTTGCTGCACGTCCTTCCTCCGAAATCCGACCGACCAGCATGACGAGACCCGGCTTCCCTGGCACCTCTGACCTCTACCTACATCTTCAGCTCAGCTGAGATCCGTGGGTAAGACGAGATCTCGAGGGACCGGCCATCTTCAGAACTGCATGAAGCTTATCCAGCACGACCGCCGAGGGATCCTCGAGTGAGTGCTTTGGGGTTCGAGAAGCCCTAACCCTGAGCAGCTCCAGCACCGAAGTCCAGCCCCCCAGCATCCACCAGATCTGCGTGGGGCCCTCCTGCTCTTTGCTGCTCACCGCGTTGTCCGGCTACTTGCCTGCTGGCTTGTGACCCTCTTGACGACGCTCCACGACAACAACACCGCTGGTCTAGTTGCTCCAGACTGGCCCTTGCTCCCCTCCAACAGAGGAGCACCCCGGGCCCTCCTGGTCCACTCCAGACGCCATTTTAAATCCACCACGTGGGCTTGCATTTGCCAAGACTTGTTGCCCCAATTCTGGGTCCAGCGACGTCGACAGCAGATACCATCGTGGGACAGCTCGCACCTCCATCCTGGTCGCCGACAACGCCTCCTGGTCCGTGAGACTGCAGAGCCCAGCGTCGCCCACTCACCTGGTCGAGGTGACTCCATCCGGTGCCATGCTGGTGCCCATCTAATCACTGGCTAGTGATTCAGAACTTGGTCCCCTCTGCTTACGGGTGTCTTCCATCTTCTATCCAGGCTTGGATCCCTCCGAATCTCTTCACTGGTCGCCTGCCAGCAACTTCTTCTTTCAGGCTCCATAGACTGCAACGAGGATTCCCGACGTCTTTCCAGACCTATGCATCCGCAGCCCCTGGGCTAGGTAAACTCAGCATTTCAGTGCTCCAGCATAGCTTTGCTATCCAAAGGTCCAGATCCTTTTTCGTTTCAGCTCTGCCTAGTCGGATTCGTCCGATAACACTAACTTTACGAAATCTAGCATCCATAAACTTTGTCCCGCATCCCGCGTGAGAGTGCACACTCTGCACCCGATCTCCCTAGGCCTCCTGCTAGTAATCTGAAGGTTCAGTAGTCAAGTCCTAGCGATCCCAAAGCCTATTAGAGTAGTACTTACCTGCTAGTAATTTCGCATTCCACTTTTAGAGTATATGGTTTTTCGTGCCCCTCGGGCATTTGTGTAAATTGTGCGACTTTGCGTATTTTCCTAACAGCTTTTTATTGTGCTTAGCGCCCTGTCCTCATAAAGAGTCCATGGCTGTTGTGTTCTAAATAAATATACTTTTATTTTCATAACAACTTGTGTGGTGTCCTTTCACTTGGTGTTCAAGGGGTATATGTGATGGTATAACAGCTGGCTTAACACGCCCTCTAGAGTCTAACCTAAAGACTGCTCTTGTCCATGCTACTAGGATAGCTGGTCTACGGTTGACTTACAACCAATCATCAATAAGGGTTGTTTGGACTGATACATAGTGATCACTAGAATAGTGAGCACTGCATATCAGGCCAACTTCTCACATTCACGACCAACAGGTGGACCTCCAGTCTCACGCCGAGGACCTGGAGAACCGCTCCCGGCGGCACAACATCAGGATTCGGGGAGTGAAGCAGGCTCCCGACACAGACGACCTCTTCCATGTCACCCAAGGCCTCTTCAACCACATCCTGGGCCGACCGGCGGACTCAACGCTTCGGTTGGACAGGGCCCATAGGATGGGCCCGCCCAGGGCGGCCTCGTCCCAACCGGCCGATATCTTGGTCTGCGTGCAGGACGTCCGCACGAAGGCGGAGATCCTTAGCAAAGCGCGCCAGATGGGAACCATCTCATATGGTGCCCACTCGCCGACTCTATATCAGGACCTCGCCTCCATCACCCTGGAGAAACGACGGTCATTCCGACCGATCACGGCAGAACTGCGACGCGACATCCCATATAGCTGGGGTCACCCCTTTCGCCTGGTGTTTAAGCTGGACAACAAGGTTCACCAGTTGCGGTCTTTCAGGGATGCATGCAAATTGCTAGGCCTTGAGGAACCGACGGAGGATGACGATCAGCCCGGAGGGGGAGCAAATGGCACGGACGGCCCTGGGCAGAGGAAACAGCAACGGCGACGACGAAGACCGAGGCGCCCGGCCGCGCAAGAGATCGAAGATGGTCGCCGTGCTGCGGTAGAAACCGTAGCGCTGGGACTGGCAAACTCCGACAGCGGATAACCAATGATGAGGTGGCACGAGGGCTTTTGATGAGACTGTGGGGATTGGGGCCGACTGAGTCGGCGGCGGTGGCGGAGGTATTGGACTCCGACACATTCCCCCGAAGGTGTCCCAACCTCCTCGTCTACAACTATGGACGTTGGACGGGACTATTTTTGGTATTCAAGTTGGGGAAAGGGGATGGAGGGTGGTCTCCTTGGCAGGTGGAGGGTGGGGAGAGACTGTTTTGCTTCTTTGGCCAGTCAGGAAAAGGTGGTTTCTGGACTGGGAGAGACCTTTCCCATTCATCTCTGGATGAAGGACTATCAATGTTGGCATCTTGGGATTGCGGGGGGGGGTGGGGGGCTGTCAAGGGTTTTGTTCATTGTGGGGAGGGCGGTGGTGTTGGTAAGGGGGAGGAACTCCGGATCCGAGTGAATGTTGGACTAAAAGGGTGTGGCGAATTGCGCAGATCTGAGGGTCCTGGGTGGCCGGGGCAGCTGCGAGACAGGGCTTGGCTGATGTTTTGGCCACTGGAAGTTTTCTCAGAGAGCGTGTGGGGTATGACTCCTTATGCCTGCGACTGAGTTGAGTGTGCTCACGTTGAATGTGCGTGGGCACAGTCCGGTTAAGCGGCGAGAGGTTCTGTCCCTGCTGGAGAATTCAAAAGCAGATATCTGTCTCCTCCAGGAAACGCATTTTCTAACTAAGGATTGTCATAGGCTTAAATCCCGTCACTTTCCGACACCACTTTTCTCATCCACGACCACAAAGACTGCTGGGGTGGCGCTCCTGGTGTCAAAGCGATTTAAGGGGAAGCAGTTACACCGGGGGACAGAGGTTAAAGGGCGACTCCTATCCCGCAGGTTCTCACTGGGTGCTCACACCTTCACGGTGATTGCGGTTTATGCGCCAAATGAGGGGCAGGAGAAGTTCTTCTACCAAGTGCTTACTGAAGCAGCGGCGGCACCTGATAGACACGTTCTGGTTGGGGGGGACCTCAATTTAGTTTTTGACAACCTACTTGACAGGTCAGCGCAGCGATCCACGCAGGCAGGCACTTTATCGGAGGGGGGACGGAACAGATTGTCAGAACTGGGTATGACGGACTTGTGGCGCTCCCTCTACCCGGACGACCGGGACTACACATATTACTCCAATGCCCACAAAACCTATGCGCGCCTAGATTATTTTCCAACATCCACTTCATTTAGAGCGCTGGCGTCAAGCGTTGAGATAGGAGCGGCAGCCCTTTCCGATCATGCACCACTCACAGCGGTGTTTACCTTTCCACTGGTGGGGCGCACTGCCCGTTGCTGGAGGCTTAGGGACACGCTGCTGCACAGACAGGGGGTTGTGGCCAAGATCAAGGAAGCTATAGCTGAATACCTGGTACACAACACACCGACGGACACTTCACATGCAACACATTGGGCAGCACTCAAGGCAGTCATACGGGGCGAGTTCATTGCAATTGCGGCAGCAGAAAATGCGGAGAGGGCCCGTAAGAGAGACGAGCTCTTTGCCCGCACAAAGGAATTGGAGCAGGTACACCAGAGGACAGGGGCGCCGCGGGTGTGGAAACAGTTGTGAGTGGCACGTCAACAGTTAGCAGCACTAGATCAAGATAGAGCAGAATACGCGGCACTACGGGTACGACATGCATACTACACGGGAGGCGACAGATGCGGGAGGCTGTTGGGTCGGGCACTCTGCGAACAGCAGCAACGACACTCGGTGCAGGAAATACACACGCAGGACGGAGTCACGGTGACGGAGGACGGAGCTATAGCGCAGGCATTTATTGACTTTTATACCACACTATACGAGGGGGCTGCTCTGGATCCAGCGTACGGGGCGGCCTTCCTGGACTCTGTGTCCATACCCGCTTTATCGACGGAACAATCAGAACTCCTTGACAGGGAAATCCGTCCTGAAGAAGTCATTGCCGCGATCTCCCCCCTCAAGCTGGCCAAGGCGCCGGGACCGGATGGCTTCACCGCCGCCTTTTACAAAACATTCTGCCCCCAGGTTGCTCCGTTGTTGACTGCCCTCTTTAATTCCTTCTCGGAGCCCGGCGCCATCCCAAGAGATCTGATGAGTGCCATGATCTCGGTCATTCCCAAACCGGGGAAGGACCGAACGCAATGCGGGGCCTACCGCCCTATCTCGTTACTTAACGTAGATCTGAAGCTTTACACCAGTATACTGTCGAAGCGGCTGGGCCCACCTATGCCTGGTCTGATTGATCCGGACCAGGCCGGCTTTATACCGGAGCGCCAGACGGTCGACAACACAAAAAGAGCACTCCACTTAGTGGAACGAGCCTCCAGGTTGCCAGGAGAGTTCATGATGTTGGCAATTGATGCGGAGAAGGCCTTCGATCATGTCCACTGGCCGTACTTGGAACAGGTGCTCATCAAGGCAGGGTTAGGCGCGAGATTTCGTACGTGTGTTCTGAACTGCTATACCTTCCCCATGGCGTCGGTTCGGGTGAATGGCTGCTCATCGTCCGTATTCCCCGTCGAACGCGGAACTCGGCAGGGGTGTCCACTCTCGCCCCTGCTCTTCGCGCTGTATATGGAACCCCTGGCGCAGGCCATGCGATCGCATCCGACCATTAAGGGGATTAAATTCGGGGCTGATATCCACACGATTAGCTTATACGCTGATGACGTCTTGCTTTCCTTTGCTTCCCCTCCGGCATCCCTGCTGGCCGGGGCGGCCATCCTGGATGCGTTGGCGAAGGCCTCTGGCTTTAAGGTGAACATGACGAAATCAGTAGCACTTGCCCTGTCCTTGGAGGCACACACGCGGGCCTCCATAGAAGCACAATTCCCCTTCCAATGGGCAGACGGTGCAGTCCCCTACCAGGGCATACAATTGGCGGCCACGCTACCAGAAACAGTGCGTCTCATCTACGCTAACCTTAGTGGCACTATCCGCGCGGAGGTCGGGCGGTGGCGGCACCTCCCACTATCTTGGCTGGGCCGAGTGGCAGCAGTAAAGATGACAATCCTCCCGCAAGTTTTATACGTTTTTCGGGCTAGCCCGCTCCGTCCCTCGGAGGGATGGATTCGCCGCACGCAATCGGAGCTGGCTCAGTTTGTGTGGAACGGGAAACGGCCCAGACTCAAGCTGAGGCTAGGGATGCTTCCCCCGGAGAGTGGTGGGCTGGGCCTGCCGGATTTGCGTCACTATTACCAGGCGACCCAACTCAGAACCCTAGTGGAATGGAGCAAATGGGAATCGGAGCGCCATTGGTTGTTCCAGGTTCCTGCAGCGACAACACCGACCCCCTAACCTATACGCCTCCTTCGTCACGCGGGTACCGCTAGAGGTATGGGATCGAACATGCGTCTTACACGACCTGACGACCTTCCCGTCTCCCCTCACACCCCTGTTAGAGAACCCTGACTTCGGCCCGGGTAGGGATGTCCAGGCCTTTGCACGGTGGCGCCCAGCAGGATGCCGATGCCTCTTTCACATGTATTCAGATGCGGGAGTGATGCCTTTTGAGGAATTCCGGAAGACCTATGACCTCCCGGAGGCTGAACACCTTAGTTATCTACAGGTCAGACATTGGGCGCTTCAACCCCAGATCCGTGGAGACTCTACACGCAAGCTCAGTAAATATGAATACTGGCTTCTCTCGCGCACCACAGATAAGCGACTAATTTCAGACATATATCGGCTCCTCTTGGACAGATACTCGCGCGTTTATAATGCAGGACGGGCTAGATGGGAGAGGGAACTGGGGCGGACTCTGCGCAACAAAGAATGGGAGGACATTTACTACCGCGCCACACACACACGAGATGCGTGAGGTTTGGCACCTCACGCGAGATGCGTGAGATTCGGTATCTCACGCGGGATGCGTGAGGTTTGGCACCTCACCCGAGATGCGTGAGGCTTGGCACCTCACGTGAGATGCGTGAGGTTTGGCACCTCACGCGAGATGCGGGAGGATTGGAACCTCACCCGAGATGCGTGAGGTATGGCTCCTCACCCGAGATGCGTGAGGTTTGGCACCTCACCCGAGATGCGTGAGGTTTGGTACCTCACCCGAGATGCATGGGGTTTGGCACCTCACCCGAGATGCGTGAGGTTTGGCACCTCACCCGAGATGCGTGAGGTTTGGCTCCTCACGTGAGATGCGTGAGGTTTGACACCTCACCCGAGATGCGTGAGGTTTGGCACCTCACCCGAGATGCGTGAGTTTTGACACCTCACCCGAGATGCGTGAAGTTTGGCACCTCACCCGAGATGCGTGAAGTTTGGCACCTCACCCGAGAAGCGTGAGGTTTGGCACCTCACCCGAGATGCGTGAGGTTCGGCACGGGGCGTGCCTACGATGATGTCAGCGGCCGTGCCCAGTTCCCCGTGCTCACTATTCAGCGTCTTTTGGTGAAGGAGGAAGAGTATCTTGGGGCTCCATTTCTCTGCAAGGCCAGCTTTGTTCTTTTGATCGGTGGAGAGTTCTGGGTGCCTGAAATCTGCTACAACGCTCGCTGAGCTGCAGGAGGAGTTTTGAATCTGTAGAGACTTCTCTTCTTGATGGGCTCCCGGTGAGGCTAGGTTTTGGGGGGATTACCTGTCACTAACCCAAATTCAGAAGTAGAGTCAATCCATCAATCAGGAGTTTGTTAAAGCGCAACTTCTCACCCGTAAGGGTCTCAAGGCGCTAGGGGTGGGGGGTGCAGGTTCCATTCCATCAAGGAGGGGGTCTGTCGAAGAGCCAAGTTTTGAGGTTTCTTGCGAAGATGGGGAGCGATGTTGTCTGTCTGAGGTGGAGTGTAAGGGCGTTCCATGCTTTGGCGGCGAGGAAGGAGAAGGAGCGGTATCCCGATCTTGGTCTTTCTGGTGCGGGGGACCATGGCGTAGGAGAGCTGGGCTGATCGTAGGGTCCTTTGGGAGTGCCTGGAATTTGAGCCGGCTGTTCAGGTATGCTGGTCCGGTGCCGTGGAGGGCCTTGTGTGCGTGGGTGAGCATCTTAAAGGTGATTCTCGCCTCGACGGGGAGCCAGTGGAGTGTGCGCAGGTGCTGAGAGATGTGGCAGTGTTTTGGCAGGTTGAGGACCAGTCTTGCGGCGGCGTTCTGGATGTTCTGTAGCTTGCGGATGATGATTTTGTTTATTCCGGCGTAGAGTGCATTGCCGTAGTAGTCTGCTGGTGACCAGGGCATGGGTGACTGTCTTTCGGTGTTCGAGGGGGATCCATTTGAAGGTCTTACGAAGGAGGCGGAGGGTGTGGAAGCAGGAAGATGAGACAGATTTGATCTGGCGGTCCATTTTGAGCTCGGAGTCCAGGATGATTCTCAGGTTGCGTGCGTGGTCTGTGGGGGTTGGCGGGTTTCCAAGGGTGGTGGGCCACCAGGTGTCGCTCCAGGCGTCGGGGTTTGGGCCCATGATGAGTACTTCTGTTTTGTTGGTGTTTAGTTGTAGGCAGCTGTTTTTCATCCATTTTGCGACGGCTTCCATGCCTTCTCGAAAGTTGCGTCTGGCGGTGTTGGGCTCTTTGGATAGGGAGAGGATGAGCTGGGTGTCGTCTGCATATGACACGATGTTGAGTCCGTGGGTTCTGACGATGGGGGCAAGTGGAGCCATGTAGACGTTGAAGAGCGTCGGGCTGAGGGAGGAGCCCTGGGGGACTCCGCAGGTGTAGGTGTGGGGTCTGAGAGGAAAGGGGGGAGTCTGACCCGTTGCGTCCTGCCGGAGAGGAAGGAGCAGATCCAGTCGAGGGCCTTGTCCTGGATTCCTGCATCGTAAAGTCTGCGTATTAGGGTGCGGTGGGAGACAGTGTCGAACGCCGCTGATAGGTCTAGGAGGATGAGGGCTACTGTTTCTCCTTTGTCCAGTTGCGTGCGGATGTCGTCTGTTGCGGCGAGGAGGGCGGCTTCCGTACTGTGGTTTTTTCCGAAGCCGGATTGGGAGGAGTCGAGGATGTTGTGTTCTTCAAAGAATGTGGCGAGTTGGCTGTTGATGGCTTTCTCTATGACTTTCGCTGGGAAAGGGAGCAGGGAGATGGGTCTGTAGTTTTTGAGGTCGGTGGGGTCCGCTGAGGGTTTCTTTAGGAGGGGGTTGACCTCCGCGTGTTTCCAGTCGTCGGGGACGGAGGCGGTCGCCAGGGAGCGGTTGATGGTGTGGTGGAGCACGGGTGCGATGGTATCGGTGGCTCTGTTGAAGATGTGGTGGGGGCAGGGGTCCGTGGGGGCCCCTGAGTGGATTGACTTCATTGTCTTCAGTGTGTCTTCGATGGTGAGGGCTGTCCAGTCATCAATCGCTGGTTTCCGGGTGTCAGGGGTGGTTCGTGAGGGTTCAGTGTGTTGGTTGTCTTTGTCGAAGTTGTCATAGATGCTCTTGATTTTGTGGTGGAAAAAGGTGCTGAGTTTGTCGCAGAGGTCTTGTGAGGGAGGGATGTCAGTAGACTCGCTGGTGGGTTGGGCGAACTCCTTGATGATGCTGAAGAGTTTCTTGCTGTTGTGTGCGTGGGTGGAGATTCTGTCTTCAATCGCTTTTTTCCACGTTTCTCTGATGAGTTGATGGTGGGCGTTGGTGGCGGCTCTGAAGTTGTTGTGGGCTTCTGTGGATTTGGTGTTTCTCCAGGCCTTTTCGAGGCAGCGGCATGTGCGCCTGGACTCTCGAAGTTCGGTGGTAAACCATCTGGCTTTCTTGGCACGGGTATTGTTGTTTTTCTTGAGGGGGGCTATGGTGTTGGTGCTGTCCGAGATCCATCTATGCAGGGTTCGAGCTGCGTTGTTGGGGTCGTCGTTTTCCGCAATGGTTGGGGTGGAGTTGTTGAGTGAGGAGGTGAGCTGGTCGTTGGTGATTTTGGTCCAGTTTCTTTCCGGAAGCAGGTGCTGGTGTCTGCGGATGGTGTGTGTTCTGAAGGTGAAGTGGACGCAACAATAGTCGGTCCATGGGAGTTCGGTGGTGTGGCTGAAGGTGATGGAGTTTCCTGTAGTGAAGAGGGGGTCGAGGGTGTGTCCTGCTGAGTGCGTGGGCTCTGTCACGATCTGGCAGAGTCCAATGTTGTGGAGGTTGTCCAGGAGGCATGTGGTGTTGGGGTCCAGTTGATTGTCGAGGTGGAAGTTGAGGTCTCCCTGCAGGGTGTAGTTGGTGAATGCGATGGCCTGCGGGGAGATAATGTCCGTGATGGAGTTGGCGAAGGGTCCGCGGGGTCCAGGGGGTCGGTAGATGAGGGTTCCTCGGAGAGCGGCGGTGGGGCTGGCCAGTATCTTGAAGTGAAGGTGTTCCATCAGTTTTGTGGACTCGTCAGGTAGTGTGCTCAGGCGGAGGCTAGATTTGTGGACGATGGCGATTCCTCCTCCTGGGTGGGTGGGGTGGTCCTTCCTGGAGATTTTGTATCCTTGCGGGATGGCGATGGCGATGTCCGGTCCCGAGGTGGCATTGGTCCAGGTTTCGGTGAAGAATGCTACGTCCGGGGTGGTGCTGTCGAGGAGGTCCCAGATTTCTGTGGCGTGTTTGTGGAGGGATCGGACGTTGAGGAGGATGCATTGCAGGGTCTTCGGTTCGGTTGTGTTCTTGGGGGCGGGTTGTGCTGGATCCGTGTTCTTGGCGGTGCTGCAGGTGTGCCAGCAGCGGTGACAGCTGAAAGGTCCATGGGTGTCGGCTGGTGATGCTAGTTTGCAGTTGTTGTTGCAGCCAGAGTTGAGTGCGTGGAGTGCTGCTGGGTCGTAGCGTTGGCGGGGCGGAGGTCCAGGGTTCCTGGTGCTGGTCGCGGACGGGCGCAGACGTGCTTGCCTTTGACGCGCCTTGGTGCACCAGTGGCTGCCATTAAGTAGGGGTCGGGGAGGGCTGGACAGCTGGGAGGCGGGAGCGGGGAGAGGAGCTGGATTGGGCTGGTCCCGCTGGGGGGGAGGGGCCGCGGGGGCAGCAGCGGCGGGGAAAGGTAAAGGGAGGAAAGAAGGGATAAAGAAAAAAGGGAAAATAAGCAGAAATAAGGCACAAAAGAGCAGAGATGCAGAAAAGGGCAGAAAGGCGAAAGATGGAAATGGTAGAAAAACGAGTGACAACAAGTGAAGGAGCGAAAGGGAAAATGGGCAGAAATTACGGCACAAAAGAGCAGAGGTGCAGAAAGGTGAAAGATAGAAAGGGTAGAAAAACGAGTGAAGGAGCAGAGGGAGAGAAAGGGAAAATGGGCAGAAATAACGCACAAAAGAGCAGAGATGCAGAAAGGTGAAAGATAGAAAGGATAGAAAAACGAGTGAAGGAGCAGAGTGAGAGAAAGGAGACAGAGGTCCACTCTACAGGTAAGATTGCGAATCTTGGTAAAACCATTTCAGTGATTTATTAGGAACATTCAATTTGATTTTCAAGATCATTTACCATATTCACGAGTGCGATTCTTGTTCTATAGTAGTTCCATGAATGTTTTTGGGAACACTTTTAAGTCACATAAAATAAGGAAATATAAGACACTGATTGTTTAGATGTGGCTCAGTTTGGGTTTAGACCGGCACATGGGACAGAGTCGGCATTGGTGACTGTTCTCGATGACCTTCGAACGCGTGCCGACCAGGGTCGAGCAGCCTTTTTAGTGCTGCTCGACATGTCGGCCACGTTCGACACGGTCAGCCATGCAATCCTGGTCAGGGGACTGACGGAGGCTGGGGTGTCGGGCTTGGCCCTTGAATGGCTGGTGTCATATCTCGATCAAAGGCACCAGATAGTTGCCCTGCCACCCTTTAAATCCAACATCAGGAGGGTTGGTCAGGGAGTACCCCAGTGCTCGGCCAACAGCCCCATTCTTTTCAATCTTTACCTCCGTCCCCTGATCAAGCTGATTAAATCTTTTGGCATAACAGTCACCAACTACGACGATGACACCCAACTTATCTTCTCGTTTGAGGGTAAGGACGGGGTGTCACAGGAGGTCTTCCATCGATGCATGAGCACCACGGCAGAATGGCTGGTAACAACTCCCTACAATTTAACAGCTCGAAAACCGAGGTGCTACATTGCTCTATGGATCGGACCCCCAGACCACTACCGCAGGGTTTTTGGCCTCCTGATTTCCAAGGTACTAGTCTGCCTGCCAAATCGGTTCAGAATTTGGGGGTAATGTTTAGTTCCGACTTACAGCTGGACACATCTGTGAACAAAACGGTGGTCACTTGTATGGCATTACTTGGATCATTGCGAAAGATTCTACCCTTGCTCCCGGTACAGGCCAGACCAGAGGTAGTGCGGAGCATAATTTTAAGTCGTCTCGACTACTGCAACGCACTGCTGCTGGGGGCACCAGTTACTCTGCTAGGAAAACTCCAACGAGTACAGAATTTTGCTGCCAAACTGGCACTCTCGCGACGCTGCCTGGACTCTTCTGCCAAGGCACTTAGGGACCTCCATTGGTTGCCAATCTCTCAACGGGTGAACTTCAAAGCTTTGTGTTTGGTTTTTAGGGCTCTACACGGACAAGGCCCGTCTCCTATGCAGGACCTTTTCTCATGGTACATCCCTCCAAGACCACTCCGGTCAGCCTCGGCTTACTTGGTGGTAGTACCCAAGTTTCTGAGGTCCCGGATGGGTGGTCGGTCCTTCAGGTTTACTGCAGCGCGGCTGTGGAATTCTCTACCGGTAGGCCTGAGGGGCCTGGAAGATTTTTTCTTCCTTTAAAAAAGCATTAAAGACCCATCTGTTCCCCAGAACAATGTAAGTAGATTGGAAGCTGGAAACATCATGTATTGTGTCATAACAGTCTAAGCGCCAGGATGTCCGTCGGGTGACAGTTATAGTGCTATAAAAGAACGCCTATACATACCTACATACATACATATTGCATGTAAATTATACTTAAGTATTTAAATGTTGCCCGTCTCTGCCGGCTTCGGAGTGAGGGGGATTTCGTTAAGGAGGCGGGTTTCAGAGGGGTGAAGAAGAAGCTCTCTAGTCTGGGGGTTGAGGTGGTTTGTGTTGCGCCACGCGCCGGGCCTCCTTTACCCTGTCACCCGGGATGCTCAGCTCATGCATGCCTCCTTGTGCGCCGGCTCGGGTCCCTTGTCAGTGGCGTGCAGGTGCTTGGTGCTTCTATGGATGCTCTGAGCTCTTCTTACGGCTGTGTTTGGCAACCCGTGCCTGACTGTGATGGGGCAGGTGGGACTGCGATGTCGCCGTGCCACATGCCCTTACTCTGGGAAGAGATGGTCCTGTGCAGTGAGAGCGCTCACGCCTGATTCTTGGTTTCCCGTTCCGACTTCCTTCCCATGTGGTGAGTGCCATTGTGCATGTGCATACATAATGATTAAAAATGAAAACAATATAACATCAAATAAACTCTGAAGACTGTACATTGTTGGCACGTTCCTTGGGTTGCCTTAAATAAGGGCCTCTGTGACTGTGTGTAAATGAGTTGTAACATGTAACCCAATTCAGCCGAAAATACAGTCATGCTTTGCATTCTGTATAAAAGTTCAGAGTAAATAAAGTGTGAGTTTCTCTCATCCGTTTGTGGCAGTAGTTTGTATGTTTGTTTCCATCTCTCATAGTCCTAGTGCCATTAAGCAGGCACAAATGCGTGTCTCGTTAATTCACTGACACAAGAGAACTGGCGTTCCCCTGCACACCGAACAAGTAGGGACATCAGAGGAGTGACTGGCCTCTGACTAGACACGAACTTGTCAGCACCAGCACCTTCGTCACTCGCCTGATTCACACAGTTTAGCTCAGTCATGCTGGTGCCAAATTGTATATTTGGGAGTGAGAGGATAAGGAGGGGCTGACGATCGACGGAGTGTTAAAAACAGTATCTGCGATAGGTTAAACATTAATTAAAATAAGTTTAAATGGCGTCACTGGAGTCAATTGAGAGGGCTGCTACGGTTTGCACGGCAAGCACGTTATGTAAACAGCTCCGTGTGAGTGCACCTCCGACCCAGCAAGAACTCCCTCAGTTCGGAGTGACACTGGACCAACAGGGCAACAGGGCAATTGGATATCTGACTATGGTTGCCCCCAACTTTTTGCTTGGTGTTTTGCTGGTTTCGACTTAGTTGACCTGGGACCCTGCTCTCTCTAAAATGGATTCCATGTACCCTAGGTACATATCTAATTGGTACTGGGCCACCTTATCAGACCCTGTAACTCAGGGCATAGGTGTACCCAGGGCCTACCAGGGGCTGCAGCATGTATTATGCCACCCCTGGCTGGCCATCTAAATCTGACACAACTGGCTGCACGACAGCTGGGGCAAAGTGGTTATTAAGCCTTGGCTGTAGATATAGTATACCTATATCCAACCCTAAAATGGACACATAGATTCTTATCAGTCACTCCTATGGCAGGCCTTAACAATCCTGAAGGCAGAGTGCGTGGAATCATGTGAGATGGTGCTCTGGCATGAGCTGAGCCCATCTGCAGCTTGCGGAACCAAGTCCTAATAGCTGTTCTATGATAACGCGTACCATATACTCTTAAGTGCATTATAAACCTCGCGGTTATTTGCTATCTTTGGTATCGCTTTATCAAAACATGTCGAGTAAGGTGTCATACGAATTGGAATACTAACCCCTTGCCAATTCTGGCGACGGGGTTAGCATTCCACCCTTCTAGAGGGACACGACATGTATGTAACTATGTAACTGTGAACCCCGGTTAAAGTTAACTCGAGCCTCAGCATCACAAAATGGATGCTGCAACCACAGACACAAGTCTGACCTCCTGCTGCTGGGAGTCCTTCCAGCGAGGGAGGCTTGGACAAAGGGTTTCCTGTCAGGGGCGGTGCTAGCACCATCCCAGACAGGGTTTTGTGTATCCTGGGTAGGCAGGGTTTTAGAGGAAGGTGACTGCAAGTGGCACCCCGGTGCTCACTATGCATCTGCCGGCTAGAACCAGTTCCAGGGGCACACCAGCCCCTGAGCTGGGGAAAGTCCGGCGTGGGAGAGGGGTGTAACCACCCCCCTTCCTGGTCCCACCCATGGGCAGGACCTAGTTGCGTGCCAGCCCCTTTTCCTAGTATAAAGATAGGAGCGGGCCCCCTTCTACTACTTTCTACGAAAAGAACTCTCGACTTCTTCTCAAGATTTCTCCCTTGTGACTAAGGAGTAGTCACCCTGCACCCGCAGGCACCATCTAAGAACACTGCGGTTTGCTGCACGTCCTTCCTCCGGAATCCGACCGACCAGCATGACGAGACCCGGCTTCCCTGCCACCTCTGACCTCTACCTACATCTTCAGCTCAGCTGAGATCCGTGGGTAAGACAAGACCACGAGGGACCGGCCATCTTCAGAACTGCATGATGCTTATCCAGCACGACCGCCGAGGGATCCTCGAGTGAGTGCTTTGGGGTTCGAGAAGCCCTAACCCTGAGCAGCTCCAGCACCGAAGTCCAGCCCCCCAGCATCCACCAGATCTGCGTGGAGCCCTTCTGCTCTTTGCTGCTCACCGCGTTGTCCGGCTACTTGCCTGCTGGCTTGTGACCCTCTTGACGACGCTCCACGACGACAACACCGCTGGTCTGGTTGCTCCAGACTGGCCCTTGCTCCTCTCCAACAGAGGAGCACCCTGGGCCCTCCTGGTCCACTCCAGACGCCATTTTAAATCCACCGCGTGGGCTTGCATTTGCTAAGACTTGTTGCCCCAATCCTGGGTCCAGCGACGTCGACAGCAGATACCATCGTGGGACAGCTCGCACCTCCATCCTGGTCGCCGACAACGCCTCCTGGTCCGTGAGACTGCAGAGCCCAGCGTCGCCCACTCACCTGGTCGAGGTGACTCCATCCGGTGCCATCCTCGTGCCCATCTAATCACTTGCTAGTGATTCAGAACTTGGTCCCCTCTGCTTACAGGTGTCTTCCATCTTCGATCCAGGCTTGGATCCCTCCGAATCTCTTCACTGGTCGCCTGCCAGCAACTTCTTCTTTCAGGCTCCATAGACTGTAACGAGGATTCCCGACGTCTTTCCAGACCTATGCATCCGCAGACCCTGGGCTAGGTAAACTCAGCATTTCGGTGCTCCAGCATAGCTTTGCTATCCAAAGGTCCAGATCCTTTTTCGTTTCAGCTCTACCTAGTCGGATTCGTCCGATAACACTAACTTTACGAAATCTAGCATCCATAGACTTTGTCCCGCATCCCGCGTGAGAGTGCACACTCTGCACCCGATCTCCCTAGGCCTCCTGCTAGTAATCTGAAGGTTCAGTAGTCAAGTCCTAGCGATCCCAAAGCCTATTAGAGTAGTACTTACCTGCTAGTAATTTCGCATTCCACTTTTAGAGTATATGGTTTTTCGTGCCCCTCGGGCATTTGTGTAAATTGTGCGACTTTGCGTATTTTCCTAAGAGCTTTGTATTGTGCTTAGCGCCCTGTCCTCATAAAGAGTCCATGGCTGTTGTGTTCTAAATAAATATACTTTTATTTTCATAACAACTTGTGTGGTGTCCTTTCACTTGGTGTTCAAGGGGTATATGTGATGGTATAACAGCTGGCTTAACACGCCCTCTAGAGTCTAGCCTAAAGACTGCTCTTGTCCATGCTACTAGGATAGCTGGTCTACGGTTGACTTACAACCAATCAAGGCAGTCATACGGGGCGAGTTCATTGCAATCGCGGCAGCAGAAAATGCGGAGAGGGCCCGTAAGAGAGACGAGCTCTCTGCCCGCACGAAGGAATTGGAGCAGGTACACCAGAGGACAGGGGCGCCGCGGGTGTGGAGCAGTTGTGAGTGGCACGTCAACAGTTAGCAGCACTAGATCAAGATAGAGCAGAATACGTGGCACTACGGGTACGACATGCATACTACACGGGAGGCGACAGATGTGGGAGGCTGTTGGGTCGGGCACTCCGCGAACAGCAGCAACGACACTCGGTGCAGGAAATATTCACGCAGGACGGAGTCACAGTGACGGAGGACGGAGCTATAGCGCAGGCATTTATTGACTTTTATACCACACTATACGAGGGGGCTGCTCTGGATCCAGCGGACGGGGCGGCCTTCCTGGACTCTGTGTCCATACCCGCTTTATCGACGGAACAATCAGAACTCCTTGACAGGGAGATCCGTCCTGAAGAAGTCATTGCCGCGATCTCCCCCCTCAAGCTGGCCAAGGCGCCGGGACCGGATGGCTTCACCGCCGCCTTTTACAAAACATTCTGCCCCCAGGTTGCTCCGTTGTTGACTGCCCTCTTTAATTCCTTCTGTGAGCCTAGCCAGCCACTCGGGCATCCCGTGCGGTGGAGCAATGGAGGGTTTGTGAGCAGTGGGGAACGGTGAGCAGCATGGTGCCTGCACCCAGCAAGTGCACGAGTCCCCAGCTGTTGCACGGACACGCAGTGTCCGGCAGGGGAAGCTGAGCGGCAATGTCGCCGTGAGTTTATGCGCCCCCACAACGGGGGGTACCGCGGTCCCCACACTGTTGTCACCACTCTCACATCGTCAATTCTGTTCAGCAGCTGCCGCAGGGTCCGCATTCAGGGCACCCAGAGGCGCACCTGACTAACTCCAGGCACACCCCGCGGCAGCATGCCGGCCCCACAGCAGGTGGGGGCGCTTGGCGGCCACTTTTTAGTGCCCCCGGAGGTGGGGCTGCAGGGGCTTTGCTGCAGGGTACTGTTGCACACGCGTCCTGCTATGGGCACAAGCCGGCGGAGTCCTCTTGTCTGCTGGTGACCCCAGCGTGACAGCCTGGTAGCGCGTACAGCATTTAGGGCGGCAGGTTAAAGGTTCCCGGCTGGATCCTGGTTGGGGCAGGGCGTGGGGGAGACTTTTCTCCCGCGGGCCCTTTGTGGTTAACAGGGCCCTGACAGGATCGCGTGGGAGGGCTCACATGTTTTTTACCTCATTCCCTTGCGGGAGATTATTAAGCCAGAGTTACAGCTGTGTTGCAAAGGTTTTTCCTGTAAGGTACTGCTGAATGCTGATAACGTGTACTGTTTTGCCATCCGCAGAATAACATATAGAGAGAGAGAGAGGGAGCAGGTGCTCACCCGGAAGTAAAGCAAGCAGCTGGACAGCGCAACAGAGTCGCAGAGGTACTTAAAAGGGGATATCATCAGGGAATACACACTGGTGAGAAAGGGTTCGGTGGGCATGGGCTGACCTACAGCAAGGAAGTACTACGGGCCCCAGTGCAGGTGACAACTATCTATTGTCATCACCATTTCTCTGCCACCACGTAACAAAGTTAGTCGCAGCGAAACGAGTGGCAGGAGTGACTGGGGCCCCGGCTCGCACTATCGCAGAAGCAGTAAGGGTGCAAGGAGGCAGGGCTGACGCAATGGGGGTGGGGCAGGGCAGGGTGCCTGAGGTTTACCAAGCCGGTGTGCAAGTCACGGCGGATTCTGGAAGGTAACGGAATTGTCTCAGGTCATTACCACTCGCCGGCCGACCAACAAGGAGTTCCCACCGGAGCCGCCAGTTCTGAAGGTCAGGGTGATTTCCCCCCCCACGAGCAGCAGCATTGGTGGTTACACAGGTGGTCCGGCCCCGTCAGGCACGGTTATCGACACAAACACTGAGAAATTCGGTAAGATGATGGACTCAATGTTGAGCATCTTGGATGACTTTAAATCCCGATTTGTCGAATCAGTACGTACTACTACGCCTATGGCCGTGCCTGCTAGAGAGGGGAGTGCACCATCCATTGTTGAAGTGTGGGGAGAAGCGCCTGACAGGGCGAATACCCTGCAAGCACGGGAGCCTAGGGCCGAGGCAGCGACAAGGTCTCAGCAGGGGGGTTTGGCGCAGTCTCTCGCAGAGCCGGATCCCACGGGGCCCAATCCGGCAGCAGCGGATCAACACCAAGGGTGATAGCAGGGCCTGCTATCACAGCACAGCGACCTGCAACCCCCCCCCCCCCCCCCCCCCCCCCCCCCCACCATCAGTCCAGTGGTCACAGTTACAACACACGCTGGGGGATCTTTAGACGCTAACAAGTCAGCGGTACCGACAGAGTCAGGCATGGGGGAGACAGGTTCGACAGCGCTGCTCGTCACAGTAGCAGCACTTAAATCAGGTCGGTGCTCCCTGGCCTGGGAAGTTCCTTTGGCGGTAAAAGAGGGTATATGGAGGCTTGAATTTGTGGACATCTTTACCCTACTCATGCATGGGGTAGAGGGACTAGATACCAGGAGGATGGGGGTAAGGAGGAAGACAAAAGGTCAAATTTCAGAATTGGCTGGAGAAAACAATTAAAGAATTGGGGCGACACTTTCGCTATATTGGCAGCAGTGGTGTCAGGAACAGACTAATTTGCATACAGCCAGGTTCTGAAACTGGGATGGTGCAGTGAGCTAAAAAACGGTGTTGGAGCTAGCCCTGATCTCTTGACTGGGTGAGAGCTTTCTGCTTAATTCAGAGACTCTGTCCCTCACCACTCCTTGTTGTAAATATTTTTGTCCACCCTAAGCGTGGAAGGGTATTCTCAGATGTGAGACCCTTGCTCATTGCACCATCAGGATTCAAGCAAACCGGGCCGAAGACGGCTGTAATGCCAGAAACCGGTCCCCGGGAGCTTGTTTCCTTCCCAGTGTAAGAATTGGCTTTTGTAGTTTGGTTTGCCCTGTTCCCATCATGCACTGGGACAGGAACAGACTAATTTGCATACAGCCAGGTTCTGAAACTGGGATGGTGCAGTGAGCTAAAAAACGGTGTTGGATCTAGCCCTGATCTCTTGACTGGGTGAGAGCTTTCTGCTTAATTCAGAGACTCTGTCCCTCACCACCCCTTGTTGTAAATATTTTTGTCCACCCTAAGCGTGGAAGGGTATTCTCAGATGTGAGACCCTTGCTCATTGCACCATCAGGATTCAAGCAAACCGGGCCGAAGACGGCTGTAATGCCAGAAACCGGTCCCCGGGAGCTTGTTTCCTTCCCAGTGTAAGAATTGGCTTTTGTAGTTTAGTTTGCCCTGTTCCCATCATGCACTGGGACAGGAACAGACTAATTTGCATACAGCCAGGTTCTGAAACTGGGATGGTGCAGTGAGCTAAAAAACGGTGTTGGATCTAGCCCTGATCTCTTGACTGGGTGAGAGCTTTCTGCTTAATTCAGAGACTCTGTCCCTCACCACCCCTTGTTGTAAATATTTTTGTCAACCCTAAGCGTGGAAGGGTATTCTCAGATGTGAGACCCTTGCTCATTGCACCATCAGGATTCAAGCAAACCGGGCCGAAGACGGCTGTAATGCCAGAAACCGGTCCCCGGGAGCTTGTTTCCTTCCCAGTGTAAGAATTGGCTTTTGTAGTTTGGTTTGCCCTGTTCCCATCATGCACTGGGACAGGAACAGACTAATTTGCATACAGCCAGGTTCTGAAACTGGGATGGTGCAGTGAGCTAAAAAACGGTGTTGGATCTAGCCCTGATCTCTTGACTGGGTGAGAGCTTTCTGCTTAATTCAGAGACTCTGTCCCTCACCACCCCTTGTTGTAAATATTTTTGTCCACCCTAAGCGTGGAAGGGTATTCTCAGATGTGAGACCCTTGCTCATTGCACCATCAGGATTCAAGCAAACCGGGCCGAAGACGGCTGTAATGCCAGAAACCGGTCCCCGGGAGCTTGTTTCCTTCCCAGTGTAAGAATTGGCTTTTGTAGTTTGGTTTGCCCTGTTCCCATCATGCACTGGGACAGGAACAGACTAATTTGCATACAGCCAGGTTCTGAAACTGGGATGGTGCAGTGAGCTAAAAAACGGTGTTGGATCTAGCCCTGATCTCTTGACTGGGTGAGAGCTTTCTGCTTAATTCAGAGACTCTGTCCCTCACCACCCCTTGTTGTAAATATTTTTGTCCACCCTAAGCGTGGAAGGGTATTCTCAGATGTGAGACCCTTGCTCATTGCACCATCAGGATTCAAGCAAACCGGGCCGAAGACGGCTGTAATGCCAGAAACCGGTCCCCGGGAGCTTGTTTCCTTCCCAGTGTAAGAATTGGCTTTGGTAGTTTGGTTTGCCCTGTTCCCATCATGCACTGGGACAGGAACAGACTAATTTGCATACAGCCAGGTTCTGAAACTGGGATGGTGCAGTGAGCTAAAAAACGGTGTTGGATCTAGCCCTGATCTCTTGACTGGGTGAGAGCTTTCTGCTTAATTCAGAGACTCTGTCCCTCACCACCCCTTGTTGTAAATATTTTTGTCCACCCTAAGCGTGGAAGGGTATTCTCAGATGTGAGACCCTTGCTCATTGCACCATCAGGATTCAAGCAAACCGGGCCGAAGACGGCTGTAATGCCAGAAACCGGTCCCCGGGAGCTTGTTTCCTTCCCAGTGTAAGAATTGGCTTTTGTAGTTTGGTTTGCCCTGTTCCCATCATGCACTGGGACAGGAACAGACTAATTTGCATACAGCCAGGTTCTGAAACTGGGATGGTGCAGTGAGCTAAAAAACGGTGTTGGATCTAGCCCTGATCTCTTGACTGGGCGAGAGCTTTCTGCTTAATTCAGAGACTCTGTCCCTCACCACCCCTTGTTGTAAATATTTTTGTCCACCCTAAGCGTGGAAGGGTATTCTCAGATGTGAGACCCTTGCTCATTGCACCATCAGGATTCAAGCAAACCGGGCCGAAGACGGCTGTAATGCCAGAAACCGGTCCCCGGGAGCTTGTTTCCTTCCCAGTGTAAAAATTGGCTTTTGTAGTTTGGTTTGCCCTGTTCCCATCATGCACTGGGACAGGAACAGACTAATTTGCATACAGCCAGGTTCTGAAACTGGGATGGTGCAGTGAGCTAAAAAACGGTGTTGGATCTAGCCCTGATCTCTTGACTGGGTGAGAGCTTTCTGCTTAATTCAGAGACTCTGTCCCTCACCACCCCTTGTTGTAAATATTTTTGTCCACCCTAAGCGTGGAAGGGTATTCTCAGATGTGAGACCCTTGCTCATTGCACCATCAGGATTCAAGCAAACCGGGCCGAAGACGGCTGTAATGCCAGAAACCGGTCCCCGGGAGCTTGTTTCCTTCCCAGTGTAAGAATTGGCTTTTGTAGTTTGGTTTGCCCTGTTCCCATCATGCACTGTGACAGGAACAGACTAATTTGCATACAGCCAGGTTCTGAAACTGGGATGGTGCAGTGAGCTAAAAAACTGTGTTGGATCTAGCCCTGATCTCTTGACTGGGTGAGAGCTTTCTGCTTAATTCAGAGACTCTGTCCCTCACCACCCCTTGTTGTAAATATTTTTGTCCACCCTAAGCGTGGAAGGGTATTCTCAGATGTGAGACCCTTGCTCATTGCACCATCAGGATTCAATCAAACCGGGCCGAAGACGGCTGTAATGCCAGAAACCGGTCCCCGGGAGCTTGTTTCCTTCCCAGTGTAAGAATTGGCTTTTGTAGTTTGGTTTGCCCTGTTCCCATCATGCACTGGGACAGGAACAGACTAATTTGCATACAGCCAGGTTCTGAAACTGGGATGGTGCAGTGAGCTAAAAAACGGTGTTGGATCTAGCCCTGATCTCTTGACTGGGTGAGAGCTTTCTGCTTAATTCAGAGACTCTGTCCCTCACCACCCCTTGTTGTAAAAATTCCCAGAGCAGGCCCCCGCCATGTGGCAGTACTCTCGCGTAATACATGAAGAGGCTGAAACAACGGGGTATCGGTGGTACAATTACGATTGAGATTTCAGAAAGAGAATGGCTATGTGTCCAGATTTGAACTGAGATCAATAGGAGATCCAGCTCTGGGTGGAGGACATGGGGAAGTTCACAGCAGACGTCAAGGGCACTTCAAAATATAGGAAGGGACAGGGAAGCGTCAGGGGTCAGAAACATCCTACTAGGCATCCTTTCCGTCAGTCCTTTCGAACTGACGGAAAGTCCGAGGAGGCGGATATCAAGGAAGGGGGGGCAAACGTTTCACCTCAAATTCTTGTAGAATGTACAACGCAGGTTTCTGCTCTTGGGCAAAGGTCTGTAAGTTTGGGCACATTTGCAGCAAGTGTGGGGCAGGTCACCCAGCAGCGCCCTGCGTCAATAAGCCAACGGCCAACAAGCCAGACAAGAAACAAAACGAGTAGCGCAGTCCCCCCCCCCAGAGTCCCCCCCCCCACCATTGCCAGTTCACTGCTGCGACACCAGCCAGGTCACATACCACCTCCAGCAGCTTCTCCCATTCAGGTGTCACCTGGTAAGGGCCCATCCCCAATTTGCATAGACACCCTTATCCCCATGCTCAGAGCATACCCCAACACGAAAGATGGCAGAATCGTAGCGGAGGGCTTCATAGATGGCTTTAAGATCCGATACTTAGGGCCAAAGATGTGCAGGTACGCCTACAATTTGAGGTCTGCCAGGGAGCTTCCGCAGGTGGTACATGAGAAGATTCTGAAGGAGAAGGTCTTGGGGGGATAGCAGGGCCTTTTGACTCCCCTCCACTAGATAATTTCCTGGTATCCCCGCTAGGGGTGGTCCCCAAAAAAGAACCTGGGGCCTTTCGCCTCATATACCACTTGTCCTACCCAGAAGGCGATTCGGTCAACCACTGGTTGGAGGAAGGAACATGCTCAGTGTCGTACTGTTCTTTTGACATGGCGGTGGACATGGTCAGGAGAGCAGGAAAGGGGGCATGGCTGGCGAAGGCAGACATAGAATCAGCCTTCCGCCTGCTCCCAGTACACCCTGAGAGTCATCACCTACTGGGTTTTAAATGGCAGAACAAATTCTATTTCGACAAATGCATGCCAATGGGCTGCGCAGTCTCCTGCTCGTACTTTGAGGTGTTTAGCAGTTTCTTGCAGTGGGCACTCACCTGGTCGTACAACACTGTCGGAGTTACGCACTACCTGGACGACTTTCTCTTCATAGGGAAGGCGGGGACACAGGAATGCAGCACAGCACTACTTCACTTTCAGCAACTGGCAGGACGCTTGCGGGTGCCGTTGACGCCGGGGAAAAACTGAGAGTCCAGCGCAGGTACTCACTTTTCTGGGCATTGCGATGGACACGGTCCAGGACGTGTCCAGGCTCCCGGCCGAGAAGGTACAGGCACTGCGGCTGGATATCCAGGCACTGCTAGGCAAAGACATAGCGCCGCTAGGTGTCATTCAGAGCCTCTTAGGGAAGCTGAACTTTGCAGCCAGGGTTGTGCCAGCGGGCAGAGTCTTCGCAAGGAGACTAGCAAGGGCCACAGCTAACGTGCGCTCCCCTATCTTTGGCAGACCACAGCTACTACATCTGTTTACTGAAATCCTCAGAGGGGGTTTTGGTTTCTGTAGGAATCTGGCTCTGTATGTGGTGTATCAAAAATATGATATACAGTGTAAAGATTCCAGGGGTTCCCTTATAAGTGGACATGGGCTTGCTATGCAATCCCAATGTGCTCTATTAGGGGGTAAGTGTGGTTGAGCAGCCTTAGGCACACAGAGGAGTGCAAGACATTTGCAAAATTCACAAAATGATTAATAAATGACAACACGACTCAAGAAGGAGATCCACACCAATCTATAACAAGCATTTGCAATGCAATAGGCCTCGCATTTCTGAAAGTTTGAGCTATTGGCGTTGCTAATAATAATGCAATGCCAATAGCTTAAACTTTCAGTAATGTGAGAACTACTGCATTGCAAATGCCTTTTTTTTAGGTCTCGCCTGTCAATGCGCTTGCGAGAATATAGGGGCTTATCCAGAGCTTATCCATCAGGCGATTCCATGCAGTGCCCGTGATAAGCAAGCTCAATGCGCAAGCGCATTGACATAAAATGCGCGTGCACATGAAAGCCAGCCATCTGCCGCCAGCAGCTTCACCACCCCCTGCTTTTATCAAAGGTTTTTCGGCCGTGTCACATTTCTCCTCCCCCTCCCCACAGCAATGCCAAGAGCTTTCACTTTCACGGCCGCCAGGCCGTGTCTCTCGTTTCTCCTCCCCAACTCGCTCATCAAAGGCTGCTCACTCTCCTTCTCCCCCGCCCCCACCCCATCCGACTTGTTTTTCTTTCATTTCACGTCCGATTTTGCATCACACTCGTATTTTTTCCCCGTTTTTTTTAAACTATCATTTCGCGGACGATTTTCGTTTCACGGCCGCCGATTCTTGTTCTGTTAGCTCCGTGTTCGCCACTGATTGTATATTTTCATCTGTAAGAAACTATTTTGGCATATTTACAGAAGATCGGCGGTGCCTGCAGCTGCCTCCAACCACAGCCAGCCCAAGCGCTATCGGCAATGCCTACAGACCCCTCCCGCCTCCCACCACAGCCTGCCCCAGCGCCATCGGCAGTGCCTGCATACCCCTCCCACCACAGCCTGCCCCAGCGCCATCGGCAGTGCCTGCATACCCCTCCCGCCTCCCACCACAGCCTGCCCCAGCGCCATCGGCAGTCCCTGCATACCCCTCCCGCCTCCCACCACAGCCTGCCCCAGCGCCATCGGCAGTGCCTGCATACCCCTCCCACCTCCCACCACAGCCTGCTCCAGCGCCATTGGCAGTGCCTGCATACCCCTCCCACCACAGCCTGCCCCAGCGCCATCGGCAGTGCCTGCATACCCCTCCCGCCTCCCACCACAGCCTGCCCCAGCGCCATCGGCTGTCCCTGCATACCCCTCCCGCCTCCCACCACAGCCTGCCCCAGCGCCATCGGCAGTGCCTGCATACCCCTCCCACCTCCCACCACAGCCTGCCCCAGCGCCATCGGCAATGCCTACAGACTCCTCCCGCCACAGCCTGCCACAGCGCCATCGGCAGTGCCTGCATACCCCTCCTGCCTCCCACCACAGCCTGCCCCAGCGCCATCAGCAGTGCCTGCAGACCCCTCCCGCCTCCGACCACAGCATGCCCTAGCGCGAGATGCGTGAGATTCGGCACCTCACGCGAGATGCGTGAGATTCGGCACCTCATGCGAGATGCGTGAGATTCGGCGCCTCACGGGAGATGCGTGAGATTCGGCACCTCACGCGAGATGCGTGAGAATCGGCGCCTCACGCGTGATGCGTGAGGATCGGCACCTCACGCGCGATGCGTGAGGTCTGGCACCTCACGCGCGATGCGTGAGGTCCGGCACCTCACGCGCGATGCGTGAGGTCCGGCACCTCACGTGCGATGCGTGAGGTCCGGCACCTCACGCGTGATGCTTGAGGTTCGGCGCCTCCCGCGAGATGCGTGAGGTCTGGCACCTCACACGTGATGCGTGAGGTTCGGCACCTCACGCGGGATGCGTGAGGTTCGGCACCTCACGCGGGATGCGTGAGGTTCGGCACCCTACCCACCTCACGCGTTATGCTTGAGGTTCGGCACCTCACGGGGGATGCGTTAGGTTCGGCACGCATACAATTTTCATTTATGGAAAGACCTGAAAGCCGCTGAAATGCATAGAAAAATTGTGGGTATTGGGTCATAATCCTCATACAGATTATTGAAGTATATGAGGTCATCCGCACATGCTGAAATGATGTGTGTCTCTCTTCCTAGTCGTATCCCTCTATATCCTGCCATAGTACAAAGTTGCATTCAATCATATATTTGTAGGGCTTACTAATCACCCATGAGAGTCTCAAGGTGCTGAGCGGGGGTGGGGGTGCAGCTACTGCTCGAACAGCCAGGTCAAGAGAAGTCTCCTGAAGGTCAGCAGGTCCTGGGTCTTTCGCAGCTGTGTGGGGAGGGTGTTCCATGTCTTTGCCGCGAGGTAGTAGAAGGATCTGCTGCCAGTGGAGGTTCTGTGGATGCGTGGGACAGCGGCGAGGGTGAGGTCGGCGGAGCGCAGCTGGCGGTTCGGGGTGTAGAAGGTGAGACGCTTGTTGAGGTAGGCTGGTCCGGTGTTGTGTAGTGCTTTGTGGGTGAGGAGCGTGAAGGTGATCCTCTTGTTGACTGGGAGCCAGTGCAGGTCATTCAGGTGGGGAGTGATGTGGGTGTGGCTGGGTATGTCGAGAATGAGGCGTGCGGAGGCGTTCTGTATGAGTTGGCGTCTCTTCTGGAGTTTGGCCATGGTTCCTGCGTAAAGGGTGTTGCCGTAGTCAGCCTGCTGCTGACGAGGGCCTGTGTGACCGTCCTTCTGGTTTCGGTGGGTATCCATCTGTAGATCTTGCATAGTATGCGAAGGGTGTTGAAGCAGGAGGAGGAGACGGCGTTGACTTGCTGCGCCATTGAGAGCGATGAGTCCAGGATGACACCCAGGTTGCGTGCGTGGTCGTTGGGGGTGGGTGCGGCTCCCAGGGTGGCTGGCCACCAAGAGTCGTCCCAGCTGAGGGGGTGGATCCGAGGAGGAGTACTTCTGTCTTGTCCGAGTTAAGTTTCAAGCGGCTAGTCTGCATCCAGCTGGCGACGGCCTTCATTCCTTCGTGGAGATTGTATTTGGCGGCGGAAGGGTTTTCGGTGTGTGAGCAGATTAGTTGCGTGTCATCGGCGTAGGAGACAAGGTTGTGTGAGCGGACAATGTTGGCGAGCGGTGCCATGTAGACGTTGAAGAGGGTAGGTCTGAGGGCTGATCCTTGGGGCACGCCTCAGATGATCTTGGTGGCTTCACGACCCTCTGGGTTCTGTCAGTGAGGAAGGAGGTGATCCAGTCCAGGGTTTTGCCGCGTAATCCTGCGTCGTGTGCGTAGGGTGTGGTGGCAGACGGTGTCGAAGGCGGCTGAGAGGTCCAGGAGGATGAGGGTAAAGTTTTAAGAAGTAGAGGTTCAAAAGTGAAGATGAATAATAAAGGTGAGAGCGGGCAACCTTGTCTAGTAACCTTTGCTATTGTTTATTGTTGTGAGATGTGAACACTTGTACGTGTGCGCGCCGTGGGGTTCGTATACAGCAAGTGTACCCAATTCACAAATTCCTCCTGAATTCCAAACTTTGGGAAAGTTTGTAACCTATAGCGCCATTGCAGTCAAATGCTTGATTTAGGTCTAGGGAAATACAGCCCTGTGAATTGACGGCTGCGGGTGTATGAGACATCAATTGAGTGCATACAACAGCTCCGTCTGGCGTGTTGATTTCAAGAATAGGAGACATTGACGGTGTATCTTTAATAATTCTAGCAAGTAGTGGGCCCGCTAAATCTGCGATTGCATGCTGCTTCTGCGTGTATAAGCGGTAATCCAAGGTACAAAGTTCTTCTAGAAGTTCAGCATGTGTTATGTGTGTCTCTCGTATCGCATCCTGACATGTCGCTTGATGCTGCTTCCTGTTCTAACTTACCTAGCCTATTTTCCACTTCTTTGATTTTTTTTTTTTTAACCCTTTCGATGCTCATGACGAGCTCAGCTCGTCATGATGCACAGTTGAGCTGTGCTGATGACGAGCTGAGCTCGTCATGAATAATGTACTATATCAATGTCCAGCACAGGAGGGGGAAAACGCCTAGCAGCCAAGGTGTTAAGTAAAACAATGCGCCTCCCCACCCTTGTGCTAATTGCCCACCGTATCACAGTTTTAAAAGCGTCTCATTTAATTTGACGTGTGCTAGCGGTGTCTATGTTGTCAGTGAAATAATGACTATGGCCGCACAGATTGTACTATGGAACACCAGGTCCTCCAACATCGAGGGGTGCAACCTCTAGGTTGGTATTGGTGTTCGAACTTTCCCCCATAACAGTGCGACTTCTAGTGGGTTATGATACGAGTAGGTTTTGCCTAAGTACGTATTATCTTTAACATTTACAAGTATATTCAGCGAACAGAACATTCTATTTATACGGGTATGCAGCCAATGCGGTGCCGAAAAGAAAGAATATTCTTTATCAGAGGGGTGCACCATGCTCCATGCATCTCCTAAACCCCAACTCTCTGCCCAGGTCTTAGGGGCATCAGCCTGTTTTCTGCACCCCGTGCCCTGAACTGGGGGGTGTGTGAGCCTAGCCAGCCACTCGGGCATCCCGTGCGGTGGAGCAATGGAGGGTTTGTGAGCAGTGGGGAACGGTGAGCAGCATGGTGCCTGCACCCCAGCGAGTGCACGAGTCCCCAGCTGTTGCACGAACACGCAATATCCGGCAGGGGAAGCTGAGCGGCAATGCCGCCGTGAGTTTATGCGCCCCCACAACGGGGGTACCGCGGTCCCCACACTGTTGTCACCACTCTCACATTGTCAATTCTGTTCAGCAGCTGCCGCAGGGTCCGCATTCAGGGCACCCAGAGGCGCACCTGACTAACTCCAGGCACACCCCGCGGCAGCATGCCGGCCCCACAGCAGGTGGGGGCGCTTGGCGGCCACTTCTTACTGCCCACCGGAGGTGGGGCTGCAGGGGCTTTGCTGCAGGGTACTGTTGCACACGCGTCCTGCTATGGGCACAAGCGGGCGGAGTCCTCGTGTCTGCTGGTGACCCCAGCGTGACAGCCTGGTAGCGCGTACAGCATTTAGGGGGGCAGGTTAAAGGTTCCCGGCTGGATCCTGGTTGGGGCAGGGCGTGGGGGAGACTTTTCTCCCGCTGGCCCTTTGCGGTTAACAGGGCCCTGACAGGAGATTATTAAGAAAGAGTTACAGCTCTTTTGCAAAGGTTTTTCCTGTAAGGTACTGCTGAATGCTGATAACGTGTACTGTTTTGCCATCCGCAGAATAACATATAGAGAGAGAGAGAGGGAGCAGGTGCTCACCCGGAAGTAAAGCAAGCAGCTGGACAACGCAACAGAGTCGCAGAGGTACTTAAAAGGGGATATCATCAGGGAATACACACTGGTGAGAAAGGGTTCGGTGGGCATGGGCTGACCTACAGCAAGGAAGTACTACGGGCCCCAGTGCAGGTGACAATTAACTATTGTCATCACCATTTCTCTGCCACCACGTAACAAAGTTAGTCGCAGCGAAATGAGTGGCAGGAGTGACTGGGGCCCCGGCTCGCACTATCGCAGAAGCAGTAAGGGTGCAAGGAGGCAGAGCTGACGCAATGGGGGTGGGGCAGGGCAGGGTGCCTGAGGTTTACCAAGCCGGTGTGCAAGTCACGGCGGATTCTGGAAGGTAACGGAATTGTCTTAGGTCAATACCCCTCGCCGGCCGACCAACAAGGAGTTCCCGCCGGAGCCGCCAGTCCAGAAGGTCAGGTGATTCCCCCCCCCCACGAGCAGCAGCATCGGTGGTTACACAGGTGGTCCCGCCCCCGTCAGGCACGGTTATAGACACGAACACTGAGAAATTCGGTAAGATGATGGACTCAATGTTGACCATCTTGGATGACTTTAAATCCCGATTTGTAGAATCAGTACATACTACTACGCCTATGGCCGTGTCTGCTAGAGAGGGGAGTGCACCATTCATTGTTGAAGTGTGGGGAGAAGCGCCTGACAGGGTGAGTACCCCGCAAGCACGGGAGCCTAGGGCCGAGGCAGCGACAAGGTCTCAGCAGGGGGGTTTGGCGCAGTCTCTCGTAGAGCCGGATCCCACAGGGCCCAATCCGGCAGCAGCGGCTCAACACCAAGGGTGCTAGCAGGGCCTGCTACCACAGCACAGCGACCTGCAACCCCCCATACCCCCCCACCACCATCAGTCCAGTGGTAACAGTTACAACACACGCTGGGGGATCTTTAGACGCTAACAAGTCAGCGGTACCGACAGAGTCAGGCATGGGGGAGACAGGTTCGACAGCGCCGCTCGTCACAGTAGCAGCACTTAAATCAGGTCAGTGCTCCCTGGCCTGGGAAGTTCCTTTGGCGGCAAAAGAGGGTATATGGAGGTGTGAATTTGTGGACATCTTTACCCTACTCATGCATGGGGTAGAGGGACTAGATACCAGGAGGATGGGGGTAAGGAGGAAGACAAAAGGTCAAATTTCAGAATTGGCTGGAGAAAACAATTAAAGAATTGGGGCGACGCTTTCGCTATATTGGCAGCAGTGGTGTCGAAAAAATTCCCAGAGCAGGCCCCCGCCATGTGGCAGTACTCTCGCGTAATACATGAAGAGGCTGAAACAACGGGGTATCGGGTGGTACAATTACGATTGAGATTTCAGAAACAAAATGGCTATGTGTCCAGATTTGAACTGAGATCAATAGGAGATCCAGCTCTGGGTGGAGGATATGGGGAAGTTCACAGCAGACGTCAAGGGCACTTCAAAATATAGCAAGGGACAGGGAAGCGTCAGGGGTCAGAAACATCCTACTAGGCATCCTTTCCGTCAGTCCTTTCGAACTGACGGAAAGTCCGAGGAGGCGGCCATCAAGGAAGGTGGGGCAAACGTTTCACCTCAAATTCTTGTAGAATGTACAACGCAGGTTTCTGCTCTTGGGCAAAGGTCTGTAAGTTTGGGCACATTTGCAGCAAGTGTGGGGCAGGTCACCTAGCAGCGCCCTGCGTCAATAAGCCAACGGCCAACAAGCCAGACAAGAAACAAAGCGAGTAGCGCAGTCCCCTCCCCCCCCCCAGAGTCCCCCCCCCCCCCCCCCCTGTTGCCAGTTCACCGCTGCAACACCAGCCAGGTCACATACCACCTCCAGCAGCTTCTCCCATTCAGGTGTCACCTGGTAAGGGCCCATCACCAATTTGCATAGACACCCTTATCCCCATGCTCAGAGCATACCCCATCCAGGCTCTCCTAGGCAAAGACATAGCGCCGCTAGGTGTCATTCAGAGCCTCTTAGGGAAGCTGAACTTTGCAGCCAGGGTTGTGCCAGCGGGCAGAGTCTTCGCAAGGAGACTAGCAAGGGCCACAGCTAACGTGCGCTCCCCTATCTTTGGCAGACCACAGCTACTACATCTGTTTACTGAAATCCTCAGAGGTGGTTTTGGTTTCTGTAGGAATCTGGCTCTGTATGTGGTGTATCAAAAATATGATATACAGTGTAAAGATTCCAGGGGTTCCCTTATAAGTAGACATGGGCTTGCTATTCAATCCCAATGTGCTCTATTAGGGGGTTAGTGTGGTTGAGCAGCCTTAGGCACACAGAGGAGTGCAAGACATTTGCAAAATTCACAAAATGATTAATAAATGACAACACGACTCAAGAAGGAGATCCACACCAATGTATAACAAGCATTTGCAATGCAATAGGTCTCGCATTTCTGAAAGTTTGAGCTATTGGCGTTGCTAATAATAATGCAATGCCAATAGCTTAAACTTTCAGTAATGCGAGAACTACTGCATTGCAAATGCCTTTTTTTTAGGTCTCGCCTGTCAATGCGCTTGCGAGAATATAGGGGCTTATCCAGAGCTTATCCATCAGGCGATTCCATGCAGTGCCCGTGATAAGCAAGCTCAATGCGCAAGCGCATTGACATAAAATGCGCGTGCACATGAAAGCCAGCCATCTGCCGCCAGCAGCTTCACCGCCCCCTGCTTTTATCAAAGGTTTTTCGGCCGTGTCACATTTCTCCTCCCCCCTCCCCACAGCAATGCCAAGAGCTTTCACTTTCACGGCCGCCAGGCCGTGTCTCTCGTTTCTCCTCCCCCACTCGCTCATCAAAGGCTGCTCACTCTCCTTCTCCCCCGCCCCCACCCCATCCGACTTGTTTTTCTTTCATTTCACGTCCGATTTTGCATCACACTCGCATTTTTTCCCCGTTTTTTTTAAACTATCATTTCGCGGATGATTTTCGTTTCACGGCCGCCAATTCTTGTTCTGTTAGCTCCGTGTTCGCCACTGATTGTATATTTTCATCTGTAAGAAACTATTTTGGCATATTTACAGAAGATCGGCGGTGCCTGCAGCCGCCTCCAACCACAGCCAGCCCAAGCGCTATCGGCAATGCCTACAGACCCCTCCCGCCTCCCACCACAGCCTGCCCCAGCGCCATCGGCAGTGCCTGCATACCCCTCCCGCCTCCCACCACAGCCTGCCCCAGCGTCATCGGCAGTGCCTGCATACCCCTCCCGCCTCCCACCACAGCCTGCCCCAGCGCCATTGGCAGTCCCTGCATACCCCTCCCGCCTCCCACCACAGCCTGCCCCAGCGCCATCGGCAGTGCCTGCATACCCCTCCCACCACAGCCTGCTCCAGCGCCATTGGCAGTGCCTGCATACCCCCCCGTCTCCCACCACAGCCTGCCCCAGCGCCATCGGCAATGCCTACGGACTCCTCCCGCCACAGCCTGCCCCAGCGCCATCGGCAGTGCCTGCATACCCCTCCTGCCTCCCACCACAGCCTGCCCCAGCGCCATCAGCAGTGCCTGCAGACCCCTCCCGCCTCCGACCACAGCATGCCCTAGCGCGAGATGCGTGAGATTCGGCACCTCACGCAAGATGCGTGAGATTCGGCACCTCATGCGAGATGCGTGAGATTCGGCGCCTCACAGGAGATGCGTGAGATTCGGCACCTCACGCGAGATGCGTGAGAATCGGCGCCTCACGCGTGATGCGTGAGGATCGGCACCTCGCGCGCGATGCGTGAGGTCCGGCATCTCACGCGCAATGCGTGAGGTCCGGCATCTCACGCGCAATGCGTGAGGTCCGGCACCTCACGCGTGATGCGTGAGGTCCGGCACCTCAAGTGCGATACGTGAGGTCCGGCACCTCACGCGCGATGTGTGAGGTCCGGCACCTCACGCGCGATGCGTGAGGTCCGGCACCTCACGCGTGATGCTTGAGGTTCGGCGCCTCCCGCGAGATGCGTGAGGTCTGGCACCTCACACGTGATGCGTGAGGTTCGGCACCTCACGCGGGATGCGTGAGGTTCGGCACCCTACCCACCTCACGCGTTATGCGTGAGGTTCGGCACCTCACGGGGGATGCGTTAGGTTCGGCACGCATACAATTTTCATTTATGGAAAGACCTGAAAGCCGCTGAAATGCATAGAAAAATTGTGGGTATTGGGTCATAATCCTCATACAGATTATTGAAGTATATGAGGTCATCCGCACATGCTGAAATGATGTGCGTCTCTCTTCCTAGTCGTATCCCTCTATATCCTGCCATAGTACAAAGTTGCATTCAATCATATATTTGTAGGGCTTACTAATCACCCATGAGAGTCTCAAGGTGCTGAGCGGGGGTGGGGGTGCAGCTACTGCTCAAACAGCCAGGTCAAGAGAAGTCTCCTGAAGGTCAGCAGGTCCTGGGTCTTTCGCAGCTGTGTGGGGAGGGTGTTCCATGTCTTTGCCGCGAGGTAGTAGAAGGATCTGCTGCCAGTGGAGGTTCTGTGGATGCATGGGACAGCGGCGAGGGTGAGGTCGGCGGAGCGCAGCTGGCGGTTTGGGGTGTAGAAGGTGAGACGCTTGTTGAGGTAGGCTGGTCCAGTCTTGTGTAGTGCTTTGTGGGTGAGGAGCGTGAAGGTGATCCTCTTGTTGACTGGGAGCCAGTGCAGGTCATTCAGGTGGGCAGTGATGTGGGTGTGGCTGGGTATGTCGAGAATGAGGCGTGCGGAGGCGTTCTGTATGAGTTGGCGTCTCTTCTGGAGTTTGGCCATGGTTCCTGCGTAAAGGGTGTTGCTGTAGTCAGCCTGCTGCTGACGAGGGCCTGTGTGACCGTCCTTCTGGTTTCGGTGGGTATCCATCTGTAGATCTTGCATAGTATGCGAAGGGTGTTGAAGCAGGAGGAGGAGACGGTGTTGACTTGCTGCGCCATTGAGAGCGATGAGTCCAGGATGACACCCAGGTTGCGTGCGTGGTCGTTGGGGGTGGGTGCGGCTCCCAGGGTGGCTGGCCACCAAGAGTCGTCCCAGCTGAGGGGGTGGATCCGAGGAGGAGTACTTCTGTCTTGTCCGAGTTAAGTTTCAAGCGGCTAGTCTGCATCCAGCTGGCGACGGCCTTCATTCCTTCGTGGAGATTGTATTTGGCGGCGGAAGGGTTTTCGGTGTGTGAGCAGATTAGTTGCGTGTCATCGGCGTAGGAGACAAGGTTGTGTGAGCGGACAATGTTGGCGAGCGGTGCCATGTAGACGTTGAAGAGGGTAGGTCTGAGGGCTGATCCATGGGGCACGCCTCAGATGATCTTGGTGGCTTCACGACCGTCTGGGTTCTGTCAGTGAGGAAGGAGGTGATCCAGTCCAGGGTTTTGCCGCATAATCCTGCGTCGTGTGCGTAGGGTGTGGTGGCAGACGGTGTCGAAGGCGGCTGAGAGGTCCAGGAGGATGAGGGTAAAGTTTTAAGAAGTAGAGGTTCAAAAGTGAAGATGAATAATAAAGGTGAGAGCGGGCAACCTTGTCTAGTAACCTTTGCTATTGTTTATTGTTGTGAGATGTGAACACTTGTACGTGTGCGCGCCGTGGGGTTCGTATACAGCAAGTGTACCCAATTCACAAATTCCTCCTGAATTCCAAACTTTGGGAAAGTTTGTAACCCATAGCGCCATTGCAGTCAAATGCTTGATTTAAGTCTAGGGAAATACAGCCCTGTGAATTGACGGCTGCGGGTGTATGAGACATCAATTGAGTGCATACAACAGCTCCGTCTGGCGTGTTGATTTCAAGAATAGGAGACATTGACGGTGTATCTTTAATAATTCTAGCAAGTAGTGGGCCCGCTAAATCTGCGATTGCATGCTGCTTCTGCGTGTATAAGCGGTAATCCAAGGTACAAAGTTCTTCTAGAAGTTCAGCATGTGTTATGTGTGTCTCTCGTAACGCATCCTGACATGTCGCTTGATGCTGCTTCCTGTTCTAACTTACCTAGCCTATTTTCCACTTCTTTGATTTTTTTTTTTTTAAGTAAAACAATGCGCCTCCCCACCCTTGTGCTAATTGCCCACCGTATCACAGTTTTAAAAGCGTCTCATTTAATTTGACGTGTGCTAGCGGTGTCTATGTTGTCAGTGAAATAATGACTATGGTCGCACAGATTGTACTATGGAACACCAGGTCCTCCAACATCGAGGGGTGCAACCTCTAGGTTGGTATTGGTGTTCGAACTTTCCCCCATAACAGTGTGAGTTCTAGTGGGTTATGATACGAGTAGGTTTTGCCTAAGTACGTATTATCTTTAACATTTACAAGTAGATTCAGCGAACAGAACATTCAATTTATACGGGTATGCAGCCAATGCAGTGCCGAAAAGAAAGAATATTCTTTATCAGAGGGGTGCACCATGCTCCATGCATCTCCTAAACCCCAACTCTCTGCCCAGGTCTTAGGGGCATCAGCCTGTTTTCTGCACCCCGTGCCCTGAACTGGTGGGTGTGTGAGCCTAGCCTGCCACTCGGGCATCCCGTGCGGTGGAGCAATGGAGGTTTTGTAAGCAGTGGGGAACGGTGAGCAGCATGGTGCCTGCACCCCAGCGAGTGCACGAGTCCCCAGCTGTTGCACGAACACGCAATGTCCGGCAGGGGAAGCTGAGCGGCAATGCCACCGTGAGTTTATGCGCCCCCACAACGGGGGTACCTAGGTCCCCACACTGTTGTCACCACTCTCACATTGTCAATTCTGTTCAGCAGCTGCCGCAAGGTCCGCATTCAGGGCACCCAGAGGCGCACCTGACTAACTCCAGGCACACCCAGCGGAAGCATGCCGGCCCCACAGCAGGTGGGGGCACTTGGCGGCCACTTCTTACTGCCTACCGGAGGTGGGGCTGCAGGGGCTTTGCTGCAGGGTACTGTTGCACACGCGTCCTGCTATGGGCACAAGCGGGCGGAGTCCTCGTGTCTGCTGGTGACCCCAGCGTGACAGCCTGGTAGCGCGTACCGCATTTAGGGGGGCAGGTTAAAGGTTCCCGGCTGGATCCTGGTTGGGGCAGGGCGTGGAGGAGACTTTTCTCCCGCGGGCCCTTTGCGGTTAACAGGGCCCTGACAGGATCGCGTGGGAGGGCTCACATGTTTTTTACCTCATTCCCTTGCAGGAGATTATTAAGCCAGAGTTACAGCTGTGTTGCAAAGGTTTTTCCTGTAAGGTACTGCTGAATGCTGATAACGTGTACTGTTTTGCCATCCGCAGAATAACATATAGAGAGAGAGAGAAGGAGCAGGTGCTCACCCGGAAGTAAAGCAAGCAGCTGGACAACGCAACAGAGTCGCAGAGGTACTTAAAAGGGGATATCATCAGGGAATACACACTGGTGAGAAAGGGTTCGGTGGGCATGGGCTGACCTACAGCAAGGAAGTACTACGGGCCCCAGTGCAGGTGACAACTATCTATTGTCATCACCATTTCTCTGCCACCACGTAACAAAGTTAGTCGCAGCGAAACGAGTGGCAGGAGTGACTGGGGCCCCGGCTCGCACTATCGCAGAAGCAGTAAGGGTGCAAGGAGGCAGGGCTGACGCAATGGGGGTGGGGCAGGGCAGGGTGCCTGAGGTTTACCAAGCCGGTGTGCAAGTCACGGCGGATTCTGGAAGGTAACGGAATTGTCTCAGGTCATTACCACTCGCCGGCCGACCAACAAGGAGTTCCCACCGGAGCCGCCAGTTCTGAAGGTCAGGGTGATTTCCCCCCCCACGGGCAGCAGCATCGGTGGTTACACAGGTGGTCCGGCCCCGTCAGGCACGGTTATCGACACAAACACTGAGAAATTCGGTAAGATGATGGACTCAATGTTGAGCATCTTGGATGACTTTAAATCCCGATTTGTAGAATCAGTACGTACTACTACGCCTATGGCCGTGCCTGCTAGAGAGGGGAGTGCACCATCCATTGTTGAAGTGTGGGGAGAAGCGCCTGACAGGGCGAATACCCTGCAAGCACGGGAGCCTAGGGCCGAGGCAGCGACAAGGTCTCAGCAGGGGGGTTTGGCGCAGTCTCTCGCAGAGCCGGATCCCACGGGGCCCAATCCGGCAGCAGCGGCTCAACACCAAGGGTGCTAGCAGGGCCTGCTACCACAGCACAGCGACCTGCAACCCCCCATACCCCCCCACCACCATCAGTCCAGTGGTAACAGTTACAACACACGCTGGGGGATCTTTAGACGCTAACAAGTCAGCGGTACCGACAGAGTCAGGCATGGGGGAGACAGGTTCGACAGCGCTGCTCGTCACAGTAGCAGCACTTAAATCAGGTCGGTGCTCCCTGGCCTGGGAAGTTCCTTTGGCGGTAAAAGAGGGTATATGGAGGCGTGAATTTGTGGACATCTTTACCCTACTCATGCATGGGGTAGAGGGACTAGATACCAGGAGGATGGGGGTAAGGAGGAAGACAAAAGGTCAAATTTCAGAATTGGCTGGAGAAAACAATTAAAGAATTGGGGCGACACTTTCGCTATATTGGCAGCAGTGGTGTCGGAAAAATTCCCAGAGCAGGCCCCCGCCATGTGGCAGTACTCTCGCGTAATACATGAAGAGGCTGAAACAACGGGGTATCGGTGGTACAATTACGATTGAGATTTCAGAAAGAGAATGGCTATGTGTCCAGATTTGAACTGAGATCAATAGGAGATCCAGCTCTGGGTGGAGGACATGGGGAAGTTCACAGCAGACGTCAAGGGCACTTCAAAATATAGGAAGGGACAGGGAAGCGTCAGGGGTCAGAAACATCCTACTAGGCATCCTTTCCGTCAGTCCTTTCGAACTGACGGAAAGTCCGAGGAGGCGGATATCAAGGAAGGGGGTCAAACATTTCACCTCAAATGCTTGTAGAATGTACAACGCAGGTTTCTGCTCTTGGGCAAAGGTCTGTAAGTTTGGGCACATTTGCAGCAAGTGTGGGGCAGGTCACCCAGCAGCGCCCTGCGTCAATAAGCCAACGGCCAACAAGCCAGACAAGAAACAAAACGAGTAGCGCAGTCCCCCCCCCAGAGTCCCCCCCCCCCACCGTTGCCAGTTCACTGCTGCGACACCAGCCAGGTCACATACCACCTCCAGCAGCTTCTCCCATTCAGGTGTCACCTGGTAAGGGCTGTGAGAAGTTGGCCCGATATGTAACGTTCGCTATTCTAGCGACCGCTATGTATCGTTCCAACGACCCTTATGGTGTTTGGTTGTAAGTCAACCTATAGACCAGCTATCCTAGTAGCGTGGATACGAGCAGTCTAAGGCTAAAGACTCGAGAGGGCGTGTTAAGCCAGCTGTTTACCACACATGTACCCCTTGAACACCCAGCGAAAGGACACCACACAAGTGTTATGAAAATAAACAGGATATTTATTAAGAATCACAACAGCCCTGTACTCTTTATGAGGACAGGGTACTAAGCACAAACCAAATCTCTTTAGCAAATACTTCAAGTGCACAATTAAAACAAGTGTCCGAGGACACGGAAAGGTTAAGGTCTCGGGCGGACCCGATAAGGCAAGTCGGAAGCGAGGGACTCGGGACCCTAGAGTAAGGAGGCTATGCAGGCACCGAAATGCCGAGGTTCGAGGCATGTGGGCTGCTAAATTCATATCTTAGCATTAGATCGCCACCTAGTGTTGGGTCCGGATGATCGCACATTGTTGTCCTGGAAGAGTCTTCGAAGTATCCTGAGATGGGTGGCTCCTCCCCTGGACTACAGTGCGCATGGGCATCGGCTCCATCCCCAGATTGTTTTTTTCCGCCATTGGGTTCGGATGCGGTCTCGACGTCTCTCCGTCGGAACCGAATAAACATCAATTTTAAAGGCCAAAAGGCTTTGGGTTCTTTACGTTGGTATTGTTTGCGTACGGTCTCGAGTTCTTCCGTCTCTCGGAGCCGGAATCAGCAGAGTTTTTTACCACTCTTCGGACATCGAGGCCTTCTCATCGCGACTCGACACCAAGTTCCCAACATGGAGCGGAGCCCGTTTAAGCTCTGTCCGCTCGGTGGGTCCAAATACCCACATATAGACGTGCACCCGGTCTGTAATAAATGCCTTTCGCCAGACCATGACGAAGGAAGTTGCAGGGCCTGTGCGAGTTTCAGGTCGAAGAAGACTCTCGCGATTCGGCGCGCGGTGCGCCTTGTGGCCATACAGACGGCCCCGGATCCAGAAAACATCTTCGACGACCAAGAAGAGGAGGACCAGAGCCATCATCTTCAAATCTCCCCGCCGGAGACGGAGGTCGAGGCTGATCCGGAATATGACGACGACGGAGTCGTGGGTCAAGGCCTTGAATACGTCGACGAGGTAGGGGACGACGATATGGTTTATGGGGCCGCGGAAGATAGCTCAGGGGACGAGCTATGCCCCGAAGTTGACGAACATCAGGAGAGGGTCGCGGGATCGCCTGTCGGCCTTACCCAAGACCCTGTAGCGCAAGCCACGGCCCCGCCTGTTGGCCCGGCCACGGACATACTTGCGGCGCCGAGGGTTTCGAAACCGAAACTGAAAGCAACGGTCTCGACTGCACCTAAAATGGCCGACCCAAAACCGAAACCGAAAGTTAAGGACTCAATCGTCCCTAAAATGGCGGTCGTAACAGCAAAGACAAGTAAACCGGCAGCCTCATCGACTCCGTCGACCTCCGGTCCGCAGAAGTCGAAGAAACACGGCGATTCCACAGGGTCAAAATCGGCGCCGGAGGAGAGATCCTCTAAAAAGGGTGGCAAGACAAGCGCGCCGGCGCCGGCAAAGCCAGCCAAAGCAAGCGACACAGCCCCGGCTCCAACGGGGACATCTGCGCATCGCTCCAAAGACTCGGGGTCGACGCCGTCCATCCCTCCAAAGGACCAACGGAACGTCGCATCCGAAGGCAAGGCCACCTCGTCGGTGCCAAAGACATCGGTCACCGACGCATCTCTCGTTGCTTCTTCACTACAAAGAATTAGGGAGAAGGCTTTTTCTTCGTCGACGCCAACGCCATCGACGCAAAAGGCGGCAGACGTCCCGGTCAAGCCCGCAAGTAAACTCCTCTTCCTTCTACCGCCAAAAGTGGCGCCGAAGGCCTTTTCATCGAAGTCGACGCCAAAGAAGTCGGAATCTTCTACGGCAGGGGCATCTTCAGGTCAGGTGCTCGACCAAGAAGAGGATTCGGAGTGTTTCATAGATGCGGACACGGGGAAGTTAACCCTTTATAAAAGGAAGATCACTTCGCAGCCGGTGGAATCCTATGTCATCCCCCTAAAGAAGAAAAAGTTTCCACAGGACGCCTCAGGCCTCATGGAACCTGTCCAGCCTCCTCCGGGAAGGAGCCCAACACCCTCTCCAGACCACTCTGAAAGTGAGGGCTATGGTGAAGATGAACAATACACATTCCCAGTCAATGAACCTGAGGCACAGCCAGATTCATATGATGTCATTGGGGACCAAGGCACCCAAGATATGGGACAAGACCCACAGACTTTCAGTACACGTGCATCCCCTACAGAGGATTCTGCAGGTTTTCATGCACTCATTGAGAGGGCAGCTGCTAATCATGATGTGGACATGCATGCTGACCCAGTTGAGGAAGACTTTCTGTTCGACACCTTTTCAGTTTCGGAAAAATCTGTAAAGACACTGCCTATGCTCAAAGGGGTCCTCAAGCATGCAGCGGACATCTTTAAGGAGCCTACCAGGGCGAGGGTGGTCAACCCACGTATTGAGAAAAAATACAGACCAGCGCCTGCGGACCCTGCATACATTCGAGGACAGTTGCCGCTTGACTCCCTGGTAGTCGCAAACGCACGCAAAAGGGCCAACTCCCAGACAACGGGTGAAGCTCCTCCCCCGGATAAGGAGTCCAAAGTGCTAGAGGCAGGAGGCAAAAGAGTGGCTGCGCAGGCTGCCAATTTCTGGCGTATTGCAAATACACAGGCACTACTGGCACGTTATGATAGATCACATTACGACACACTAGAGCAGATTGTGGAACACCTGCCTCCGCAGTTTCAAGAGGGCACCAAAATGATTATACAAGAAGGACAACTAATCTCCAACGCGGCCATAAAGTGTGCACTTGATGCCGCGTACACAGCCGCTAGGGCCATTAACACCAGTGTTATGCTCAGAAGACAGGCGTGGCTCCGCATATCAGGGTTCAAACCTGACATTCAAACAACCATACTTAATCAACCAGTCAATCCAGATAGACTGTTTGGTCCAGATGTTGACACCACCCTGGAAAAAATTAAAAAAGATACTGAAACCGCTAAATCTATGGGGGCCCTACAATCACAGCAGTTTCGTGGCAATAATTTTCGTCGCTCAGGTGCCCGTGGAGTCACCAGAGGACAGTTGGGTCAACAGTCACAGTTCCCTAGAGGTGGAGCACAATCCTCGTATCCCAAACAAAACAAGAGGGGCTACAGGGGAAACAGCAACAAAGGACGCGGCAAAGGAGGCAACAATTCACGCTCCTCTGCCCCAAGCAGCCAGTGACTCGCTGTCACTGCCCCCCGACCACTTAACACCTGTCGGGGGGAGAATACAGCAGTTCCTGCCCGTCTGGATCAACATCACCACAGACAGGTGGGTGCGACAGCTTATCCAGTACGGTTATTGTCTAGAGTTAAAATCCACTCCACCCAACATTCCACCAAGGCAAAGACCTATGTCCGCAGAGCACTTGCACTTATTGCAGCAGGAGGTGTTGGTGATGCTGCAAAAAGGGGCAATCGAGCTCGTGCCAATGGGGGAGGAAGGCACAGGGGTTTATTCCCTGTACTTCCTCATTCCAAAGAAGGACGGATCTCTCAGACCAATTCTGGATCTCCGTCCCCTCAATCTGTACATACTGTCAGAGCATTTCCATATGCTTACACTGCAACAGATTCTTCCTATGTTAAACAAAGGAGACTTCTTAGCAACCTTAGATCTCAAGGATGCTTATTTCCACATTCCGCTACATCCGTCCCACAGAAAGTACCTCAGGTTCACTATCCAGGGCACGCATTATCAGTTCAAAGTCCTACCCTTTGGAGTCACAACTGCCCCAAGGGTGTTTACCAAGTGTCTGGCGACAGTAGCTGCGCACCTCAGGAGGCAGAACATCCATGTCTACCCCTACCTCGACGACTGGCTCGTGCAAGCCAGGTCGGAACAGCAGTGCGCCGCGGACATGTCGACTACCATTCACCTCCTTCACGACCTGGGTTTCTCGTTGAATTACCCAAAGTCACACCTTCAGCCGGCACATGTCCGGCAGTTTCTGGGTGCAACAATCAATACCCTGACGGCCAAGGCGCAACCAAACCAGGTCAGGATAGACGGCATACAGTCTTTAATCCAGAAGTTCAGACCAGGACACTCACTTCCAGCAAGAGTGTTCATGCAGTTGATAGGCATGATGGCCTCCTGCATCTTCATAGTCCCTCACGCACGGTTGCATATGCGCCCGCTCCAGGAGTGCTTAGCAAACCAGTGGACACAGGCTCAGGGACAATTAACAGACCTAGTGTTGGTTACCAGTCGGACATACACCTCTCTGCATTGGTGGACTCCACACAACCTTTGCAAGGGCCGACTGTTCCAGGAGCCAGTGCCACAGGTTATCCTGACAACGGACGCATCTCTCCAGGGATGGGGAGCTCATCTGCTCACTTACACGGTGCAGGGACTATGGTCGACGCAGCAACAGAAGATGCACATCAACTATCTAGAACTGATGGCGATCTTCATGGCTCTCAAATCCTTCATTGTACATCTATGCAACAAAGTGGTGTTAGTCCGGACGGACAACATGACCGCGATGTACTACATCCAAAAGCAGGGGGGCACCCACTCACCACAGCTGTCTCACCTGGCTCAGAGCATGTGGAAGTGGGCCATTCAGAGGAACATCTTCCTCATGGCAGAACACCTCCCAGGGAAGGACAATCAGATGGCGGATCTGCTCAGCAGATACAGCCATCAAATGCACGAGTGGGAGATACACCCATCGGTACTCCAGCCGTACTTCCAAAGGTGGGGTCGTCCAGACATAGACCTGTTCGCCACAAGGGAAAACGCAAAATGCCAAAGCTTCGCCGCCAGGTTTCCACACCCCCAATCGCAGGGCAATGCGATATGGATGAACTGGTCAGGCAAATTTGCTTACGCTTTTCCCCCGACACCTCTGATACCACTGGTGGCGAGAAAACTAAGGCAACACTCGATGACACTCATCCTAGTTGCTCCAACGTGGGCGCGCCAGGCCTGGTACACCACGTTCCTCGAACTCTCAGTGGTGCCGCATCAAAGACTGCGCCTCACGCCCAGACTTCTGACGCAGAACCATGGAGAAATTCAGCATCCAGATCCGCAACAGCTCAACCTAGCGATCTGGCTCCTGAAGTCTTAGAGTTTGGGTACCTCAACCTACCTCCTGAATGCATGAACATCATCAAGGAGGCAAGGAAGCCGTCAACCAGAGCATGCTATGCTGCAAAATGGAAGCGTTTTGTCATTTACTGTGTGGACAATGACATAAACCCGCTAGATGCATCTATCCCTAACATCATTTGCTATCTGTTACACCTTTATAAGTGCAACCTAGCGTTCACTTCTATTCGGATACATCTATCCGCCATCGCAGCTTACCTTCAAAATAGGCAGCATCTCTCGGTCTTCAGGGTGCCTGCCATTAAAGCGTTTCTTGAAGGTCTGAAACGAGTCATTCCCCCAAGAACACCGCCAGCTCCGGTGTGGAACCTCAATGTGGTCCTCACCAGACTGATGGGACCACCATTTGAGCCACTGCACTCGTGTGAACTGCAATTCCTAACGTGGAAAGTTGCTTTCCTAATTGCTATTACGTCACTAAGGCGTGTTAGTGAGCTGCAAGCGCTCACAATACAAGAGCCTTTCATTCAAATTCATCCAAATAGGGTAGTGCTACGTACTAACCCCAAATTCCTTCCAAAGGTGGTGTCACATTTTCATCTCAACCAAACTATCGATTTGCCGGCATTCTTCCAGAACCCACAAACAGTGGCGGAAAGAATGCTCCATACGTTAGACGTACGGAGGGCGTTGATGTACTACATAGACAGGACACAACACTTTAGGAAGACGAAACAACTCTTTGTTGCCTTCTCACCACAACACAAAGGCAACCCAATTTCCAAAGCAGGAATAGCCAGATGGATTGTTAAGTGCATTCAAATCTGTTATCAAAAAGCCAAGCGCACTTTAACAATACCCCCAAAGGCACACTCCACACGCAAGTTGGGGGCATCCATGGCTTTCCTAGGAAACATTCCTCTAGAGGACATTTGCAGAGCAGCCACGTGGATTACACCACATACCTTTACAAAACACTACTGTGTTGATGTACATTCCAAACAGCAAGCGGCTGTAGGGCAGGCTGTTCTCAAGACACTTTTTCAGGTTTCTGCAGCTGGCACGGGCAACCGCCGCTAATGGAGGGACTGCTATGTATTCTATGCTAAGATATGAATTTAGCAGCCCACATGCCTCGAACTGAATATGCTACTTACCAGTATGCATCTGTTCTTGGCATGTAGGGCTGCTAACATTCATATCGCCCACCCTCCTCCCCGGTGCCCGTCGCAGCTGCAGATATACTATTGTATTCAATCATTAGCATGGACATCCTTTACACTTTTCACTCCATCCTCTGCCACAATGGCGAAAAACAATCTGGGGATGGAGCCGATGCCCATGCGCACTGTAGTCCAGGGGAGGAGCCACCCATCTCAGGATACTTCGAAGACTCTTCCAGGACAACAATGTGCGATCATCCGGACCCAACACTAGGTGGCGATCTAATGCTAAGATATGAATGTTAGCAGCCCTACATGCCAAGAACAGATGCATACTGGTAAGTAGCATATTCATTACCTAGCCACGAGGGCTGCGGCTGCACAAGTCTTACAGGCGTCGGGGTCTTCGCTGACGAGCCAGGAGCCGGAAGAAAGAAGTTGCTGGCCGGCGACCAGTGCTGAATAGTTTGTAGAGATCCAAGCCTGGATCGGAGATTGATGAAACCTGAAAGCAGAGGGGACCAAGTTCGTACTACTAGCCAGTAGTCAGAGGGTACCAGGAAGGCACCGGTTGGCCATCACCTCGACTAGGTGAGTGGGCGACGCTAGGCTCTGCAGTCTCACGGACCAGGAGGCGTTGTCGGCGACCACGGTGGAGGTGCGAGCTGTCCCACGAAGGATGATGCTGTCGGCGTCGCTGGGCCCAGGATGGGGCAACAAGCCTTGGCAGATCTCAGGGCCACGGGGTGGGCCTAAGATGGCGTCTTGAGTGGACCAGGAGGGTCCGGGGTGCTTCTCGCAAAGATGGAAGCAAGGGCCAGTCTGGAGCAACCAGACCAGCAGTGATGATTCTCGGATGTCGTCACAGAAGGGCACAAGCCAGCGGCGAGTGACCAGACAAGGTGCTGAGCAGCGAGCAGAAGGGCCCCACGCAGATCGTGGAGATGCTGGGAGACTGCACTTCGGTGCTAGAGCGGCTCAGGGTCGGGGCTTCTCGGACCCCAGAGCACTCACCAGAGAGTTACCTCGATGGTCGTGCTGGTTTTTAAGAGCGTGCAGGTTCTGATGATGGCCGGTCCCTCGAGGTCTCGTCGCACCCACAGATCACAGCTGAGCTGATGACGTGGGTAGAGGTCAGAGGTGCCAGGGAAGCCGGTTCTCGTCGAGCTGGGCCGTCGGATCCTTGAGGAAGGACTTGCAGCAAACCGCAGAGTTCTTAGTTGGTGCCCGCTGATGCAGGGTGACTACTCCTTAGCCACAAGGGAGAAATCTTGAGAAGAGTCTTGAGTGTCCTTTCGTAGAAAGTAGTTCTTGATTCAAAGATGATCTAATTTGGAAGGGTCCCCGCTCCGGTCTTTATCCTAAAGAAAGGGGTGGGTACATGACTAGGTCCTGCCCTAAGGGTGGGACCAGGAAGGGGGGTAGTTACGCCCCTCTCCCCTGCCGGGCTTTCCCCAGGCCAGGGCTGTCGCCCCTGGAACTGGTTCTAACCGGCAGATGCGTAGTGAGCACCGGGGTGCCACTCCGCAGTCACCTTCTCGCCAAAGCCCTACCTACCCAGAATACACAAACCATGTCTGGGACGGTGCGAACAGCGCCCTCGACAGGAAACCCTTTGTCCAAGTGCTCCTCGCTGGAAGGACTCCCAGCAGCAGGAGGTCAGACTTGTGTCTGTGGTGGCAGCATCCATTTTGTGGAGCTGAGGCTTCAGTTAACTTTAACCGGGGTTCACAGTTACGTACATGTCGTGTCCCTCTAGAAGGGTGGGATACTAACCTCATCGCCAGAATTGGTGAGAGGGCAGCACCCCGATTCGTATGACACCTTACTCGACATGCTTTGATAACGCGATACCGGAGTTACCGACATGGTACGCGTTATCATGGAACAGCTATTGGGTCTTGATTCCGCAAGCTGCAGCCGGGCCCGGCTCGGGCCTGAACCTAGCTCACACGAGCCCACGCACTCTGCCTTCAGGATTGATAAGGCCTGCCATAGGAGTGACTGATAGGGACTCGGGTGTCCATTGTATGGTTAGATATAGGGCTACTATACCTAAAGCGAAGGGTGGTTACACGTCTTCGCCCCAGCTGTCGTGCAGCCAGTTGTGTCAAATTTAAGAGGCCAGCCAGGGGTGGCATAATACATGCTGCAGCCCCTGGCGGCCCTGGGTACACCTATGCCCTGCGTTACGGGGTCTGATAAGGTGGCCCAGTACCAATTGGTAAATGCACCTAGGGTACATATCGTAATTTAGAAAGAGAACAGCCAGGCTGTGGGTCTGATTAGCAGGCCCACAGCCAGAGAAAGTCGTAAACCAGTGAAACAAAAGCAAAAAATCTGGGTGATCATAGGATTGCAGACCCTACTCTCCTACATGACCCCCCCCCAAACGTCGGAACACTAAGCTAACCTTGACCAGGTGAGTCTTCTTGTTCTAAGTGGAAATATCTGGAGAGCCCATCGGCATTGCCATGATCAGTACCAGGTCTGTGTTCCACTGTAAAGTCCATCCCCTGTAGGGAAATGGACCACCTAAGCAGTTTGGGGTTTTCACCCTTCATCTGATTTAGCCACAAGAGGGGCTTATGGTCGGTCTGAATCTTGAAGTGAGTGCCAAACAAGTATGGCCTCAGCTTCTTCAGGGCCCAAACCACAGCAAAGGCCTCCCTCTCAATAGCTGACCAATTCTTCTCTCTAGGGGTCAGCCTTCTACTTATAAAAGCAATGGGCTGGTCTTGACCATCAAAATTCAGTTGAGAAAGAACAGCTCCCACACCCAACTCAGAAGCATCTGTTTGGACAATGAATGGTTTGGAGTAGTCCGGACTCTTGAGGATAGGCGCCGTGCACATGGCCTGCTTTAGGTCATCGAATGCTTTTTGACAGCTCGCTGTCCACTGAACCTTTTTTGGCATTTTCTTGCTTGTCAGTTCGTTTAATGGTGTCACGATGGAACCATAGTTCCTGACAAACTTCCGGTAGTATCCAGTCAGGCCCAAGAAAGCTCGAACCTGAGTCTGGGTGGTTGGAGGAGCCCAGTCCCTGATTGACTGTATCTTGCTCTCCAGTGGCTGAACCTGGCCTCCACCTACAAGGTGGCCCAGGTATACAACCTGTGTCTGCCCTATCTGGCACTTGGTGGCCTTGATAGTGAGACCTGCTGCTTGCAGTGCCTCTAACGTCTTCCGCAGGTGGACCAGGTGATCCTCCCAGGTGGAGCTAAAGACAGCGATATCGTCAAGATACGCCGCGCAGAAGTCATCCAGCCCAGTAAGGACTTGATTCACCAACCGTTGGAAGGTGGCAGGTGCATTTTTCAGACCGAAGGGCATCACCACGAACTGATAATGCCCACCAGGGGTTGAAAATGCGGTTTTAGGTTTGGCGTCCTCAGCTAACCTGATTTGCCAATACCCAGCTGTCAGGTCAAACGTACTTAGGTAGTTGGCCGAAGCCAATCTATCGATAAGCTCGTCTGCCCTTGGTATTGGGTGGGCGTCAGTCTTAGTGACTGCATTGAGACCCCTGTAGTCTACGCAAAACCTCATCTCTCTCTTACCACCCTGGGTGTGAGGTTTCGGCACTAGAACTACGGGACTAGCCCAAGGGCTATCCGAGGGCTCAATGACTCCCAGCTCCAACATTTTCTGCACTTCACTCTTGATGCAGTCTCTAACGTGATCAGGCTGCCGGTAGATTTTACTCTTCACGGGCAAGCTGTCACCAGTGTCAACCTCATGGGTACACCAATCGGTCTGGCTGGGTGTTAGAGAAAACATATGTCTGAACGACTGAAGAACCTGTTTACAGTCGCTCTGCTGATGTTCGGAGAGGCTGCCACAAAAGACAACACCATCTACCGATCCATCGTCAGGATTCTGAGTGAGCAGGTCGGGGAGAGGGTCACTCTCCTCCTCCTGTCCCTCATCTAGGGCCATGAGCAAACTCATGTCCTTCCTGTCGACATATGCTTTTAGCCTGTTGACATGGAGCACCCTGTGGGGGCTCCGGGGAGTTCCCAGGTCGACCAGGTAGGGACCTCTCCCTTTTTCTCCAGGATGGTGTAGGGCCCGGACCACTTGTCCTTGAGTGCTGCTGGGGCCACTGGCTCCAACACCCACACCTTCTGTCCGGGCTGGTAAACAGTCAAGACAGCCTTTTGGTCATGCCAAGCTTTTTGGAGTTCTTGGCTGGCCTTAAGGTTTTCAGATGCCTTTTCCATGTATTCAGCCATCCGCGAGCGGAGGCCAAGCACATAGTCCACTATGTTGGTTGCAGGCTTTTTGAGAGGTCTCTCCCATCCTTCCTTCACCAAACACAGGGGTCCCCTTACAGGATGCCCGTACAAAAGTTCAAAAGGGCTGTAGCCAACCCCCTTCTGTGGGACTTCTCTGTAGGCGAACAAGAGGCAGGGGATCAGGACGTCCCATCTACGCCGAAGCTTTTCCGGTAGTCCATGAATCATCCCTTTTAGGGTCCTGTTGAATCTCTCAACAAGCCCATTGCATTGTGGGTGATAGGGTGTAGTGAACTTGTAGTTAACACCACATTCCTTCCACATAGCAGTTAAGTAGCTCGACATAAAGTTTGCACCTCTGTCGGAGACGACCTCCTTAGGGGAGCCCACTCTGGAGAACACTCCAACTAGGGCTCTTGCCACAACAGGGGCTGTAGTGGTCCTAAGGGGAATAGCTTCAGGATACCTGGTGGCATGATCCACTACCACCAGTATAAACTTGTGCCCTGATGCTGTAGGTGGTTCCATGGGACCGACGATGTCGATCCCCACCCGTTCAAAGGGTACCCCCACCACAGGCAGTGGTATAAGGGGGGCCTTTGTCGTGCCACCTGACTTACCACTGGCTTGGCAAGTGACACAGGAGCGGCAAAACTCCTTGGTATCTTCGTTCATGTGAGGCCAGTGAAAGTGTGAGACGAGCCTGTCCCACGTTTTCGTCTGGCCCAAGTGACCTGCTAAGGGAATCTCGTGGGCCAAGGTAAGTAGGAAACCACGCTGAGACAAGGGTACAACCAGCCTCCTGGTCATGCCAGGCTTGGGGTCTCTTGACTCAGTGTACAGGAGTCCATCTTCCCAGTATACCTTGTGGGTACCTGTGGCGTTCCCAGCAGCCTCAGCAGCAGCCTGCTGTCTGAGGGGTTCAAGAGAAGGGCAGTTTAACTGGTCCTTCCCCAGGTCTTCCCTTGAGGGTCCCCCTGAACCCAAGAATTCAACTTGATCAAGTTCGAATTCCCTAGGCTCAGTTTCCCGCAATTCCTGTAGGTCAGCCTCCTCCGAGACTTGATCCTCGACCTGGGGCAAGGGGGAAGGCGCAGCCTTAACCCTACTGCTCTTTTCCTTGGGAGGTGTCTGGTCCTTTGTTCCAGGATCCAGCACCTGTTCAGTGGGGCATTTCCTGACCTGTGACCTAGTCACGGCGAACACATGTGCTGGCAAACCTAACATTTCCATGTGAGTCCGGTGCTCCACCATTGTGACGACTCCAAATCATTGCCCAACAAACAATCCACTGGGAGGTCTGGACTAACTACAACCTTCTTTTGGCCAGTTACCCCTCCCCAGGAGAAAGCTACAATTGCCATACTGTGATTGGTAGTGACATTGCTTGCATTGGTCACCAGGAATTCTGTACCTGGCATGATCTGTCCAGGGTCCACAAAGTTAGGCGTCACCATGGTGACGCTGGCACAAGTGTCCCTATAGGCCTGAGCCATCTGTCCATTTATGAAAGGCGTCTGTCTGTATTTGCCCAAAGAATTGGGGCTTACGTCAGGGGACACGTCCACGTCCCCTGTACTGACAAGGACAGCCTGAGTGAGTGTGCCAACTAAGTTGTCACGCCCCTCAGAACCCAGGGTTAACCCTACTAAACCCTTGGGAGGCGCACTACCACTGCTGACTGTACTAGGGGGCACAGGTGCCTTAGGGGCTGCAGTGGCAGGAGTCTGCCCTCCTCCTTTCTTGGTGCACTCACTAAACCAGTGAGATTTACTTTTACAGTACTGGCACCATCTTTTGGATTGGCCTTCTTTCTTCTTTTGGGGAGCCTGACCCCCACCCTCTTTGGGTTGTTGGGGACCTGTCGAAGACTTCTGGTCACTTTGTTCCCCTTTAGAATCTTTACCCTTCTGGTCTGCTTTCTTCTGACCACCTTGATTCTGGCCCTGGTTCTGTTTAACTCTTGTTCGAACCCATCTGTCTGCCTTCTTTCCCAATTCTTGGGGAGAGGTCAGATCTGAGTCGACAAGATGCTGATGCAACAACTGGTTCTGACAATTGTTTAAAATTTGCTCTCTCATCATCAAATTATACAATCCTTCGTAATCAGTAACCTTACTGCCCAGCAACCAGCCCTCAAAAGCCTTAGTGGCACAATCGACAAAATCAGACCAATCTTGAGACTGCGTTTTCTGGGTATCCCTGAACAGCACCCGGTACTGTTCAGTGGTTAGGCCGAACCCTTCAACGAGCGTATTTTTCAAGATTTGGTAATTGTTAGCATCCTCTACCCTTGTGGTGAGGAGCTTGTCTCTTCCTTTTCCTTCAAAGGAGAGCCACAAGATAGCTGCCCACTGACTCTGGGGAACGCCCTGCACAGTGCAGGCCCTCTCCAAAGCAGTAATCCATTTGTGGATGTTGTCCCCTTGTTTAAAGGGGGGCACTATCTTACCAAGGTGTTTCGTATCGAAACTCTTTTCCCTATTACTAGGTACATTGCTGCCACCAGTGGGGACTACCCCACTTAACTGTTGCTCTCTTGCAAAGGCAAGCCTCTCCTTGGCCAGGGCAAGTTCTTCCCTTTCAATCCTTAGATTAGCTGCCCTTTCCTTAGCTTCGTACACTCTCCTCTGGGGGGACGTCATCCCTCTCTGAGACGAGTTGTGAGAGCCATTGGTTTGAAGGGATCTGCCAGAGCCTCTTGACAGAGATCTGGCTCGTCCGTTCCCAATGTTAAGCTGACCTGATAGTGGCCCCAGGGGTCCCCCAGTACCGCTATCATGTTTGCTTAAGTTGGACCTGCTAAGTCTGACGACTTCTACCTGTCCCTTATCTGCCTCATCCCCAGAGAGATCCTCATCCTCATCCTCCTCCACATCCTCGTTCTCGGTTGCGAGGTGAATGAGGTCAGGATCGTCTCGGGTTCCCTCGAGGGGAGGCATGTCTCCTTCTGGATTAGAAGAGCTACGAAGTTTCTCAGCTCTTCTGGCATCATAAGTCTCCAAGAGACCAATCAGAAAGGACGTTGTGGGGTTAGACCCCTGCTGAATCTTCCTGGAGTGACACAGTCGTCTTAACTCCTTGAAGCTCAGCACAGTATATCCTGAAGGGATGACCTGTGGAGGGTCAACTGACACAAGGGGAGACCCAGAGTTTCCTCCTTTGTCCGACATACTATTTCTAGTGTGGTGTAAGTGATGCACCTACCTACACTATGTGTTTACCTACTGTTCCCTTGCTAAGAGTTGTAGCCAAGGTGTGCTAAGCCTTGAGGAGCTACAACAGCTGGTTCAGTAGAACTCAGAGTATTCTAAGCTTTTAGTTATATGTACTAACAGTACTTGTGCGATCTTTCAACAAGATATTCTTAGGATACGTGTGGTAAAACAACAGCAAGCTCAAATCCCAACCGCTGCTCACCAATGTGAGAAGTTGGCCCGATATGTAACGTTCGCTATTCTAGCGACCGCTATGTATCGTTCCAACGACCCTTATGGTGTTTGGTTGTAAGTCAACCTATAGACCAGCTATCCTAGTAGCGTGGATACGAGCAGTCTAAGGCTAAAGACTCGAGAGGGCGTGTTAAGCCAGCTGTTTACCACACATGTACCCCTTGAACACCCAGCGAAAGGACACCACACAAGTGTTATGAAAATAAACAGGATATTTATTAAGAATCACAACAGCCCTGTACTCTTTATGAGGACAGGGTACTAAGCACAAACCAAATCTCTTTAGCAAATACTTCAAGTGCACAATTAAAACAAGTGTCCGAGGACACGGAAAGGTTAAGGTCTCGGGCGGACCCGATAAGGCAAGTCGGAAGCGAGGGACTCGGGACCCTAGAGTAAGGAGGCTATGCAGGCACCGAAATGCCGAGTTACCTAGCCACGAGGGCTGCGGCTGCACAAGTCTTACAGGCGTCGGGGTCTTCGCTGACGAGCCAGGAGCCGGAAGAAAGAAGTTGCTGGCCGGCGACCAGTGCTGAATAGTTTGTAGAGATCCAAGCCTGGATCGGAGATTGATGAAACCTGAAAGCAGAGGGGACCAAGTTCGTACTACTAGCCAGTAGTCAGAGGGTACCAGGAAGGCACCGGTTGGCCGTCACCTCGACTAGGTGAGTGGGCGACGCTAGGCTCTGCAGTCTCACGGACCAGGAGGCGTTGTCGGCGACCACGGTGGAGGTGCGAGCTGTCCCACGAAACATGATGCTGTCGGCGTCGCTGGGCCCAGGATGGGGCAACAAGCCTTGGCAGATCTCAGGGCCACGGGGTGGGCCTAAGATGGCGTCTTGAGTGGACCAGGAGGGTCCGGGGTGCTTCTCGCAAAGATGGAAGCAAGGGCCAGTCTGGAGCAACCAGACCAGCAGTGATGATTCTCGGATGTCGTCACAGAAGGGCACAAGCCAGCGGCGAGTGACCAGACAAGGTGCTGAGCAGCGAGCAGAAGGGCCCCACGCAGATCGTGGAGATGCTGGGAGACTGCACTTCGGTGCTAGAGCGGCTCAGGGTCGGGGCTTCTCGGACCCCAGAGCACTCACCAGAGAGTTACCTCGATGGTCGTGCTGGTTTTTAAGAGCGTGCAGGTTCTGATGATGGCCGGTCCCTCGAGGTCTCGTCGCACCCACAGATCACAGCTGAGCTGATGACGTGGGTAGAGGTCAGAGGTGCCAGGGAAGCCGGTTCTCGTCGAGCTGGGCCGTCGGATCCTTGAGGAAGGACTTGCAGCAAACCGCAGAGTTCTTAGTTGGTGCCCGCTGATGCAGGGTGACTACTCCTTAGCCACAAGGGAGAAATCTTGAGAAGAGTCTTGAGTGTCCTTTCGTAGAAAGTAGTTCTTGATTCAAAGATGATCTAATTTGGAAGGGTCCCCGCTCCGGTCTTTATCCTAAAGAAAGGGGTGGGTACATGACTAGGTCCTGCCCTAAGGGTGGGACCAGGAAGGGGGGTAGTTACGCCCCTCTCCCCTGCCGGGCTTTCCCCAGGCCAGGGCTGTCGCCCCTGGAACTGGTTCTAACCGGCAGATGCGTAGTGAGCACCGGGGTGCCACTCCGCAGTCACCTTCTCGCCAAAGCCCTACCTACCCAGAATACACAAACCCTGTCTGGGACGGTGCGAACAGCGCCCTCGACAGGAAACCCTTTGTCCAAGTGCTCCTCGCTGGAAGGACTCCCAGCAGCAGGAGGTCAGACTTGTGTCTGTGGTGGCAGCATCCATTTTGTGGAGCTGAGGCTTCAGTTAACTTTAACCGGGGTTCACAGTTACGTACATGTCGTGTCCCTCTAGAAGGGTGGGATACTAACCTCATCGCCAGAATTGGTGAGAGGGCAGCACCCCGATTCGTATGACACCTTACTCGACATGCTTTGATAACGCGATACCGGAGTTACCGACATGGTACGCGTTATCATGGAACAGCTATTGGGTCTTGATTCCGCAAGCTGCAGCCGGGCCCGGCTCGGGCCTGAACCTAGCTCACACGAGCCCACGCACTCTGCCTTCAGGATTGATAAGGCCTGCCATAGGAGTGACTGATAGGGACTCGGGTGTCCATTGTATGGTTAGATATAGGGCTACTATACCTAAAGCGAAGGGTGGTTACACGTCTTCGCCCCAGCTGTCGTGCAGCCAGTTGTGTCAAATTTAAGAGGCCAGCCAGGGGTGGCATAATACATGCTGCAGCCCCTGGCGGCCCTGGGTACACCTATGCCCTGCGTTACGGGGTCTGATAAGGTGGCCCAGTACCAATTGGTAAATGCACCTAGGGTACATATCGTAATTTAGAAAGAGAACAGCCAGGCTGTGGGTCTGATTAGCAGGCCCACAGCCAGAGAAAGTCGTAAACCAGTGAAACAAAAGCAAAAAATCTGGGTGATCATAGGATTGCAGACCCTACTCTCCTACAAGGGCCCATCGCCAATTTGCATAGACACCCTTATCCCCATGCTCAGAGCATACCCCAACACGAAAGATGGCAGAATCGTAGCGGAGGGCTTCATAGATGGCTTTAAGATCCGATACTTAGGGCCAAAGATGTGCAGGTACGCCTACAATTTGAGGTCTGCCAGGGAGCTTCCGCAGGTGGTACATGAGAAGATTCTGAAGGAGAAGGTCTTGGGGGGATAGCAGGGCCTTTTGACTCCCCTCCACTAGATAATTTCCTGGTATCCCCGCTAGGGGTGGTCCCCAAAAAAGAACCTGGGGCCTTTCGCCTCATATACCACTTGTCCTACCCAGAAGGCGATTCGGTCAACCACTGGTTGGAGGAAGGAACATGCTCAGTGTCGTACTGTTCTTTTGACATGGCGGTGGACATGGTCAGGAGAGCAGGAAAGGGGGCATGGCTGGCGAAGGCAGACATAGAATCAGCCTTCCGCCTGCTCCCAGTACACCCTGAGAGTCATCACCTACTGGGTTTTAAATGGCAGAACAAATTCTATTTCGACAAATGCATGCCAATGGGCTGCGCAGTCTCCTGCTCGTACTTTGAGGTGTTTAGCAGTTTCTTGCAGTGGGCACTCACCTGGTCGTACAACACTGTCGGAGTTACGCACTACCTGGACGACTTTCTCTTCATAGGGAAGGCGGGGACACAGGAATGCAGCACAGCACTACTTCACTTTCAGGAACTGGCAGGACGCTTGCGGGTGCCGTTGACGCCGGGGAAAAACTGAGAGTCCAGCGCAGGTACTCACTTTTCTGGGCATTGCGATGGACACGGTCCAGGACGTGTCCAGGCTCCCGGCCGAGAAGGTACAGGCACTGCGGCTGGATATCCAGGCACTGCTAGGCAAAGACATAGCGCCGCTAGGTGTCATTCAGAGCCTCTTAGGGAAGCTGAACTTTGCAGCCAGGGTTGTGCCAGCGGGCAGAGTCTTCGCAAGGAGACTAGCAAAGGCCACAGCTAACGTGCGCTCCCCTATCTTTGGCAGACCACAGCTACTACATCTGTTTACTGAAATCCTCAGAGGGGGTTTTGGTTTCTGTAGGAATCTGGCTCTGTATGTGGTGTATCAAAAATATGATATACAGTGTAAAGATTCCAGGGGTTCCCTTATAAGTGGACATGGGCTTGCTATGCAATCCCAATGTGCTCTATTAGGGGGTAAGTGTGGTTGAGCAGCCTTAGGCACACAGAGGAGTGCAAGACATTTGCAAAATTCACAAAATGATTAATAAATGACAACACGACTCAAGAAGGAGATCCACACCAATCTATAACAAGCATTTGCAATGCAATAGGCCTCGCATTTCTGAAAGTTTGAGCTATTGGCGTTGCTAATAATAATGCAATGCCAATAGCTTAAACTTTCAGTAATGTGAGAACTACTGCATTGCAAATGCCTTTTTTTTAGGTCTCGCCTGTCAATGCGCTTGCGAGAATATAGGGGCTTATCCAGAGCTTATCCATCAGGCGATTCCATGCAGTGCCCGTGATAAGCAAGCTCAATGCGCAAGCGCATTGACATAAAATGCGCGTGCACATGAAAGCCAGCCATCTGCCGCCAGCAGCTTCACCACCCCCTGCTTTTATCAAAGGTTTTTCGGCCGTGTCACATTTCTCCTCCCCCTCCCCACAGCAATGCCAAGAGCTTTCACTTTCACGGCCGCCAGGCCGTGTCTCTCGTTTCTCCTCCCCAACTCGCTCATCAAAGGCTGCTCACTCTCCTTCTCCCCCGCCCCCACCCCATCCGACTTGTTTTTCTTTCATTTCACGTCCGATTTTGCATCACACTCGTATTTTTTCCCCGTTTTTTTTAAACTATCATTTCGCAGACGATTTTCGTTTCACGGCCGCCGATTCTTGTTCTGTTAGCTCCGTGTTCGCCACTGATTGTATATTTTCATCTGTAAGAAACTATTTTGGCATATTTACAGAAGATCGGCGGTGCCTGCAGCTGCCTCCAACCACAGCCAGCCCAAGCGCTATCGGCAATGCCTACAGACCCCTCCCGCCTCCCACCACAGCCTGCCCCAGCGCCATCGGCAGTGCCTGCATACCCCTCCCACCACAGCCTGCCCCAGCGCCATCGGCAGTGCCTGCATACCCCTCCCGCCTCCCACCACAGCCTGCCCCAGCGCCATTGGCAGTCCCTGCATACCCCTCCCGCCTCCCACCACAGCCTGCCCCAGCGCCATCGGCAGTGCCTGCATACCCCTCCCACCACAGCCTGCTCCAGCGCCATTGGCAGTGCCTGCATACCCCCCCCGTCTCCCACCACAGCCTGCCCCAGCGCCATCGGCAATGCCTACGGACTCCTCCCGCCACAGCCTGCCCCAGCGCCATCGGCAGTGCCTGCATACCCCTCCTGCCTCCCACCACAGCCTGCCCCAGCGCCATCAGCAGTGCCTGCAGACCCCTCCCGCCTCCGACCACAGCATGCCCTAGCGCGAGATGCGTGAGATTCGGCACCTCACGCAAGATGCGTGAGATTCGGCACCTCATGCGAGATGCGTGAGATTCGGCGCCTCACAGGAGATGCGTGAGATTCGGCACCTCACGCGAGATGCGTGAGAATCGGCGCCTCACGCGTGATGCGTGAGGATCGGCACCTCACGCGCGATGCGTGAGGTCCGGCATCTCACGCGCAATGCGTGAGGTCCGGCATCTCACGCGCAATGCGTGAGGTCCGGCACCTCACGCGCGATGCGTGAGGTCCGGCACCTCAAGTGCGATACGTGAGGTCCGGCACCTCACGCGCGATGTGTGAGGTCCGGCACCTCACGCGCGATGCGTGAGGTCCGGCACCTCACGAGTGATGCTTGAGGTTCGGCGCCTCCCGCGAGATGCGTGAGGTCTGGCACCTCACACGTGATGCGTGAGGTTCGGCACCTCACGCGGGATGCGTGAGGTTCGGCACCTCACGCGGGATGCGTGAGGTTCGGCACCTCACGCGGGATGCGTGAGGTTCGGCACCCTACCCACCTCACGCGTTATGCTTGAGGTTCGGCACCTCACGGGGGATGCGTTAGGTTCGGCACGCATACATTTTTCATTTATGGAAAGACCTGAAAGCCGCTGAAATGCATAGAAAAATTGTGGGTATTGGGTCATAATCCTCATACAGATTATTGAAGTATATGAGGTCATCCGCACATGCTGAAATGATGTGTGTCTCTCTTCCTAGTCGTATCCCTCTATATCCTGCCATAGTACAAAGTTACATTCAATCATATATTTGTAGGGCTTACTAATCACCCATGAGAGTCTCAAGGTGCTGAGCGGGGGTGGGGGTGCAGCTACTGCTCGAACAGCCAGGTCAAGAGAAGTCTCCTGAAGGTCAGCAGGTCCTGGGTCTTTCGCAGCTGTGTGGGGAGGGTGTTCCATGTCTTTGCCGCGAGGTAGTAGAAGGATCTGCTGCCAGTGGAGGTTCTGTGGATGCGTGGGACAGCGGCGAGGGTGAGGTCGGCGGAGCGCAGCTGGCGGTTCGGGGTGTAGAAGGTGAGACGCTTGTTGAGGTAGGCTGGTCCGGTGTTGTGTAGTGCTTTGTGGGTGAGGAGCGTGAAGGTGATCCTCTTGTTGACTGGGAGCCAGTGCAGGTCATTCAGGTGGGGAGTGATGTGGGTGTGGCTGGGTATGTCGAGAATGAGGCGTGCGGAGGCGTTCTGTATGAGTTGGCGTCTCTTCTGGAGTTTGGCCATGGTTCCTGCGTAAAGGGTGTTGCCGTAGTCAGCCTGCTGCTGACGAGGGCCTGTGTGACCGTCCTTCTGGTTTCGGTGGGTATCCATCTGTAGATCTTGCATAGTATGCGAAGGGTGTTGAAGCAGGAGGAGGAGACGGCGTTGACTTGCTGCGCCATTGAGAGCGATGAGTCCAGGATGACACCCAGGTTGCGTGCGTGGTCGTTGGGGGTGGGTGCGGCTCCCAGGGTGGCTGGCCACCAAGAGTCGTCCCAGCTGAGGGGGTGGATCCGAGGAGGAGTACTTCTGTCTTGTCCGAGTTAAGTTTCAAGCGGCTAGTCTGCATCCAGCTGGCGACGGCCTTCATTCCTTCGTGGAGATTGTATTTGGCGGCGGAAGGGTTTTCGGTGTGTGAGCAGATTAGTTGCGTGTCATCGGCGTAGGAGACAAGGTTGTGTGAGCGGACAATGTTGGCGAGCGGTGCCATGTAGACGTTGAAGAGGGTAGGTCTGAGGGCTGATCCTTGGGGCACGCCTCAGATGATCTTGGTGGCTTCACGACCCTCTGGGTTCTGTCAGTGAGGAAGGAGGTGATCCAGTCCAGGGTTTTGCCGCGTAATCCTGCGTCGTGTGCGTAGGGTGTGGTGGCAGACGGTGTCGAAGGCGGCTGAGAGGTCCAGGAGGATGAGGGTAAAGTTTTAAGAAGTAGAGGTTCAAAAGTGAAGATGAATAATAAAGGTGAGAGCGGGCAACCTTGTCTAGTAACCTTTGCTATTGTTTATTGTTGTGAGATGTGAACACTTGTACGTGTGCGCGCCGTGGGGTTCGTATACAGCAAGTGTACCCAATTCACAAATTCCTCCTGAATTCCAAACTTTGGGAAAGTTTGTAACCTATAGCGCCATTGCAGTCAAATGCTTGATTTAGGTCTAGGGAAATACAGCCCTGTGAATTGACGGCTGCGGGTGTATGAGACATCAATTGAGTGCATACAACAGCTCCGTCTGGCGTGTTGATTTCAAGAATAGGAGACATTGACGGTGTATCTTTAATAATTCTAGCAAGTAGTGGCCCCGCTAAATCTGCGATTGCATGCTGCTTCTGCGTGTATAAGCGGTAATCCAAGGTACAAAGTTCTTCTAGAAGTTCAGCATGTGTTATGTGTGTCTCTCGTATCGCATCCTGACATGTCGCTTGATGCTGCTTCCTGTTCTAACTTACCTAGCCTATTTTCCACTTCTTTGATTTTTTTTTTTTAACCCTTTCGATGCTCATGACGAGCTCAGCTCGTCATGATGTACAGTTGAGCTGTGCTGATGACGAGCTGAGCTCGTCATGAATAATGTACTATATCAATGTCCAGCACAGGAGGGGGAAAACGCCTAGCAGCCAAGGTGTTAAGTAAAACAATGCGCCTCCCCACCTTTGTGCTAATTGCCCACCGTATCACAGTTTTAAAAGCGTCTCATTTAATTTGACGTGTGCTAGCGGTGTCTATGTTGTCAGTGAAATAATGACTATGGCCGCACAGATTGTACTATGGAACACCAGGTCCTCCAACATCGAGGGGTGCAACCTCTAGGTTGGTATTGGTGTTCGAACTTTCCCCCATAACAGTGCGACTTCTAGTGGGTTATGATACGAGTAGGTTTTGCCTAAGTACGTATTATCTTTAACATTTACAAGTAGATTCAGCGAACAGAACATTCTATTTATACGGGTATGCAGCCAATGCGGTGCCGAAAAGAAAGAATATTCTTTATCAGAGGGGTGCACCATGCTCCATGCATCTCCTAAACCCCAACTCTCTGCCCAGGTCTTAGGGGCATCAGCCTGTTTTCTGCACCCCGTGCCCTGAACTGGGGGGTGTGTGAGCCTAGCCAGCCACTCGGGCATCCCGTGCGGTGGAGCAATGGAGGGTTTGTGAGCAGTGGGGAACGGTGAGCAGCATGGTGCCTGCACCCCAGCGAGTGCACGAGTCCCCAGCTGTTGCACGAACACGCAATATCCGGCAGGGGAAGCTGAGCGGCAATGCCGCCGTGAGTTTATGCGCCCCCACAACGGGGGTACCGCGGTCCCCACACTGTTGTCACCACTCTCACATTGTCAATTCTGTTCAGCAGCTGCCGCAGGGTCCGAATTCAGGGCACCCAGAGGCGCACCTGACTAACTCCAGGCACACCCCGCGGCAGCATGCCGGCCCCACAGCAGGTGGGGGCGCTTGGCGGCCACTTCTTACTGCCCACCGGAGGTGGGGCTGCAGGGGCTTTGCTGCAGGGTACTGTTGCACACGCGTCCTGCTATGGGCACAAGCGGGCGGAGTCCTCGTGTCTGCTGGTGACCCCAGCGTGACAGCCTGGTAGCGCGTACAGCATTTAGGGGGGCAGGTTAAAGGTTCCCGGCTGGATCCTGGTTGGGGCAGGGCGTGGGGGAGACTTTTCTCCCGCTGGCCCTTTGCGGTTAACAGGGCCCTGACAGGAGATTATTAAGAAAGAGTTACAGCTCTTTTGCAAAGGTTTTTCCTGTAAGGTACTGCTGAATGCTGATAACGTGTACTGTTTTGCCATCCGCAGAATAACATATAGAGAGAGAGAGAGGGAGCAGGTGCTCACCCGGAAGTAAAGCAAGCAGCTGGACAACGCAACAGAGTCGCAGAGGTACTTAAAAGGGGATATCATCAGGGAATACACACTGGTGAGAAAGGGTTCGGTGGGCATGGGCTGACCTACAGCAAGGAAGTACTACGGGCCCCAGTGCAGGTGACAATTAACTATTGTCATCACCATTTCTCTGCCACCACGTAACAAAGTTAGTCGCAGCGAAATGAGTGGCAGGAGTGACTGGGGCCCCGGCTCGCACTATCGCAGAAGCAGTAAGGGTGCAAGGAGGCAGAGCTGACGCAATGGGGGTGGGGCAGGGCAGGGTGCCTGAGGTTTACCAAGCCGGTGTGCAAGTCACGGCGGATTCTGGAAGGTAACGGAATTGTCTTAGGTCAATACCCCTCGCCGGCCGACCAACAAGGAGTTCCCGCCGGAGCCGCCAGTCCAGAAGGTCAGGTGATTCCCCCCCCCCACGAGCAGCAGCATCGGTGGTTACACAGGTGGTCCCGCCCCCGTCAGGCACGGTTATAGACACGAACACTGAGAAATTCGGTAAGATGATGGACTCAATGTTGACCATCTTGGATGACTTTAAATCCCGATTTGTAGAATCAGTACATACTACTACGCCTATGGCCGTGTCTGCTAGAGAGGGGAGTGCACCATTCATTGTTGAAGTGTGGGGAGAAGCGCCTGACAGGGTGAGTACCCCGCAAGCACGGGAGCCTAGGGCCGAGGCAGCGACAAGGTCTCAGCAGGGGGGTTTGGCGCAGTCTCTCGTAGAGCCGGATCCCACAGGGCCCAATCCGGCAGCAGCGGTTCAACACCAAGGGTGCTAGCAGGGCCTGCTACCACAGCACAGCGACCTGCAACCCCCCATACCCCCCCACCACCATCAGTCCAGTGGTCACAGTTACAACACACGCTGGGGGATCTTTAGACGCTAACAAGTCAGCGGTACCGACAGAGTCAGGCATGGGGGAGACAGGTTCGACAGCGCCGCTCGTCACAGTAGCAGCACTTAAATCAGGTCAGTGCTCCCTGGCCTGGGAAGTTCCTTTGGCGGCAAAAGAGGGTATATGGAGGTGTGAATTTGTGGACATCTTTACCCTACTCATGCATGGGGTAGAGGGACTAGATACCAGGAGGATGGGGGTAAGGAGGAAGACAAAAGGTCAAATTTCAGAATTGGCTGGAGAAAACAATTAAAGAATTGGGGCGACGCTTTCGCTATATTGGCAGCAGTGGTGTCGAAAAAATTCCCAGAGCAGGCCCCCGCCATGTGGCAGTACTCTCGCGTAATACATGAAGAGGCTGAAACAACGGGGTATCGGGTGGTACAATTACGATTGAGATTTCAGAAACAAAATGGCTATGTGTCCAGATTTGAACTGAGATCAATAGGAGATCCAGCTCTGGGTGGAGGATATGGGGAAGTTCACAGCAGACGTCAAGGGCACTTCAAAATATAGCAAGGGACAGGGAAGCGTCAGGGGTCAGAAACATCCTACTAGGCATCCTTTCCGTCAGTCCTTTCGAACTGACGGAAAGTCCGAGGAGGCGACCATCAAGGAAGGTGGGGCAAACGTTTCACCTCAAATTCTTGTAGAATGTACAACGCAGGTTTCTGCTCTTGGGCAAAGGTCTGTAAGTTTGGGCACATTTGCAGCAAGTGTGGGGCAGGTCACCTAGCAGCGCCCTGCGTCAATAAGCCAACGGCCAACAAGCCAGACAAGAAACAAAGCGAGTAGCGCAGTCCCCTCCCCCCCCCCAGAGTCCCCCCCCCCCCCTGTTGCCAGTTCACCGCTGCAACACCAGCCAGGTCACATACCACCTCCAGCCGCTTCTCCCATTCAGGTGTCACCTGGTAAGGGCCCATCACCAATTTGCATAGACACCCTTATCCCCATGCTCAGAGCATACCCCATCCAGGCTCTCCTAGGCAAAGACATAGCGCCGCTAGGTGTCATTCAGAGCCTGTTAGGGAAGCTGAACTTTGCAGCCAGGGTTGTGCCAGCGGGCAGAGTCTTCGCAAGGAGACTAGCAAGGGCCACAGCTAACGTGCGCTCCCCTATCTTTGGCAGACCACAGCTACTACATCTGTTTACTGAAATCCTCAGAGGGGGTTTTGGTTTCTGTAGGAATCTGGCTCTGTATGTGGTGTATCAAAAATATGATATACAGTGTAAAGATTCCAGGGGTTCCCTTATAAGTAGACATGGGCTTGCTATTCAATCCCAATGTGCTCTATTAGGGGGTTAGTGTGGTTGAGCAGCCTTAGGCACACAGAGGAGTGCAAGACATTTGCAAAATTCACAAAATGATTAATAAATGACAACACGACTCAAGAAGGAGATCCACACCAATGTATAACAAGCATTTGCAATGCAATAGGTCTCGCGTTTCTGAAAGTTTGAGCTATTGGCGTTGCTAATAATAATGCAATGCCAATAGCTTAAACTTTCAGTAATGCGAGAACTACTGCATTGCAAATGCCTTTTTTTTAGGTCTCGCCTGTCAATGCGCTTGCGAGAATATAGGGGCTTATCCAGAGCTTATCCATCAGGCGATTCCATGCAGTGCCCGTGATAAGCAAGCTCAATGCGCAAGCGCATTGACATAAAATGCGCGTGCACATGAAAGCCAGCCATCTGCCGCCAGCAGCTTCACCGCCCCCTGCTTTTATCAAAGGTTTTTCGGCCGTGTCACATTTCTCCTCCCCCCTCCCCACAGCAATGCCAAGAGCTTTCACTTTCACGGCCGCCAGGCCGTGTCTCTCGTTTCTCCTCCCCCACTCGCTCATCAAAGGCTGCTCACTCTCCTTCTCCCCCGCCCCCACCCCATCCGACTTATTTTTCTTTCATTTCACGTCCGATTTTGCATCACACTCGCATTTTTTCCCCGTTTTTTTTAAACTATCATTTCGCGGATGATTTTCGTTTCACGGCCGCCAATTCTTGTTCTGTTAGCTCCGTGTTCGCCACTGATTGTATATTTTCATCTGTAAGAAACTATTTTGGCATATTTACAGAAGATCGGCGGTGCCTGCAGCCGCCTCCAACCACAGCCAGCCCAAGCGCTATCGGCAATGCCTACAGACCCCTCCCGCCTCCCACCACAGCCTGCCCCAGCGCCATCGGCAGTGCCTGCATACCCCTCCCGCCTCCCACCACAGCCTGCCCCAGCGTCATCGGCAGTGCCTGCATACCCCTCCCGCCTCCCACCACAGCCTGCCCCAGCGCCATTGGCAGTCCCTGCATACCCCTCCCGCCTCCCACCACAGCCTGCCCCAGCGCCATCGGCAGTGCCTGCATACCCCTCCCACCACAGCCTGCTCCAGCGCCATTGGCAGTGCCTGCATACCCCTCCCGCCTCCCACCACAGCCTGCCCCAGCGCCATTGGCAGTCCCTGCATACCCCTCCCGCCTCCCACCACAGCCTGCCCCAGCGCCATCGGCAGTGCCTGCATACCCCTCCCACCACAGCCTGCCCCAGCGCCATCGGCAATGCCTACGGACTCCTCCCGCCACAGCCTGCCCCAGCGCCATCGGCAGTGCCTGCATACCCCTCCTGCCTCCCACCACAGCCTGCCCCAGCGCCATCAGCAGTGCCTGCAGACCCCTCCCGCCTCCGACCACAGCATGCCCTAGCGCGAGATGCGTGAGATTCGGCACCTCACGCAAGATGCGTGAGATTCGGCACCTCATGCGAGATGCGTGAGATTCGGCGCCTCACAGGAGATGCGTGAGATTCGGCACCTCACGCGAGATGCGTGAGAATCGGCGCCTCACGCGTGATGCGTGAGGATCGGCACCTCACGCGCGATGCGTGAGGTCCGGCATCTCACGCGCAATGCGTGAGGTCCGGCATCTCACGCGCAATGCGTGAGGTCCGGCACCTCACGCGCGATGCGTGAGGTCCGGCACCTCAAGTGCGATACGTGAGGTCCGGCACCTCACGCGCGATGTGTGAGGTCCGGCACCTCACGCGCGATGCGTGAGGTCCGGCACCTCACGCGTGATGCTTGAGGTTCGGCGCCTCCCGCGAGATGCGTGAGGTCTGGCACCTCACACGTGATGCGTGAGGTTCGGCACCTCACGCGGGATGCGTGAGGTTCGGCACCCTACCCACCTCACGCGTTATGCGTGAGGTTCGGCACCTCACGGGGGATGCGTTAGGTTCGGCACGCATACAATTTTCATTTATGGAAAGACCTGAAAGCCGCTGAAATGCATAGAAAAATTGTGGGTATTGGGTCATAATCCTCATACAGATTATTGAAGTATATGAGGTCATCCGCACATGCTGAAATGATGTGCGTCTCTCTTCCTAGTCGTATCCCTCTATATCCTGCCATAGTACAAAGTTGCATTCAATCATATATTTGTAGGGCTTACTAATCACCCATGAGAGTCTCAAGGTGCTGAGCGGGGGTGGGGGTGCAGCTACTGCTCAAACAGCCAGGTCAAGAGAAGTCTCCTGAAGGTCAGCAGGTCCTGGGTCTTTCGCAGCTGTGTGGGGAGGGTGTTCCATGTCTTTGCCGCGAGGTAGTAGAAGGATCTGCTGCCAGTGGAGGTTCTGTGGATGTGTGGGACAGCGGCGAGGGTGAGGTCGGCGGAGCGCAGCTGGCGGTTTGGGGTGTAGAAGGTGAGACGCTTGTTGAGGTAGGCTGGTCCAGTCTTGTGTAGTGCTTTGTGGGTGAGGAGCGTGAAGGTGATCCTCTTGTTGACTGGGAGCCAGTGCAGGTCATTCAGGTGGGCAGTGATGTGGGTGTGGCTGGGTATGTCGAGAATGAGGCGTGCGGAGGCGTTCTGTATGAGTTGGCGTCTCTTCTGGAGTTTGGCCATGGTTCCTGCGTAAAGGGTGTTGCTGTAGTCAGCCTGCTGCTGACGAGGGCCTGTGTGACCGTCCTTCTGGTTTCGGTCGGTATCCATCTGTAGATCTTGCATAGTATGCGAAGGGTGTTGAAGCAGGAGGAGGAGACGGTGTTGACTTGCTGCGCCATTGAGAGCGATGAGTCCAGGATGACACCCAGGTTGCGTGCGTGGTCGTTGGGGGTGGGTGCGGCTCCCAGGGTGGCTGGCCACCAAGAGTCGTCCCAGCTGAGGGGGTGGATCCGAGGAGGAGTACTTCTGTCTTGTCCGAGTTAAGTTTCAAGCGGCTAGTCTGCATCCAGCTGGCGACGGCCTTCATTCCTTCGTGGAGATTGTATTTGGCGGCGGAAGGGTTTTCGGTGTGTGAGCAGATTAGTTGCGTGTCATCGGCGTAGGAGACAAGGTTGTGTGAGCGGACAATGTTGGCGAGCGGTGCCATGTAGACGTTGAAGAGGGTAGGTCTGAGGGCTGATCCATGGGGCACGCCTCAGATGATCTTGGTGGCTTCACGACCGTCTGGGTTCTGTCAGTGAGGAAGGAGGTGATCCAGTCCAGGGTTTTGCCGCGTAATCCTGCGTCGTGTGCGTAGGGTGTGGTGGCAGACGGTGTCGAAGGCGGCTGAGAGGTCCAGGAGGATGAGGGTAAAGTTTTAAGAAGTAGAGGTTCAAAAGTGAAGATGAATAATAAAGGTGAGAGCGGGCAACCTTGTCTAGTAACCTTTGCTATTGTTTATTGTTGTGAGATGTGAACACTTGTACGTGTGCGCGCCGTGGGGTTCGTATACAGCAAGTGTACCCAATTCACAAATTCCTCCTGAATTCCAAACTTTGGGAAAGTTTGTAACCCATAGCGCCATTGCAGTCAAATGCTTGATTTAAGTCTAGGGAAATACAGCCCTGTGAATTGACGGCTGCGGGTGTATGAGACATCAATTGAGTGCATACAACAGCTCCGTCTGGCGTGTTGATTTCAAGAATAGGAGACATTGACGGTGTATCTTTAATAATTCTAGCAAGTAGTGGGCCCGCTAAATCTGCGATTGCATGCTGCTTCTGCGTGTATAAGCGGTAATCCAAGGTACAAAGTTCTTCTAGAAGTTCAGCATGTGTTATGTGTGTCTCTCGTATCGCATCCTGACATGTCGCTTGATGCTGCTTCCTGTTCTAACTTACCTAGCCTATTTTCCACTTCTTTGATTTTTTTTTTTTAAGTAAAACAATGCGCCTCCCCACCCTTGTGCTAATTGCCCACCGTATCACAGTTTTAAAAGCGTCTCATTTAATTTGACGTGTGCTAGCGGTGTCTATGTTGTCAGTGAAATAATGACTATGGTCGCACAGATTGTACTATGGAACACCAGGTCCTCCAACATCGAGGGGTGCAACCTCTAGGTTGGTATTGGTGTTCGAACTTTCCCCCATAACAGTGTGAGTTCTAGTGGGTTATGATACGAGTAGGTTTTGCCTAAGTACGTATTATCTTTAACATTTACAAGTAGATTCAGCGAACAGAACATTCAATTTATACGGGTATGCAGCCAATGCAGTGCCGAAAAGAAAGAATATTCTTTATCAGAGGGGTGCACCATGCTCCATGCATCTCCTAAACCCCAACTCTCTGCCCAGGTCTTAGGGGCATCAGCCTGTTTTCTGCACCCCGTGCCCTGAACTGGGGGGTGTGTGAGCCTAGCCAGCCACTCGGGCATCCCGTGCGGTGGAGCAATGGAGGTTTTGTAAGCAGTGGGGAACGGTGAGCAGCATGGTGCCTGCACCCCAGCGAGTGCACGAGTCCCCAGCTGTTGCACGAACACGCAATGTCCGGCAGGGGAAGCTGAGCGGCAATGCCACCGTGAGTTTATGCGCCCCCACAACGGGGGTACCTCGGTCCCCACACTGTTGTCACCACTCTCACATTGTCAATTCTGTTCAGCAGCTGCCGCAAGGTCCGCATTCAGGGCACCCAGAGGCGCACCTGACTAACTCCAGGCACACCCCGCGGCAGCATGCCGGCCCAACAGCAGGTGGGGGCACTTGGCGGCCACTTCTTACTGCCCACCGGAGGTGGGGCTGCAGGGGCTTTGCTGCAGGGTACTGTTGCACACGCGTCCTGCTATGGGCACAAGCGGGCGGAGTCCTCGTGTCTGCTGGTGACCCCAGCGTGACAGCCTGGTAGCGCGTACAGCATTTAGGGGGGCAGGTTAAAGGTTCCCGGCTGGATCCTGGTTGGGGCAGGGCGTGGAGGAGACTTTTCTCCCGCGGGCCCTTTGCGGTTAACAGGGCCCTGACAGGATCGCGTGGGAGGGCTCACATGTTTTTTACCTCATTCCCTTGCAGGAGATTATTAAGCCAGAGTTACAGCTGTGTTGCAAAGGTTTTTCCTGTAAGGTACTGCTGAATGCTGATAACGTGTACTGTTTTGCCATCCGCAGAATAACATATAGAGAGAGAGAGAGGGAGCAGGTGCTCACCCGGAAGTAAAGCAAGCAGCTGGACAACGCAACAGAGTCGCAGAGGTACTTAAAAGGGGATATCATCAGGGAATACACACTGGTGAGAAAGGGTTCGGTGGGCATGGGCTGACCTACAGCAAGGAAGTACTACGGGCCCCAGTGCAGGTGACAACTATCTATTGTCATCACCATTTCTCTGCCACCACGTAACAAAGTTAGTCGCAGCGAAACGAGTGGCAGGAGTGACTGGGGCCCCGGCTCGCACTATCGCAGAAGCAGTAAGGGTGCAAGGAGGCAGGGCTGACGCAATGGGGGTGGGGCAGGGCAGGGTGCCTGAGGTTTACCAAGCCGGTGTGCAAGTCACGGCGGATTCTGGAAGGTAACGGAATTGTCTCAGGTCATTACCACTCGCGGGCCGACCAACAAGGAGTTCCCACCGGAGCCGCCAGTTCTGAAGGTCAGGGTGATTTCCCCCCCCACGAGCAGCAGCATCGGTGGTTACACAGGTGGTCCGGCCCCGCCAGGCACGGTTATCGACACAAACACTGAGAAATTCGGTAAGATGATGGACTCAATGTTGAGCATCTTGGATGACTTTAAATCCCGATTTGTAGAATCAGTACGTACTACTACGCCTATGGCCGTGCCTGCTAGAGAGGGGAGTGCACCATCCATTGTTGAAGTGTGGGGAGAAGCGCCTGACAGGGCGAATACCCTGCAAGCACGGGAGCCTAGGGCCGAGGCAGCGACAAGGTCTCAGCAGGGGGGTTTGGCGCAGTCTCTCGCAGAGCCGGATCCCACGGGGCCCAATCCGGCAGCAGCGGCTCAACACCAAGGGTGCTAGCAGGGCCTGCTACCACAGCACAGCGACCTGCAACCCCCCCCCCCACCATCAGTCCAGTGGTCACAGTTACAACACACGCTGGGGGATCTTTAGACGCTAACAAGTCAGCGGTACCGACAGAGTCAGGCATGGGGGAGACAGGTTCGACAGCGCTGCTCGTCACAGTAGCAGCACTTAAATCAGGTCGGTGCTCCCTGGCCTGGGAAGTTCCTTTGGCGGTAAAAGAGGGTATATGGAGGCGTGAATTTGTGGACATCTTTACCCTACTCATGCATGGGGTAGAGGGACTAGATACCAGGAGGATGGGGGTAAGGAGGAAGACAAAAGGTCAAATTTCAGAATTGGCTGGAGAAAACAATAAAAGAATTGGGGCGACACTTTCGCTATATTGGCAGCAGTGGTGTCGGAAAAATTCCCAGAGCAGGCCCCCGCCATGTGGCAGTACTCTCGCGTAATACATGAAGAGGCTGAAACAACGGGGTATCGGTGGTACAATTACGATTGAGATTTCAGAAAGAGAATGTCTATGTGTCCAGATTTGAACTGAGATCAATAGGAGATCCAGCTCTGGGTGGAGGACATGGGGAAGTTCACAGCAGACGTCAAGGGCACTTCAAAATATAGGAAGGGACAGGGAAGCGTCAGGGGTCAGAAACATCCTACTAGGCATCCTTTCCGTCAGTCCTTTCGAACTGACGGAAAGTCCGAGGAGGCGGATATCAAGGAAGGGGGGGCAAACATTTCACCTCAAATTCTTGTAGAATGTACAACGCAGGTTTCTGCTCTTGGGCAAAGGTCTGTAAGTTTGGGCACATTTGCAGCAAGTGTGGGGCAGGTCACCCAGCAGCGCCCTGCGTCAATAAGCCAACGGCCAACAAGCCAGACAAGAAACAAAACGAGTAGCGCAGTCCCCCCCACCGTTGCCAGTTCACTGCTGCGACACCAGCCAGGTCACATACCACCTCCAGCAGCTTCTCCCATTCAGGTGTCACCTGGTAAGGGCCCATCGCCAATTTGCATAGACACCCTTATCCCCATGCTCAGAGCATACCCCAACACGAAAGATGGCAGAATCGTAGCGGAGGGCTTCATAGATGGCTTTAAGATCCGATACTTAGGGCCAAAGATGTGCAGGTACGCCTACAATTTGAGGTCTGCCAGGGAGCTTCCGCAGGTGGTACATGAGAAGATTCTGAAGGAGAAGGTCTTGGGGGGATAGCAGGGCCTTTTGACTCCCCTCCACTAGATAATTTCCTGGTATCCCCGCTAGGGGTGGTCCCCAAAAAAGAACCTGGGGCCTTTCGCCTCATATACCACTTGTCCTACCCAGAAGGCGATTCGGTCAACCACTGGTTGGAGGAAGGAACATGCTCAGTGTCGTACTGTTCTTTTGACATGGCGGTGGACATGGTCAGGAGAGCAGGAAAGGGGGCATGGCTGGCGAAGGCAGACATAGAATCAGCCTTCCGCCTGCTCCCAGTACACCCTGAGAGTCATCACCTACTGGGGTTTAAATGGCAGAACAAATTCTATTTCGACAAATGCATGCCAATGGGCTGCGCAGTCTCCTGCTCGTACTTTGAGGTGTTTAGCAGTTTCTTGCAGTGGGCACTCACCTGGTCGTACAACACTGTCGGAGTTACGCACTACCTGGACGACTTTCTCTTCATAGGGAAGGCGGGGACACAGGAATGCAGCACAGCACTACTTCACTTTCAGGAACTGGCAGGACGCTTGCGGGTGCCGTTGACGCCGGGGAAAAACTGAGAGTCCAGCGCAGGTACTCACTTTTCTGGGCATTGCGATGGACACGGTCCAGGACGTGTCCAGGCTCCCGGCCGAGAAGGTACAGGCACTGCGGCTGGATATCCAGGCACTGCTAGGCAAAGACATAGCGCCGCTAGGTGTCATTCAGAGCCTCTTAGGGAAGCTGAACTTTGCAGCCAGGGTTGTGCCAGCGGGCAGAGTCTTCGCAAGGAGACTAGCAAGGGCCACAGCTAACGTGCGCTCCCCTATCTTTGGCAGACCACAGCTACTACATCTGTTTACTGAAATCCTCAGAGGGGGTTTTGGTTTCTGTAGGAATCTGGCTCTGTATGTGGTGTATCAAAAATATGATATACAGTGTAAAGATTCCAGGGGTTCCCTTATAAGTGGACATGGGCTTGCTATGCAATCCCAATGTGCTCTATTAGGGGGTAAGTGTGGTTGAGCAGCCTTAGGCACACAGAGGAGTGCAAGACATTTGCAAAATTCACAAAATGATTAATAAATGACAACACGACTCAAGAAGGAGATCCACACCAATCTATAACAAGCATTTGCAATGCAATAGGCCTCGCATTTCTGAAAGTTTGAGCTATTGGCGTTGCTAATAATAATGCAATGCCAATAGCTTAAACTTTCAGTAATGTGAGAACTACTGCATTGCAAATGCCTTTTTTTTAGGTCTCGCCTGTCAATGCGCTTGCGAGAATATAGGGGCTTATCCAGAGCTTATCCATCAGGCGATTCCATGCAGTGCCCGTGATAAGCAAGCTCAATGCGCAAGCGCATTGACATAAAATGCGCGTGCACATGAAAGCCAGCCATCTGCCGCCAGCAGCTTCACCACCCCCTGCTTTTATCAAAGGTTTTTCGGCCGTGTCACATTTCTCCTCCCCCTCCCCACAGCAATGCCAAGAGCTTTCACTTTCACGGCCGCCAGGCCGTGTCTCTCGTTTCTCCTCCCCAACTCGCTCATCAAAGGCTGCTCACTCTCCTTCTCCCCCGCCCCCACCCCATCCGACTTGTTTTTCTTTCATTTCACGTCCGATTTTGCATCACACTCGTATTTTTTCCCCGTTTTTTTTAAACTATCATTTCGCGGACGATTTTCGTTTCACGGCCGCCGATTCTTGTTCTGTTAGCTCCGTGTTCGCCACTGATTGTATATTTTCATCTGTAAGAAACTATTTTGGCATATTTACAGAAGATCGGCGGTGCCTGCAGCTGCCTCCAACCACAGCCAGCCCAAGCGCTATCGGCAATGCCTACAGACCCCTCCCGCCTCCCACCACAGCCTGCCCCAGCGCCATCGGCAGTGCCTGCATACCCCTCCCACCACAGCCTGCCCCAGCGCCATCGGCAGTGCCTGCATACCCCTCCCGCCTCCCACCACAGCCTGCCCCAGCGCCATCGGCAGTCCCTGCATACCCCTCCCGCCTCCCACCACAGCCTGCCCCAGCGCCATCGGCAGTGCCTGCATACCCCTCCCACCTCCCACCACAGCCTGCTCCAGCGCCATTGGCAGTGCCTGCATACCCCTCCCACCACAGCCTGCCCCAGCGCCATCGGCAGTGCCTGCATACCCCTCCCGCCTCCCACCACAGCCTGCCCCAGCGCCATCGGCTGTCCCTGCATACCCCTCCCGCCTCCCACCACAGCCTGCCCCAGCGCCATCGGCAGTGCCTGCATACCCCTCCCACCTCCCACCACAGCCTGCCCCAGCGCCATCGGCAATGCCTACAGACTCCTCCCGCCACAGCCTGCCACAGCGCCATCGGCAGTGCCTGCATACCCCTCCTGCCTCCCACCACAGCCTGCCCCAGCGCCATCAGCAGTGCCTGCAGACCCCTCCCGCCTCCGACCACAGCATGCCCTAGCGCGAGATGCGTGAGATTCGGCACCTCACGCGAGATGCGTGAGATTCGGCACCTCATGCGAGATGCGTGAGATTCGGCGCCTCACGGGAGATGCGTGAGATTCGGCACCTCACGCGAGATGCGTGAGAATCGGCGCCTCACGCGTGATGCGTGAGGATCGGCACCTCACGCGCGATGCGTGAGGTCCGGCACCTCACGCGCGATGCGTGAGGTCCGGCAACTCACGCGTGATGCGTGAGGTCCGGCACCTCACGTGCGATGCGTGAGGTCCGGCACCTCACGCGTGATGCTTGAGGTTCGGCGCCTCCCGCGAGATGCGTGAGGTCTGGCACCTCACACGTGATGCGTGAGGTTCGGCACCTCACGCGGGATGCGTGAGGTTCGGCACCTCACGCGGGATGCGTGAGGTTCGGCACCCTACCCACCTCACGCGTTATGCTTGAGGTTCGGCACCTCACGGGGGATGCGTTAGGTTCGGCACGCATACAATTTTCATTTATGGAAAGACCTGAAAGCCGCTGAAATGCATAGAAAAATTGTGGGTATTGGGTCATAATCCTCATACAGATTATTGAAGTATATGAGGTCATCCGCACATGCTGAAATGATGTGTGTCTCTCTTCCTAGTCGTATCCCTCTATATCCTGCCATAGTACAAAGTTGCATTCAATCATATATTTGTAGGGCTTACTAATCACCCATGAGAGTCTCAAGGTGCTCAGCGGGGGTGGGGGTGCAGCTACTGCTCGAACAGCCAGGTCAAGAGAAGTCTCCTGAAGGTCAGCAGGTCCTGGGTCTTTCGCAGCTGTGTGGGGAGGGTGTTCCATGTCTTTGCCGCGAGGTAGTAGAAGGATCTGCTGCCAGTGGAGGTTCTGTGGATGCGTGGGACAGCGGCGAGGGTGAGGTCGGCGGAGCGCAGCTGGCGGTTCGGGGTGTAGAAGGTGAGACGCTTGTTGAGGTAGGCTGGTCCGGTGTTGTGTAGTGCTTTGTGGGTGAGGAGCGTGAAGGTGATCCTCTTGTTGACTGGGAGCCAGTGCAGGTCATACAGGTGGGGAGTGATGTGGGTGTGGCTGGGTATGTCGAGAATGAGGCGTGCGGAGGCGTTCTGTATGAGTTGGCGTCTCTTCTGGAGTTTGGCCATGGTTCCTGCGTAAAGGGTGTTGCCGTAGTCAGCCTGCTGCTGACGAGGGCCTGTGTGACCGTCCTTCTGGTTTCGGTGGGTATCCATCTGTAGATCTTGCATAGTATGCGAAGGGTGTTGAAGCAGGAGGAGGAGACAGCGTTGACTTGCTGCGCCATTGAGAGCGATGAGTCCAGGATGACACCCAGGTTGCGTGCGTGGTTGTTGGGGGTGGGTGCGGCTCCCAGGGTGGCTGGCCACCAAGAGTCGTCCCAGCTGAGGGGGTGGATCCGAGGAGGAGTACTTCTGTCTTGTCCGAGTTAAGTTTCAAGCGGCTAGTCTGCATCCAGCTGGCGACGGCCTTCATTCCTTCGTGGAGATTGTATTTGGCGGCGGAAGGGTTTTCGGTGTGTGAGCAGATTATTGCGTGTCATCGGCGTAGGAGACAAGGTTGTGTGAGCGGACAATGTTGGCGAGCGGTGCCATGTAGACGTTGAAGAGGGTAGGTCTGAGGGCTGATCCTTGGGGCACGCCTCAGATGATCTTGGTGGCTTCACGACCCTCTGGGTTCTGTCAGTGAGGAAGGAAGTGATCCAGTCCAGGGTTTTGCCGCGTAATCCTGCGTCGTGTGCGTAGGGTGTGGTGGCAGACGGTGTCGAAGGCGGCTGAGAGGTCCAGGAGGATGAGGGTAAAGTTTTAAGAAGTAGAGGTTCAAAAGTGAAGATGAATAATAAAGGTGAGAGCGGGCAACCTTGTCTAGTAACCTTTGCTATTGTTTATTGTTGTGAGATGTGAACACTTGTACGTGTGCGCGCCGTGGGGTTCGTATACAGCAAGTGTACCCAATTCACAAATTCCTCCTGAATTCCAAACTTTGGGAAAGTTTGTAACCTATAGCGCCATTGCAGTCAAATGCTTGATTTAGGTCTAGGGAAATACAGCCCTGTGAATTGACGGCTGCGGGTGTATGAGACATCAATTGAGTGCATACAACAGCTCCGTCTGGCGTGTTGATTTCAAGAATAGGAGACATTGACGGTGTATCTTTAATAATTCTAGCAAGTAGTGGCCCCGCTAAATCTGCGATTGCATGCTGCTTCTGCGTGTATAAGCGGTAATCCAAGGTACAAAGTTCTTCTAGAAGTTCAGCATGTGTTATGTGTGTCTCTCGTATCGCATCCTGACATGTCGCTTGATGCTGCTTCCTGTTCTAACTTACCTAGCCTATTTTCCACTTCTTTGATTTTTTTTTTTTTAACCCTTTCGATGCTCATGACGAGCTCAGCTCGTCATGATGTACAGTTGAGCTGTGCTGATGACGAGCTGAGCTCGTCATGAATAATGTACTATATCAATGTCCAGCACAGGAGGGGGAAAACGCCTAGCAGCCAAGGTGTTAAGTAAAACAATGCGCCTCCCCACCCTTGTGCTAATTGCCCACCGTATCACAGTTTTAAAAGCGTCTCATTTAATTTGACGTGTGCTAGCGGTGTCTATGTTGTCAGTGAAATAATGACTATGGCCGCACAGATTGTACTATGGAACACCAGGTGCTCCAACATCGAGGGGTGCAACCTCTAGGTTGGTATTGGTGTTCGAACTTTCCCCCATAACAGTGCGACTTCTAGTGGGTTATGATACGAGTAGGTTTTGCCTAAGTACGTATTATCTTTAACATTTACAAGTAGATTCAGCGAACAGAACATTCTATTTATACGGGTATGCAGCCAATGCGGTGCCGAAAAGAAAGAATATTCTTTATCAGAGGGGTGCACCATGCTCCATGCATCTCCTAAACCCCAACTCTCTGCCCAGGTCTTAGGGGCATCAGCCTGTTTTCTGCACCCCGTGCCCTGAACTGGGGGGTGTGTGAGCCTAGCCAGCCACTCGGGCATCCCGTGCGGTGGAGCAATGGAGGGTTTGTGAGCAGTGGGGAACGGTGAGCAGCATGGTGCCTGCACCCCAGCGAGTGCACGAGTCCCCAGCTGTTGCACGAACACGCAATATCCGGCAGGGGAAGCTGAGCGGCAATGCCGCCGTGAGTTTATGCGCCCCCACAACGGGGGTACCGCGGTCCCCACACTGTTGTCACCACTCTCACATTGTCAATTCTGTTCAGCAGCTGCCGCAGGGTCCGCATTCAGGGCACCCAGAGGCGCACCTGACTAACTCCAGGCACACCCCGCGGCAGCATGCCGGCCCCACAGCAGGTGGGGGCGCTTGGCGGCCACTTCTTACTGCCCACCGGAGGTGGGGCTGCAGGGGCTTTGCTGCAGGGTACTGTTGCACACGCGTCCTGCTATGGGCACAAGCGGGCGGAGTCCTCGTGTCTGCTGGTGACCCCAGCGTGACAGCCTGGTAGCGCGTACAGCATTTAGGGGGGCAGGTTAAAGGTTCCCGGCTGGATCCTGGTTGGGGCAGGGCGTGGGGGAGACTTTTCTCCCGCTGGCCCTTTGCGTTTAACAGGGCCCTGACAGGAGATTATTAAGAAAGAGTTACAGCTCTTTTGCAAAGGTTTTTCCTGTAAGGTACTGCTGAATGCTGATAACGTGTACTGTTTTGCCATCCGCAGAATAACATATAGAGAGAGAGAGAGGGAGCAGGTGCTCACCCGGAAGTAAAGCAAGCAGCTGGACAACGCAACAGAGTCGCAGAGGTACTTAAAAGGGGATATCATCAGGGAATACACACTGGTGAGAAAGGGTTCGGTGGGCATGGGCTGACCTACAGCAAGGAAGTACTACGGGCCCCAGTGCAGGTGACAATTAACTATTGTCATCACCATTTCTCTGCCACCACGTAACAAAGTTAGTCGCAGCGAAATGAGTGGCAGGAGTGACTGGGGCCCCGGCTCGCACTATCGCAGAAGCAGTAAGGGTGCAAGGAGGCAGAGCTGACGCAATGGGGGTGGGGCAGGGCAGGGTGCCTGAGGTTTACCAAGCCGGTGTGCAAGTCACGGCGGATTCTGGAAGGTAACGGAATTGTCTTAGGTCAATACCCCTCGCCGGCCGACCAACAAGGAGTTCCCGCCGGAGCCGCCAGTCCAGAAGGTCAGGTGATTCCCCCCCCCACGAGCAGCAGCATCGGTGGTTACACAGGTGGTCCCGCCCCCGTCAGGCACGGTTATAGACACGAACACTGAGAAATTCGGTAAGATGATGGACTCAATGTTGACCATCTTGGATGACTTTAAATCCCGATTTGTAGAATCAGTACATACTACTACGCCTATGGCCGTGTCTGCTAGAGAGGGGAGTGCACCATTCATTGTTGAAGTGTGGGGAGAAGCGCCTGACAGGGTGAGTACCCCGCAAGCACGGGAGCCTAGGGCCGAGGCAGCGACAAGGTCTCAGCAGGGGGGTTTGGCGCAGTCTCTCGTAGAGCCGGATCCCACAGGGCCCAATCCGGCAGCAGCGGTTCAACACCAAGGGTGCTAGCAGGGCCTGCTACCACAGCACAGCGACCTGCAACCCCCCATACCCCCCCACCACCATCAGTCCAGTGGTCACAGTTACAACACACGCTGGGGGATCTTTAGACGCTAACAAGTCAGCGGTACCGACAGAGTCAGGCATGGGGGAGACAGGTTCGACAGCGCCGCTCGTCACAGTAGCAGCACTTAAATCAGGTCAGTGCTCCCTGGCCTGGGAAGTTCCTTTGGCGGCAAAAGAGGGTATATGGAGGTGTGAATTTGTGGACATCTTTACCCTACTCATGCATGGGGTAGAGGGACTAGATACCAGGAGGATGGGGGTAAGGAGGAAGACAAAAGGTCAAATTTCAGAATTGGCTGGAGAAAACAATTAAAGAATTGGGGCGACGCTTTCGCTATATTGGCAGCAGTGGTGTCGAAAAAATTCCCAGAGCAGGCCCCCGCCATGTGGCAGTACTCTCGCGTAATACATGAAGAGGCTGAAACAACGGGGTATCGGGTGGTACAATTACGATTGAGATTTCAGAAACAAAATGGCTATGTGTCCAGATTTGAACTGAGATCAATAGGAGATCCAGCTCTGGGTGGAGGATATGGGGAAGTTCACAGCAGACGTCAAGGGCACTTCAAAATATAGCAAGGGACAGGGAAGCGTCAGGGGTCAGAAACATCCTACTAGGCATCCTTTCCGTCAGTCCTTTCGAACTGACGGAAAGTCCGAGGAGGCGACCATCAAGGAAGGTGGGGCAAACGTTTCACCTCAAATTCTTGTAGAATGTACAACGCAGGTTTCTGCTCTTGGGCAAAGGTCTGTAAGTTTGGGCACATTTGCAGCAAGTGTGGGGCAGGTCACCTAGCAGCGCCCTGCGTCAATAAGCCAACGGCCAACAAGCCAGACAAGAAACAAAGCGAGTAGCGCAGTCCCCTCCCCCCCCCCAGAGTCCCCCCCCCCCCCTGTTGCCAGTTCACCGCTGCAACACCAGCCAGGTCACATACCACCTCCAGCAGCTTCTCCCATTCAGGTGTCACCTGGTAAGGGCCCATCACCAATTTGCATAGACACCCTTATCCCCATGCTCAGAGCATACCCCATCCAGGCTCTCCTAGGCAAAGACATAGCGCCGCTAGGTGTCATTCAGAGCCTGTTAGGGAAGCTGAACTTTGCAGCCAGGGTTGTGCCAGCGGGCAGAGTCTTCGCAAGGAGACTAGCAAGGGCCACAGCTAACGTGCGCTCCCCTATCTTTGGCAGACCACAGCTACTACATCTGTTTACTGAAATCCTCAGAGGGGGTTTTGGTTTCTGTAGGAATCTGGCTCTGTATGTGGTGTATCAAAAATATGATATACAGTGTAAAGATTCCAGGGGTTCCCTTATAAGTAGACATGGGCTTGCTATTCAATCCCAATGTGCTCTATTAGGGGGTTAGTGTGGTTGAGCAGCCTTAGGCACACAGAGGAGTGCAAGACATTTGCAAAATTCACAAAATGATTAATAAATGACAACACGACTCAAGAAGGAGATCCACACCAATGTATAACAAGCATTTGCAATGCAATAGGTCTCGCATTTCTGAAAGTTTGAGCTATTGGCGTTGCTAATAATAATGCAATGCCAATAGCTTAAACTTTCAGTAATGCGAGAACTACTGCATTGCAAATGCCTTTTTTTTAGGTCTCGCCTGTCAATGCGCTTGCGAGAATATAGGGGCTTATCCAGAGCTTATCCATCAGGCGATTCCATGCAGTGCCCGTGATAAGCAAGCTCAATGCGCAAGCGCATTGACATAAAATGCGCGTGCACATGAAAGCCAGCCATCTGCCGCCAGCAGCTTCACCGCCCCCTGCTTTTATCAAAGGTTTTTCGGCCGTGTCACATTTCTCCTCCCCCCTCCCCACAGCAATGCCAAGAGCTTTCACTTTCACGGCCGCCAGGCCGTGTCTCTCGTTTCTCCTCCCCCACTCGCTCATCAAAGGCTGCTCACTCTCCTTCTCCCCCGCCCCCACCCCATCCGACTTATTTTTCTTTCATTTCACGTCCGATTTTGCATCACACTCGCATTTTTTCCCCGTTTTTTTTAAACTATCATTTCGCGGATGATTTTCGTTTCACGGCCGCCAATTCTTGTTCTGTTAGCTCCGTGTTCGCCACTGATTGTATATTTTCATCTGTAAGAAACTATTTTGGCATATTTACAGAAGATCGGCGGTGCCTGCAGCCGCCTCCAACCACAGCCAGCCCAAGCGCTATCGGCAATACCTACAGACCCCTCCCGCCTCCCACCACAGCCTGCCCCAGCGCCATCGGCAGTGCCTGCATACCCCTCCCGCCTCCCACCACAGCCTGCCCCAGCGTCATCGGCAGTGCCTGCATACCCCTCCCGCCTCCCACCACAGCCTGCCCCAGCGCCATTGGCAGTCCCTGCATACCCCTCCCGCCTCCCACCACAGCCTGCCCCAGCGCCATCGGCAGTGCCTGCATACCCCTCCCACCACAGCCTGCTCCAGCGCCATTGGCAGTGCCTGCATACCCCTCCCGCCTCCCACCACAGCCTGCCCCAGCGCCATTGGCAGTCCCTGCATACCCCTCCCGCCTCCCACCACAGCCTGCCCCAGCGCCATCGGCAGTGCCTGCATACCCCTCCCACCACAGCCTGCCCCAGCGCCATCGGCAATGCCTACGGACTCCTCCCGCCACAGCCTGCCCCAGCGCCATCGGCAGTGCCTGCATACCCCTCCTGCCTCCCACCACAGCCTGCCCCAGCGCCATCAGCAGTGCCTGCAGACCCCTCCCGCCTCCGACCACAGCATGCCCTAGCGCGAGATGCGTGAGATTCGGCACCTCACGCAAGATGCGTGAGATTCGGCACCTCATGCGAGATGCGTGAGATTCGGCGCCTCACAGGAGATGCGTGAGATTCGGCACCTCACGCGAGATGCGTGAGAATCGGCGCCTCACGCGTGATGCGTGAGGATCGGCACCTCACGCGCGATGCGTGAGGTCCGGCATCTCACGCGCAATGCGTGAGGTCCGGCATCTCACGCGCAATGCGTGAGGTCCGGCACCTCACGCGCGATGCGTGAGGTCCGGCACCTCAAGTGCGATACGTGAGGTCCGGCACCTCACGCGCGATGTGTGAGGTCCGGCACCTCACGCGCGATGCGTGAGGTCCGGCACCTCACGCGTGATGCTTGAGGTTCGGCGCCTCCCGCGAGATGCGTGAGGTCTGGCACCTCACACGTGATGCGTGAGGTTCGGCACCTCACGCGGGATGCGTGAGGTTCGGCACCCTACCCACCTCACGCGTTATGCGTGAGGTTCGGCACCTCACGGGGGATGCGTTAGGTTCGGCACGCATACAATTTTCATTTATGGAAAGACCTGAAAGCCGCTGAAATGCATAGAAAAATTGTGGGTATTGGGTCATAATCCTCATACAGATTATTGAAGTATATGAGGTCATCCGCACATGCTGAAATGATGTGCGTCTCTCTTCCTAGTCGTATCCCTCTATATCCTGCCATAGTACAAAGTTGCATTCAATCATATATTTGTAGGGCTTACTAATCACCCATGAGAGTCTCAAGGTGCTGAGCGGGGGTGGGGGTGCAGCTACTGCTCAAACAGCCAGGTCAAGAGAAGTCTCCTGAAGGTCAGCAGGTCCTGGGTCTTTCGCAGCTGTGTGGGGAGGGTGTTCCATGTCTTTGCCGCGAGGTAGTAGAAGGATCTGCTGCCAGTGGAGGTTCTGTGGATGTGTGGGACAGCGGCGAGGGTGAGGTCGGCGGAGCGCAGCTGGCGGTTTGGGGTGTAGAAGGTGAGACGCTTGTTGAGGTAGGCTGGTCCAGTCTTGTGTAGTGCTTTGTGGGTGAGGAGCGTGAAGGTGATCCTCTTGTTGACTGGGAGCCAGTGCAGGTCATTCAGGTGGGCAGTGATGTGGGTGTGGCTGGGTATGTTGAGAATGAGGCGTGCGGAGGCGTTCTGTATGAGTTGGCGTCTCTTCTGGAGTTTGGCCATGGTTCCTGCGTAAAGGGTGTTGCTGTAGTCAGCCTGCTGCTGACGAGGGCCTGTGTGACCGTCCTTCTGGTTTCGGTCGGTATCCATCTGTAGATCTTGCATAGTATGCGAAGGGTGTTGAAGCAGGAGGAGGAGACGGTGTTGACTTGCTGCGCCATTGAGAGCGATGAGTCCAGGATGACACCCAGGTTGCGTGCGTGGTCGTTGGGGGTGGGTGCGGCTCCCAGGGTGGCTGGCCACCAAGAGTCGTCCCAGCTGAGGGGGTGGATCCGAGGAGGAGTACTTCTGTCTTGTCCGAGTTAAGTTTCAAGCGGCTAGTCTGCATCCAGCTGGCGACGGCCTTCATTCCTTCGTGGAGATTGTATTTGGCGGCGGAAGGGTTTTCGGTGTGTGAGCAGATTAGTTGCGTGTCATCGGCGTAGGAGACAAGGTTGTGTGAGCGGACAATGTTGGCGAGCGGTGCCATGTAGACGTTGAAGAGGGTAGGTCTGAGGGCTGATCCATGGGGCACGCCTCAGATGATCTTGGTGGCTTCACGACCGTCTGGGTTCTGTCAGTGAGGAAGGAGGTGATCCAGTCCAGGGTTTTGCCGCGTAATCCTGCGTCGTGTGCGTAGGGTGTGGTGGCAGACGGTGTCGAAGGCGGCTGAGAGGTCCAGGAGGATGAGGGTAAAGTTTTAAGAAGTAGAGGTTCAAAAGTGAAGATGAATAATAAAGGTGAGAGCGGGCAACCTTGTCTAGTAACCTTTGCTATTGTTTATTGTTGTGAGATGTGAACACTTGTACGTGTGCGCGCCG